>NW_011888861.1:5349338-5371530 GCF_000151845.1 Pteropus vampyrus | reverse complement strand
TTTTTTAAATAATAAACCTATTATATGCTAACAAATATTTTTATGGAAAGAAAAAATATTTTATTTTTCAAAAATAAAAAAGATATTTTAAAAAGTAGCAATATTTTACAGTTTTAAAAATCTCTATTGCCTCTAGCTTAATAGGCAATAGTCAGATTCTCATATCTGCTTCTGCACTCAAACTTTATTATACATTGTTTTGGTGGAAGTATATGAAGAAAATCTGGCCTCATACAGTCACATAGGTATGTTGCTATAAAACGGAAAATTATATTAATAGCCTTTTACTATAATTGTAGATATTGGTTTTGATACCACACCTAAATTTGACAATGGTAGTTTCTTAAAGGTTATACAATGTGGAATCTGAAACTACATCAATGACTTCTTTTCACATTTCCTTACATTAAAATCCACTGGTCTATCTTATACTTAAAGTGGATCTTTAACCAATGCATCATTTGTAACATCATACATTATTGAACATTTGAAAAAAATATATTGACTCACTGAGACACGGAGATCTTCCAAATGTTGACACATTTTGTTTTAAAATAACAACAACAAAAAGCACATTTGTAAATATCACAACCAATTTCATCTTGAGTCTTTAGACATTCAGAAGTAGTCAAGTTGCTTCACGGTGGGGAACACAAGATTTTCAAAATTCTAATTTGCACTTGAAAGACCAAATTTATCTTTGGCTATAAAAATTATCAGTTATTTTTCTTGAAGTAACGGGCCCACTTTGTTTATTTTTTGAGAAAATATCTGCCTAGTACCCAAGTCTAAGCAACCATAGCTTGCCCATAAGTTGTTCTTTCAAATAAAAATAGTGTTCCAAGGAAAAAGGGGCTAGTTTGAGACAACCATTGTACTTGGCATTCAGGAGAATGCTTGACTCATACATCCTATTTTGTTACACAGTATAGTACAAAGATATAAAGTGTTGAGATTTAATAAAATTAATAATTTTTACTGCTTATCAAGGTTAATTTCGAGCAATGCTCGCTTTTATTTTTTCTGCCAATACGGTGAAGTATACAAACACCACCAGTGCAGTCTAGTGTCACTACCATGACCCATCTTAAGACACCAGCACTCTACCCACCGTTGCTTTTGCATCAACGGTGCAAAGGTCAACATATTGAAAAAAAGCAAAGAACAACTTATGAAAATAGTTTTGACTTCATGGACACATTGAAAGTACCTTGGGGACCCCCAGAAATCCTAGACTATCCCTTGAAAACCATCATTATAGTCTATTTTTTACTATTTTTTTTATTGTTATAGTCTTTTTTATATTGTTATATTCTAATAGTCATTACTACATTAAGGGAGCAAGGTTTGTTATACTGTGTCCTCACTTTTGCTTATCTAGATCTAACAGGAGAAGAGAATCTTCCAATAAAATTAATGTTTTGATTTATTGAGATGAACCATTAAATATTTCTCAAATGCCACTAATTCATAAGTTTTGCCAGAGAAATATAGTCATTTTTAAAACTTAATTATTTAAAAGGACCTTTTATCAAACTGAAAACAAGTATATCTTACCATAAATTTAAGAAATATATTAATACCGTTAAAGTAAATAGATAACTACTCAAATTTTTAAAGAATCTTTCATAGAGTACACTACCTAAAATAATCTGAGGAACCCCCATTGGTATTCTAGATAGCCCACTTCTAGGAAGAATGTAATAATCCCTCCCTACCTTTGAGCTCCTTTACTTTGCCAAATTCCAATGCATGAAAATTTATTTTCATATTCTTTTTAGCTTCTTATATCTACAGATTGCAAGTCACTACTGTTGGGGATAATTAGAAAAAAGGAAACTGAGGGCTGGGGGTAAAAAGAGGGTTAAAACAGATGGCAGTGAAGAAATAAAAGTTTGGGCATGAAGCTCTGGGAGAGATAAAAGGAAGGTAAGAGAAGGAAGCGGGGGCCCTGCGTTGCCCTCGAGGGTCTGGTGAGGCAGACAGATGAGGTGAGTATAAAAGGGACTAGCCAAATGTTCCTCAGTGTAGCAACAGTTGCATTCTGATACTGGAAACAAAAAATGTCTATCTAGTTGTGTTAAATAAAGCTTACTGCAAAGTTTTCCACTGGAAGCATCCAAGTACTTTTGTATTTATGAGACAAAGGAAGGATTCAGAACATGGGAGTAATAAAGTCTAAGTTATAAAATCAGAAGAGCATCGAGCATTTGGATGAAAGGTGCGGAAGTACACATGTGCACACACACATTATCTCTCGGTGTGCGTATTTTCTTCAATGAATCAACATAAATTTGAAAGCATATTGCAACTGTAGGGAAAAGAGATCATAAAAAGTCTCCAATGAGCGAGAGAGTGTAAATGGAAATTAATAGTATAAAGTCCATTATAACCTGTTCAAGTTGTGGAAATTCCTTTCATATCCTTATTTTTCCTGTTATTTTTACTGTTTAGTGCTAGCAAATAACTTATAAAATATTATCGAGGACTTATTGGTTCACTTGTTACATTGGTCCTTAAAAACAATTTTTCCATAAGGCAGTGTTTTCAATTTCAGTGGAATCCATTAGAGGTCACGAGTGGGAAAAAAATCTGAGATCCTCCTCCTTCTTTCTGTGAGAACTTGTCTGCCTTGACCTACTTTGCATGTTAGTATTCTCCCTAAGACTTCATCTGAAGAAAGGGCCCTGGAGCTATAAAAGAAACATTTTAAAGTAAGAAAGCCAAGGTTCTGAGGTCTAAAGTCCCATAACAGGAATTCTCCTTCCACCTTTCAAAAAAAATGAACAATTGTTACATGCAAAAAATATATGCAAAATAACACACAGAGACATAAATAGATGCATCATAAAAGAAGACACCCAAATAGCCAATGAGCATATAGAAAAAGTTCGACTTCATTAGACATCTAGAAAATGCAAATCGACTCCCCCCGCAAAAAAGTTGCCATTGTACACCCAACGGAATGGCTAAATTAAAAGACTAATTTGTTGGGGGCGGGGGGGTGGGGGAGGAAAAACCAGAACTTCTACTAAATACTGGTGGGTGTGCAAACTGGTACAACCAATCAGAAAACCAGCAGTATCTACTAAAGCTGAAAATGCACATACCCTACAATCCTGCATTTGTACTCCTAGGTATATATCCAATGTATGGGCACCAAAAGGCATTCAAGAATGTTCATAAGAATGCTATTGTTAATAGGCAAAAACTGGAAACAACACAAATGTCATCAACAATAAGGTAGACAATTAAATAGTAACATTCATACAATGGAAAACTATATAACAATGAAAAATAATGAGCTACTGCTAAATGTTCAGAAACAGACAAAACTAATCTATAGTAATAGAAGTCAGGATAAAAGTTATCTTTGCAGAGTAAGTGACAAGGGAGACTTTTGGGATACTGACAGTGTCTGTGTCTTGATCTGGAGGCCGTCACCCATGTTTGTTCTCGTTGTGAAAATTCATCAAGATGTTTATACCCTACACATCTTTGTTAGCTGTGCACTCTATTGTGTTTCAGTAAGAAAATAAGAAATTTACTTTATAGAAAGAGTAACATATAATTTAATTTTTAAATATGTAGCATTTTAGGATCCTTTAGAGTCTCAGTATTTCTGTTAACCTCTCCTCCTGTTTTCAGTTTTATTTTCTAGATTCTGGACCAACTAAAAATGTGCTCACTATTTTTCTACAAGTTTCATTCTAATGTATTGCTGCACTAAAAATGGAAGAGCTTACTCTTCTCATCCTTGTATACTTGCCCTGAAAAGATGAATTAATAAAATAATTCAATATGTGTGTTTTGAGCACCTACATGGGCCAGGCACTGCACTAGACTCTGGAAATAAAGAGGGGAAAGGGGTAGACACAATCCTGGCCTGAGAGAGTTTACTGTCTGACAATGGAAATTCATGATTAAAAGCAGTTGTCAGAGAATATGTTCAGTGCCATGGTGAGTGAAGATCAGGATGCTAGGGGGCCACACAGCAGGGTGGATATCTCTTCTCACGTCTTTAGGACCACTTTTTTCTCCCCTATTTTTAAAGTCAAAGTGCACTTACCTTTAGCACCACAGAGGATGATCACTTATGGTTGTTCTCTAATTGTTTCCTGTTGTTAATCTGTATCCCCAATTGAGCATAGAGTATTGGTCTGATTCTGTATCTTCTGTTGGATTTAATTCTGGGCAAGAATTGGATCATTTAAAATACCTGATGAAGAGAGGAAGGAGGAAGTAGGGAAGAACTTCTATTAAAAAAAGAGAATTTTCAATAAAACAGACAAACAAACAAACAAACATAAAAACGGGGCATGGCTGAGACTAAGCAGAAGCAGGAAGGATCTCTTCTGAGTGAAGTCAGAGGGCAGCAGCCTGGGATGGTGGCAGGTTGTGTGTGGTCTCCCAGCACTTGGGGCTGTAAGCACTAGGAACCTGTAGAAGAAAGGCTCTAGGATGATTTGCCTGGCTGAATTCAAATGAGAAAAAAATTACTCTGACTTAATTTGTCTGCTATGGAAACCAGGAAATGTTTGGGGGACAGAAAATGATCACTCCAAACACGTATCTAGAGCCTTAGAAACTTCCTTGACAACTTATCTGCTGCAGCTAACAATTTAAGTGATGGCACAGGGCTCACCTGATAAGATACATGTAAGGAACTTGCACAATGCCAGGATTCTCAGCAGCAAAACACTAACAGCTTAGGCTCCAGAGGAGATAAATATGAGTGTGTGGAAGAAAGGAGAGAAAGGGAAAGATAGGGAGGGAAGAGGGAAAGAGGTTGCATAGCACAGCCAGAAGCGTCAAGATGCTGAGAAATAAAAGAAAAGGAAAGATGATGAGAGGCCAAAAGTGATGCTGCTTTCATTTCTTAAATTACCAGAGAATGAGCCTAATTACAATTCCCCATCTGGTAACCTAACTAGAACATTCTATAACCAGCAGGGCCCCATCAAGCTAGGATTATCGTGGTTATTATTATTATCATTCATTACATTTTGATATTCAAATATCTAAATTATGCAACTAATCCCCTTAAATGCCATATTCTAAATAAATGCTTTCCAGAATACCATCTCTCATTATCATAATTTATCAACTAATATAGTACCCCAGGTCCACTTACTTCTTTACCATGATATTCAAAGCAATTAAATACAAACAAAATACAACAGGTGTCAAAGAAATGTAAGTTCATCCAAAGATTTGCAAAGTTGTGATTCCTGCCTTTGTATTGATTGTCTGTCACGAGCAGCATGAACGCTGGTCCCCAACAAGCATTAACATGCACCATCTACAAGGTTCCTGTGTTGCACATTGATGCCACTTTACAGTTCCGGAGCCTGCAGCCTCGAGACTCCTTCTCCATTCGAGGCTTTATTGCTTCCGTCAGCTTCCTATGGCAGGATCTGTATTTATAATTCATGTTTCTCCTTTGGTTTTCTTTCCTCGATTCTCTGGGTTGGTGCTTAAACAAAATCTCAACCCACATCAAGCACGTGCTAGTCCTTCCTCAATTAATAATTAATAGTAATGATGATAATCATGAGCAATTTTTAGAGAGTGTTTACCTTCTGTTTTCCATCTAAGGGTCACTCCTTTCATTGCTTCAAGGGGTACTACTGAGGCACAGACAACTCAGATATGCCCAAACATTGCTGGCTGAGTGGTGTGTTGCAGTTGACAAAAAAAATGTCCAGAGAGGCTATAGTTGGAAATATGTAGTTGTGGCATCAGAATACATCCTGTTCCTTTATGTGGCAACAATATTGCTTTTTATTTTGAAGCAGTGCTCCCTCTACCCCCTACCCCAACTCTCAGCTCTTGTCCTCAATTGAAACTGAGACTACCCTCAGTTTACAGGGATGGGAAATACCACCTAGATTAAATCAACAAACTTAGTCGGTATCCTTATTGCTCAGAGTGTGGTCCTTGGAATAGCACATGAGCATCGCCTGAGAGCTCATTAGAAATGCAGAATCTCAGGTCCATCCTGAGACCTCCTGAGTCAGCATGTGTCTTTTAACAACATTCCCAGATGATTCATATGCACCTTCATAGTAATTGTCCCAGAGATGACAAATTAGGCCAATTAAGACCAAGGGGATCTAATTCCCAAATTTTATGTTAGCAGACAGGGAAGTAGATTCTCATGGTGATCATTTGAATCTTGAAATGTGCATTTCCCACAGCTCTTTTGTGAGAAAAAAGAGCAGAAAGGAAACATCTGCATGAAATTCAAGTTCACACAGAGGAAGAGAGACCAACCAGAACCTCAGTTCCATCACTGAGTCTCTTTGTTCTCCTGTACCTAAAGTCATATCTGTGATGAGACTGTTCAGATACCTGAGACACATACCTTCCCTTTTCTAACATAGGAAACAGAAACTTGACTTTCTTTCTGTCACTTGCAACCAAAAGAATCTCAAATGCCTCAGGACCCAGCTCCCCAAAGAACGTATCCCCTGCCTAACCACCAGGACAGGCAGTTCTGACATTCTAAAGGCAAGTCTCAGCTAGTTGTTTTGAACCTGTTCTTTCAAAACATCTTCTAGGTTAGGCTTTTAAAATATGCACACCACCACAGTGGGGAGAAAAAACACCAGGCCAAAGGGTACCAAATTGCTTAAAGGTTTCCTTTCTGCTTTTAATATATTAGATGTGACCCTTGCTTCCCCTTCTTCTCTTAGAGATGAAAGTCTTCTTGGAAATGCCATGCGCACAGCTGTCATTTAGAAATGACGGCCAACCCAGAGAAGGTTAATGCTCTCATCAAAAATGCCCATCTTCTAAGTTGGTTAAATGGATCTTTCTGGTTCGCCTGACTGCTTGTTCCTTTCTCAAATAGCCCAGCATCTCAATGAAGTGTTGTTGCAATTTAGCTGCCTTTGCCCAAGTGCAGTGAGTATCCATCCAGGTTTTCCTGTGGGTCCCAGGTTTAACAAAACCCAACCATGGATCTGGTAAGCACAAGCCAAAGGAGGCAGGTCGGCACAGTTGTCTGAGGTTGCTTTCTCCTTCTGCAGGAACAAAGAGGAAAGGACACCAGAGTAGCTGTAGTAAAGAAATTGTTCCAAAAAATGAAGTTCCCAGCTGCTTGTCTCCACTCCATTGACTTCCCAATCTTAATTATTTCACTGGAGTGGGAATTGATGTGCTTACTAAATATCCTTTCTAACTCTGAAATTCAGTGACCCTGTCAAACAAGAGGGATAATTTCGTCTCTGAGAGGCAAGTGTTAAAAGGGCACTGTTAACATGCTGAGAAAGAAGTTGTCAGGATGGGAAGAGGGAGCAGTAGTCTTGATTCAACTACATGGATTAGTTGATTCAGTTAGCTAATCACGCTGGCCTCTCAGTCGATGAAACACAGTTTTATGGGATGTTGGACAGAAAGTAGAGAAAAAGCAAAAATGACTGTAAAAAGGAAAGACAGGCACCATGTGCAGCTCTTTACCTCACTGAAGCTCAGACACTCTGAAAAAAAAAAAAAAATGCAAGTATCTCCCTGGACAGGGTTAGCAGGCTTTATGAAGCATCTTCAAATGTAGGTGACTCTAAAATCTACTGACAGACAAGAGCTTTGGGGCATTTTGTTTTGTATTTCAGAAGACTTCCTTGATATTATTAGTTTTAAAATTAGATTTGTTTTTAAGATATGCTTGAACAACTTACCCTTTTACCTGGGTCAGCATAAGTAGATTAGAGCACAAATACTGATTTATTCAGAGGACAAGTACCGATTTATTCTATTGGAAGAGCCATCACCTACTTAATTCTCTCATTATTCTTAGCAGAACTCTGCTCTGAGAAATGACCTGAGTGTACAGATTAGGAATACCTGCTTTTATGTCCCCAAGATCACACTGCTGGTGTACTCTTCTTGAGGGAGGCAGCTCTTTCATGTGCCAACAACAGCCAGAAGAGAACCAGAGAGACATATTTCCTCATTCTGACAAGAATAGTATATTAGTATTATATTACTGCTGTAACAAATTACTGACTCAGAACAACAGAAATTTATTTAATGACTCAGAACAACAGAAATTGATTCATTTATAGTCTGGGAACCAAAAGCCTAAAAGAAATCTCATGAAACTAAAAGTAAGGTATTGTCAGGGCTAGATCAATCTAAGGGTTCCAGATGAGAATCTCTTCCTTGCCTCTTCTGGCTTCTGGTAGCTGCCACCATTCCTTGGCTTGTAGCCTCCTCACTCCAGTCTCTGCTACCATCAACACACTGATTTCTCCTCTTCTGTAATCAAATGTCTTTCTGCCTCCCTCTTATAAAGATACTTGTAATCACTTTTAGGGCCCACCCAGACAATTAAGAATAATCTCCCCCTCTCAAGGTCTTTACTGTAATAACATCTTCAAAACTTTGCCATGTAAGATAACATTCACAGGTTCTAGGGTTAGGATATAGGTATCTTTGGGGGCCATTATTTAGCCTACCACCACCAGATTTGAGATATCTGACTTCTGATGAATGGGCTTGCTGGGGCCGGGGCAAATACAGTGTCTGCAATTCCTGGGAAGCATCCAGCAATCCAAGAGCTTGCCCATCTGCTTCTAGAAGAGCACATTCAAGTAGCTTCCCTGGCTCGATCTTATCCTACAAAGCTGGAACTTTTATAACTCTCAGAGTCACATATATGAAGGTTACAGTGGCTACAGCTTGACTCCAAGAAGTGGAGTCAGGAAGTAGTCCCCTCCCCCAACCTCATCAGTCACTCATACTGGCCACATTACACTTTAAGCTTGTTCTAGACGTGCCTAACATGGGTGAAAGAGCAGAAGAGATCACTCATCTACTTTACAAATCAGTAGAGGATGATCCTGAATCAAAAAGAGTTGACTCGGAATTCTTCCCACTGCTGCTTGTCTTCTGAGGTGGAGCCTAGTTTGATAGGAGTACAGAAAGGGGTAAAGGGAGAAAATGTATTTTACAAGTTTTAAATGAATGCTGAGAAATGCATCTTTCTATGTGCACGAAAGAGATGGTTTAAGACAGTCTGACTTTGTGGTTAGAGCAAGCATTTAATTATGGGTTTTATGTCTTTTTATGTTTGCCTGGGAGAAGAATTCTTTGTAAATCAATGACATTAACCATATGAAAAAATTACTGATTCTTTGAACCAAATTCCCACAAAGTAAAACATAGTCAAGGCTAAAACATTTTCTAAAGTTCTGACGTCATTTTATGACTGCACACCAAGTTGAAAACTTCAGCTGGTATTCAGATAGTCCATTCCTCCTGTCTGAAAACCACAGGTCAATATGCAAGATGAAAGAGTTTAAGTCTCCTAGGATGCAGTTCTCTAAGTCCTAACATTTTCCATTTCACACATCACTGTTCCCACTTCCTCTGGCTCTGGAATGCATTGGGATACTTCACCCCAGAAGACTTTTCTGCCAAATATTGTAGATTACCCTGAGTATTGACAGCCATCATTACCCTTTCCTTCCCTCTGTCTATCCTAGATATCTCTCCAAGCACTGTTTTATTCTCAACATATTCTCTTCTTCTTCCCCTCCTCTGTCTCTCAGAAAGCTAGACCTTGCTTCAATCTCTTTAATCGTCTTTTCTTCTAGATCCTTCTCCCTTAGCAGTTTCTTCTGGGACTGGGATATTTATTTGTACAATCAAATAATCTTACTTGGTGCCAGAATCCCACCGACCCTGTGGGATCTCAGAATGGAATTTTATCAGCAGCTTTTGAACATTTAAATATTTGGGCAAAGGTAAATTAGGAAAAGCCCAGAGGTAGCATAATCCCTTTGAGGTATGATAACTAAAAAATTAGACATATTTGATTGAAGAAGAGCAACGGATTTAGCAAGACCAGTTTCAGTTACAGGCAAATAAACAATCTTGCAATTTCTACAGCATAGGACAACATGAGAAGATCAAATTGGAGACACAAAATCTGCCCCTCAAACCTGAAGCACAAAATCTCTTCAGAATGGTCCAAGCAGTCCAAAAGGCAAACAGCATGATTATTTTTTTAAGTCTATAAATGTGCTTTACCTGTCAACAGAGCTGTTAAAATTTAATAAGTTCACACTGATGCTCAAGGGTTTTGAGACACCTATTACAAGGGGTGTTTTCAAAATTGAATTTTCTCCAACCAAAAGCAAGGGAAATCAGCCCATAAGAGAAACAGGAAATTAACTGCATGGATTCGACTTCAATGACGTAGACTAGAAGGATCTGAGTTGCTGCTGTCGTCATTTAATGGAACTCGATCCCCACAGGTCTGCTGGCTCTGCACAAAGAAATGACTTGTTCTGGCCTCCACATGGCACCCTTAAGTGGGGCCTGGACTGTGAGGGACACCAGCGGAGTCCCATGATCCAGTCCCCTCATTTAGTTACATCTGGCATATGCAGGCACCTGGTCCTCAAATTCATTCATATTGTGCCTTAAGCCCAAAAATGAATGTTCACAACAACCTATGGGTTGGTACTATTGTTATTCTTCCTATTTACATACAAAGAAGTTGAGAACTCCAATCACCTGCCAAATCACAGGTAGTGGAGGAGCTGGGGTTTGAGCTCAGGGCTGTCTGCCTCGAGAGACACACCACCAAGCAATACTCCCTAAGGAAAGTTGGACTGTGCGATCGCTGATGTACTTGCCAGCTGTTTCTCTCTGATTCTTCTAATTTGTTAAGAAGTACTGATTAATTTAGGTTATTTAGTTTCGATGGCTCTCTCCAGAACTTATCTTTACTGTGCTATTTCTGCAGTGCAAAGTGCTCAAGTTCCTCGGAGACTAACCTCAGACCTCCAGATCTTTAGGTGAAGCCCTAATGCAGAAATAAGGCCCATGTTTAGGGGATGGAATAGAACAAAGATCCCAATAACTTTGGATTTGCCTTCTCATCTGATTTCTTTGCATCCAATATCTCTTTCAGTATCTCAATAACCCTATGAGATAGGGCTATCATTATCTCATTTTATAGGTGAGGAAACTGAAGATCCAAAACATTAAGTCATTTCTCCAAGGTCACATGACTAATTAATGGCAGAGGCAGGATTTGAACCCCATTCAGTGTGACTTCACCTCTATGTTATTTTGCCTCCACTCTGCCTTTCTGGCTCCCAGAATAAGAGAGCTAGGTGTGCACCCTTTCTGACCCAGTGGCCTGCACATGACCTTGATGTAGTATGCTTGTGCCTGGGCTCCTTCTGGCCAGCTGCTGGGTATCCAAGTGTTAGCTTACCTGGCTGTCTCTGCAGGGAGGTTCCAGAGTATACTGGTAGCTTGTGCCCCATGGTCTTGGCAGTTCATAAACACAGCTCTCCCCATCTGCAGTGATATAGCCCTCCAGTTAATTTATAATAAACATCACAAAGCTTAGAATGTATGTGATAGTCAAAGAGTTAGGATGTTGATCAGTCACATTACTACCTGACAGACCTGGCCATATCTGCTGCACTGCATTGCTCAGCTGCCCTAGGATGGAGAAAAGGTCCTCTTGCCCCATGGATGGATGAGCTTCATAACGTAAGCCAGGCAAACTAAAGATGCCAAATGCTTGCACAGAAGGTAGCAGGCCCCACAGCTTTTCCTCTCCAGCTCAAAGGAGACTCAGAGCATATTACTCTGGACCAGGGGTCATGAGGGCTGCAGGGCCTAGCACCAGCATCCCAAAGGCCTCCATGGTTCACTTTGGCTTTATGTCCAAGTAAACATAATGAGATTAGCTGACATAATTGGAAAAAAATAGCAGTGGTCAAACCTGGAATTTATATCTCGTTATAAGGCCACACTGCATTTAGTACACAATAAATAAATATTTTAAATAGATTTTTATGATTATTTTGTTTATACACAATTCCACATCATTATCTTTTTGTGATAAGAGCATTCATTTGTTATCAGGGGATCAGCAAACTTTTTCAATAAGGGCTGGTTTATAAACATTTTAGGCTTTGTGGGTACTCTGTAGCATACTCTTTGTTTTTTGGGGTTGTTTTTTATGACCCTTTTAACATGTAAAAGCTATTCTTAGCTCACATGCTGTTCAAAAACAAGCTGCAGGCCAGATTTGGTCTGCAAGCCACAGTTTGCCATCCCCTAAATTCAAAGATATAAAATATATTACAACGATTTTATTATAGCTTCGTTTTTCTTTTTTTTTTTTAACTAGTTGCCTCAAAAGATTATATAAGTGGCTGGGATTGAAATCCACCAGACCCAAGCCAGACTTCACGGAAAAAGGCCTATGGCCTATTCTTGATGTTGTGGTCAATGCTTTCTGCACACTCCATAGAAATATGAAGTAATCAGAAGTAGGAAGATTTAGGAATAAATGTAATAAACATTAAACTATGGGTTTTATTATTGCCTTTGGGTGAATCTTTGGAAATCATTCATCTTTCCACTTAGTATTCTCTCATCTGTACAATGGGTTTAATAACACTGGCATAGATTCTGGGCAGTAACCAACAGGTTACTTGTGTTCTTGTGGTCTGGCACATTCTGCTCAGAAACTGTAAGTTTTTTGGTCAGTTCCTACTCTGTGGCTTTTCAGTGGAAGCATTTACTGTTTTCTTTGGCAACAGCACGAAATTGTTGATGGGAAGGTAAGTAATCCTGAGTCAGCAAAATACTTCAGAGTCTGAGGAATGGCATGGGCTCTGCCACTCCTGTCCCCAGAGTGCTCTACTCATTGTGCAGTGATCTGGGGTGACCTTGGAAGACCTTTGACCACACCGGGCTCCCCTCTGCACTAACCCCACTCCTCGAAACAAAACAAAGGCATTGAAATCAGCCTCATCATCTGGTTGGTCTGGAATTTCAGAGGGCCTAGCCCAGTCTGCCACGGCAACTCCATCCTCCCAGGTGGATGCAGCAAGCATCTTGCAGAGCAGTGGTCCCTACCTTGGAGCCAACAGACCCGGATTCGAGTCCCTGTTCCACTACTTATCAACGTGTTACCTTAGGAAATTTCTCAGTCTCTCTGAGCCTTATTGAATAAAATGAAGGCTTTGAACTAAATGATCCCTAAGAAACTTCTGTCTCTAACTTTCTAAGTCCCACTAAGCCAATCCCTGCCCCGCCCCCAGCCCCAGTACATGCCCTTAATTCACACTTCCTAGAGAGAATAAAGGGCAGGGAAGTTGAACTTACCCACATCTTCTGCTCTCTCACCCTCTAAATGATTGACACCCACTTCTTCTCCACTTTTGTATAAAATAAGAAGTGAAGCATCTTTTCCTCTTTGGCTAACTGTCTCCTTTTGCCCTACTTCTATTTTGCCCTGCCTCTCCCAGCATCATATTCCATCAATTATTTCCTCTCATTGCGTTTCCACTTTCCATCCCTATCCGTCCCCTTTCCTTAGTGTGGAAATGCATACCAGTAGCCCCGTTCTTTTTTTTTTTTTTTTTTTTAAATCAAACTTACTAGAAAAGGAAATTTGAAGAATAAGAATCTCACACAGATTCAAATCTAAGAGCAAACATTACCAATCTCATTCTTAAACCACCACCACAAACACCCTCAGTGGACTTCGCCTCCCCCTCAAGATGATGGTCAAGAGCTACATGTGGTGAATCTGGCAAGCGATCCTGGAATGCTATGCTCCAGAAGACCAGGGAAATATCCTCCGACACAGAGTCCTTTGAGGGAGAGTCCCTCAGAAGTCTGCTTCTCAACCCAGCTTGCCCAGCCCATGCTGGGAACTATGGCTGCAGGGACCTAGTGTTTCTCACATCTGTATCTCAGAACCTACCGCAGTGCTTGGCACGCAGTAGACTCTTTGTCACGTGTTCTGAACTATGGGAAAACAACAGCAACGAGGCAAGAAGAAGGAATAATCACTCTTGGAAAACCACACCCTACTTCTGCTTGGAAAAGCTGGTCCCTGCCAAAAGGTCCTGCTTTGTCCCACACCCCCCGCCCCTACCTCCAGTGAACTAGGCTCCTTAGTTTTAGTCTATTGGGGGTCCTTATTCCAGCCTAGAAAGCAGGGCATGATAGAAAGGAAGGCTTAAATGGTTTTTATTTTCTGGCCATGGTTTTCTCTTTTTCTTCCCTCTTAAAAAAATAATAATAATAATAAGGAAGGGAGGGGCAATTAAGAAACTGAGGTTTTAAACCTCCCCAGAGGTCAAACAAATTGCATTTTTGCCACAAAGAGTGGGGAGGGGGAGGGGAAGGGCAGATGGTAAATCGGCTGGCTGAGGAGACCCTTCCGGTGATATCTTTCTCTGGGCCCCCAGCTGGCAAAACTGCTGGAGCACGTGGGGCAGCCCCTCTGGTGGGCAGATCCAATCGCAAATAGAGAAACAAGGCGTGCCAGCGGGAGCCTCACTAGCTGGGAAATTATTTCCTAATAAAACTACAAAGGGAAGGACGATGACTGGGCACTGCTGACAAGTATTGTTGTCTTGTATCAAAATCTCTTTATAAACCTGTTTGAAGAACAGAGCTGGCTTCTCTTTGATGTTCCAGTTCAAAGCCTGTGACATGCAGGGTTCTCAGCCACATTGGGGGATGGCAGGGGAAGAGAAGTCAGGAGGCACTTTAGCAAACTCTCAGTGCAGATAAATACCTCGGCACTCCAGGACAGTGTTTTGGTTAGATTTCCTTTGAGTTCCCAATTATTAATAACAACCACCACCACCGAGCACCCTCTCTCTTCCAGGGGCTTTCTGTAGAATATCTCATTTCACACTGACAACGCTGGGTGGTAGATTTTGTCACCCGAATGTGAGAGATGAGGGAATGGGGGCTGAGTCTCATCTCTCAGTCTGATTCCAAACCAGGCTCATCCTTCACTCCATGAAAGCCCAGCCTTTCATCACTGTACATAGGCTAAGTTTCCACATGACTCCGATGGCCAGTTCTGTTGTACTCAGCAGCACCAAGCTGCAAGAGCTGGGACTATGATTGAAAGAAAAAGTAATGGCACAGGTTCCCCCTCCCGGCAATCTCTCAGTTTCACCTACGCAGGCCTTCAAACACAAGCCTTGTGGATGCAGAGAGAGGGGTCTGCTTTCCAGGTAGGGAGTATTCCACTGCAATATCCCCACACGTAGGTGGAAATCAGGCCATCAAGCGCACAATCAGGACCCATCCTGAAGGAGAAGAAAACCTACTGTTATGGGTTGAAGCATGTCCTCCCAAAAAGTTGTTGAAGTCCTACCCCCCAGTACCTTATTTGGCAGCAGGATCTTTGCAGATGATCCAGTTAAGATGAGATCAGTAGGGTGGACCCTAATCCAATATGTCTGGTGTTCTTTTGAAAAGGAAACATTTAGACACAGAGACAGATACACACAGAGGGAAGACAAATTGAAGACACAGGGAGAAATTCATCTACAAGCTAAAGAACACCTGAGGCCACCAGAAACTAAGAAAGAGGCCTGGAATGATTCTTCCTCACAGCCTTCAGAAGGAACCAGCCCCGCCCACACCTCGATCTTGGATTTTCAGGCTCCAGAAATTTGTATTGTTTGAGACACTCAGGTTGTGGTACGCAGTAGACTTTGTTATGGCAGCCCTGGTAAATGAGTTCACCTACCAACCCTGGAAATACCTGCAAGGTGCAGGAGAAAGCAAAACTCAATATTCCTGGAGGCTGGAGAGTGGAGAGTGTATCTCTGCAGGTGTTACCCCTATAGGGTGGGAAGTATGGAAGGTGAGGGACATCAGCCCACACCCAGAGTGGGGAGAAAAGTTACCCCACTTACCAGTTCCTAGTCATGCCTGGGTCTCACCCAGTCCATAACTCTGAGGTTTCTTTACCCAGATGCCACTCTCTTCACCTGCCCCCTACCTCTAAGCTCCAAGTATCTGTAACACTACCTTCACTCCAGTGCCTCTCTCCAAAGACAGGTTCATTAGTTCTCAGGTCAGTTGTTTTCAAGGTGTGGGCCCTGACCAGCAGCATCAGCATCACCTGGGAAGTTGTTAGAAATGAAAATGCCTGGTTCCCACCTAAGACCTCCTGAATCTGAAACTCTGGGAGTGGGGGTCCCACAAGCTGTGTTTTAGAGAGACTACCACGGCATTCTGATGTTTGAGCATCACTGTTTAGCAAAAGGTAGTCTGAAGCTGGCTGTGATTTTTCCTAAGATCACAGTAACAGTATATTGGAGTCAGGAACCAATTGCTTTTTTGTGCACAGAGACCACTGCCTTCCCACCCTTTCCTCTTTAGGATGTCTTCTTGAGGACATACTAGGCTGGATAAAAAGATCCGACATTCCGATTTTACAAAGCAAGGTTGTGAGCCTTCTGACACTTTGGCTGTCAACACTTACTTTAGAATTGGCTTGGGGATCTCTTACAAAGTGTACATGAGACAAACAAGGTGAGTCCTCTTGTCTCAGGCAGGTAAAAGAAGTGGTAATTGTTTGTTCTTCTATTTTCCTAGTATAAAATGGTGGGAAACTTTGTCTGGATTTGAGTCACTTCTGTGCTCCATCCCACTCATGTAACTCCAATAATGCTTCACCAATGTTAAAATTCCATTCTCTCTCTCTCTCTTCTACGTCTGTAGGAAGGGAAACTGTTGGCAAAACTGTTTATTTTTCCCTCCCCCTAGAACATGGGCAAATACTCTGCATATTTTCTGCCCCATCATCCAAGCCTGGGGGGTGGTGGTAGGAGAATAGGTTGAAAGCAACAGTCCTCAAACATCTTTCCTCCAGGATCAATACCATGAAGACTTGACACCAATCCTATATGATTTCCCAGGCACTGGTCTCCTACACACCCTGTTTGCAGAGTATTTTCCCTTCTATTCATCTCATTCTCTATTCATCTCACTCTATTATAATTTTCTTCTTTGCCTTACTGCCCCTTGACACATGACATGTATAAACAGGGGGCTGTTTGTTGTTTACTGTGTCTCCCTCACTTGGAATGCCAGCTCCATGAGCCAGTGGCGTGCTTTGTTCATGGCCATTCCCTCCAAACCTGAGCAGGCGCATAGCAGGCACTCCTACTTCCCACAGAGTCCCTACTCTTTGTCCCTTAAAAGTCCCTGCCCATCCCACTCTTGAAGAGCAGACCCAAACTGCCATGTTTTAAATCTCCTCTGAAACAAAAGAACCAGCAAAATTGAAAGCTGCTTGGTGTAAAGAGTGCTCCTCAGGCCTGTAACATTAGAATGCTACCCATTGTAAAGTAGCCCAGTCATCAGCTGATTACATATACAGCTTTCAGACTCATAAAAATATCACCTCACACAGTTTCTCATGAACCTGCTGCCAAAGGAGCAGAGGCCACAGCTTTGGGGCTGACAGAAGACATGGCGAGGAGAAGGCAGGGCGTTGAGACAGGCATCTGTCGTCCCCAGCAGGTCTCCCCCTTGGCAGAGAATCCTTGAATCTGCTCTACTTCGTACCATGCAAATGAGGTGCTGATGAGGTCACTGCATTCTGCCGGATTATTATCTCTGACATTTTATTCATAATAATTATAGAGCCTTTCCACCTTCAAAGTGCTTTGCAAACAATAATTAATTAATTAACACTCATAACACCCTGGCGAGGTAGCTTAGTATTATTAATTTATCTCTACAGTATATTATTATCCACCATTTCCTCCCTCCCTACAAAAACAACCGTTGAGCTTCAGGGCTGTGTGTCTAGTCCTTTGTGGGCCAATCTTCCCAGTTTCCTACTTTAATTTTCTACTCTGCTCATCAATGTTATGCCTCAAAGGTTTGACAGCCATACATATAACTCTTTAGATTTTAGACCCATTTTACTACAAATAACTACCCCACTGACTTTGTATTGGAGTTAAAGCTGTGGATGTTATTTGTGTTTCTCCAGTTCCAGGACTCCCCACACCGAACACCTTTTATTAATTCAATTACCCTCCTTTCCCCCATCCTCTTTCTTCCTATCCTATTGCTGCTATATTTCTCCTATATCTAACTTTGTCTTTTTTCATGATTCTAGTACAAATATATCTCTAATCCCCATTCTTCATCTTGTCTTTGGCTCTGTGCTTCCTTTCCATCTCTGCAATTCTATCTACTAGTTGGCTCACCATTCATTCTCCTAGTTATTTGGATTTTAATTATGTAAATTAGACTTCTCTGAGGGGTGCTTAAAAAAGGCTATCATTTAACTCCTCTCTCCCTGATCAAACTCCTCATTTTTTTAAATCTCATTTTCTTCTTTCTCCCTGTCTAATCCTGTCGCCCTACATTCTATCTCTTATTCATTCACTTATTCTATGCCAGTCATTGAGTGCCTACACAGGCTGGGCTCTGTGTGAGCGTGGGGTCAGAGGAGAGGTAACAAAGATAAATTAGGACCCAGGCTCCATCCTCAAAGAGAATGAGATAAGCACTACCATAGAAGGATCTGAGAAGCTATGGGAATTCAGAGGTGGTGATTAATTGTACTTCTGCCTAGAAGTAGGAAGAGAGGAGGGGGTCACAGAAATCTCGACAGAAGTGAGGACACTTGAAAGATGAGTGGGTTGTTTATTGCCTGGCAGAAAACGAGTAAAAGGGTGTGCCAGGCGTCGGGAACAGCGTGAACAAGGGAATGTAGGCATGGGCTGAGAACACACAGACTCTGAGTCATAGGGCTTAGATAACCCAGCCTCTGATTTCACCTTGAGCCATCTGTAGGCAGGTACTCCATTGCTAGCCATTGAAAGAAGAAGAGGAAAGAGGAGAGGAGGGGAAGGAAGGAGAAGAAAAAGGAGAAGAAGGTAGGGGAGAAGGAGGCAACAGATGAACACCACGAGCATGGAGGGGGGCTTTGATTTTTTCAAGGATTTTATAGGAAGAGAGAACAGGGATAGTTCACATCACATAGCAGGAAGCATTTCTCTCCCAAAATCTCCTCTCGGCATTTGTGTCTTCTCCTTCTAAAGTCCCTTGGAAACCAATCCAGATTACTCTTGCCCTGGATAACACAGCCCCCAAGGCGAAATCCCCAACCCTGCAAATTTTCCAAGGCCTGTCACACATTCCCTTTCACAAATCAGAGATATTTTCCTTTACTATTCTTTCTCTCCTCTTACTCTGTTACCTTAGCTGTCTTCTGGGGTACAGATGCCCACAAACAAAGAGTAGCTCCAGGCACTAGGATTTTAGCAGAAATAATTATAAATATCAAATAATTTATTCTTATGACAAATAATTTTTTTGGTTCTATTTATTTGTGGAATTACAAATAGTCTGGTGTGGCACAGAGTGAGACTAAAGCTGTGTGTGTGTGTGTGTGTGTGTGTGTGTGTGCGCGCGCGCGCGCGCGCACGCGCACGCGCACGTGTTTAGAAAGGATAGTGGACCTCAAATGTGATGCTAAAAAGTTTAGTTGGTTTCTACTGGCAATAAGGATTGTATTAGTGTCCTAGAGCTATTGTAATAAAGTGCCATAAACTGAGTGGCTTAAAACAACAGTTCTAGAGGCTGGAAGCCCAAAATCAAGGTATTGGCAGGGCTGGGTCTTTCCTCAGACTGTGGGAGAAATCATTCCACGCTTTTTTCCCATCTTCTGGTGACTGCCAGCAAACCTTGGCATTCCTTGGCTTGTAGATGCAACACTCCAATCTCTGCCTCCATCTTCATATGGCATTTTCCCTGGGGCTCTGTGTCTTTATGTGGCCGTGTTTTTATAAAGACACCAGTCATATTGCATACTCCAATACGACCTCATCTTCCCTAATTACATCTGCAACAACCCTATTTCCAAATAAGGCCACACTCTGAGGTTCTAGAGATTAGGACTTCAACTTGTCTTTTTAGGAAGACACAATTAAACCCATAACAAAGATCAGTAGCAGGTTTTTAAGCCAATTAGGTAGTCAGCTGACTAGATCCACATCCAGTCAGAAAGCCAGTCAGGGCAGCCACAATGTGGAGGATGGATGAGATGGCAAAGAATCTTGGGCAAACAACCAAGGGGACTGCAGGACAGTCCAGGCCCACTCCTCCAATTTTCCTCACTGCATCTGCACACGTAAGACCCCCAGTGCAAACCGCCTCTCATCTCCTCCATTCCAACCCTCATAGGGCAAGTTTCAAGACAATTCTAAACATCATAGCAGTAACAGCAGTTATTAACATTTATTGTGCACTCACCATTTTCTAGATATTGTGCTAAGCACCCTATGAATAGCATCTCATTTAATCCCCGTAATTACTTTTTGAAGTAGATGTTTATTTAGTTAACAAATGCTTATACAGCACCAAATCTGTGCCAAGAATTATTCTAAGCCACCTTCAGATATTAACTCATTTTATCTTTGTAACAGCCCAGTAAGGTAACACTGTTAATAGTCTCACATTACAGGTATTGTAAGGAGACTGTATAACTTGTCCAGGTTGGAGTGTCCCAGCTGGGCTTCAACCCAGACAGTGAGTCTCTCGAGCCTGCTGCACCCCGGGGGAGGCACTATCTTGCCTCCACAAACAGCAATAGATGAGCCCAGCAAGCCAGAAACTGTTCACTGGTGGGAACTTGGGTTGATACAGCAAGTAAAATAGAGAGAGCACTTTGTGGATTTGGGGGCATGGGGATGAGTCTACGCCCATAAAAGCAGTAGAGGAAGGGGGCAGGGAGGAACAATAAAGCTTGGGAAAAGGTCCATGATGCTCGCTCTTTCCTTCCATTAAGGCTATGAGATAAGAGCAGAGACTCTCAAAATGACCAAAGCAGCCATGTACAGATGCACCAATGACTGAACTGCTGATAGAGGAGAGACCAACTGTCATGCTCCCAGGGAGCTGGGAGAGCCGAGGCTTCTGTGGGAGGCAGGAGCTGTCCCTGTTCTGCAGCCACAGTGGAAGGGGAGAAGCAGGCATCCAGGCAGGGCTCCGTCTGGGCTCAACTCCATCTTCCACACAGCAGCCACTGTGATCTTTCTAGAACACCAATCTGAATATGTCAGCCCCCTGCTAAGAGTACTCAATGGATCCCATTGCTTACGAGATAAAATCTAAACTAGGCCAATCCCTGCCCCCCCGCTCCACCCTGCCTTACATCCTTACATTCTATAGTCCAATCACACTGTCCTGCTGTCCTCAGGCTGTTCTGCTGTACCCCTTCCAGGGCTGCGTGTGCGTGTGTGAGTGTGTGCACGTGTGCACGAGAGTACCTTTCCCTTGACCCTTCCCCATCCTCCTCAATCCCACCCTCTCCGCTTCAATCATTCCCTCCACCTTTTTTCTGCCCAGTCATGCTTCAGGTCTCAGACACCTGGCCCCTGTCTATGAAACTCTCCCTAACTCTCCCCCAAGTGACTTAGATCTACCTCCATCTTTGATCCTGGCACTCTTTAGGCCCAACCCCAAATTTTTGTGGTAAAATACACATAAAAATATTTATCTTTGCCATTGCTTAATTTTACTTTTTAATTAAAATCATATATATTTAAGGTGTACGACATGACAATTGGTATACATACACATAGTGAAATGATCACTACAATTACAAGTTAATTGACACGGTTACCTTTTTTGTATGTGGGATGAGGGCACATCTCTCAATAAATTCTCAGTATTCATACAATATTGTTATGATTAAATCTGTACATTAAATCTCAAGACTTATTTATCCTACATAACTGCCATTTTGTACCCTTTTACCAATAGTCTCCTGTTTCTAAAAACTCCCTACACCTGGTAACCACCATTCTACTCTCTGCTCCCATATATTTGACTTTTTTAGAATCTACATGTAAGTGAGATTATACAGGATTTTTCTTTCTGCATTTGGTTTATTTACTTTAGCATAATGTCCTCCAGCTTCATCCCCGTTGTTGTAAATGGTAGAATCTCCTTCTATAAGGCTGAATAATATTCCATTATATTACATATTCTATTATACTACATACAATAGAATAGTATATATGTAATATTCCAGTACATAATATGTATATGTATGTGTGTGTGTGTGTGTGTGTGTGTGTGTGTGTGTGTGTGTGTGTGTGTGTGTGTAAAATTACATTTTCTTTATCCATTCACCAATAGACACTTAGGTTGTTTCCATACCTTGGATATAGTAAATAATGCTTCAATAAACTTGGGAGCACAGACATCTCTTCAAGTTACTAATTAATTTCCTCTGGGTATATACTCAAAAGAGTGATTGCTGCATACTATGAAGTTCGATTTTTAGTTTCTTTTGAAGAACCTCCATATCATTTTCCATTATGGCTGTTCCAATTTGCATTCCCACCAACAGTGTATA
>NW_011888861.1:5345804-5347703 GCF_000151845.1 Pteropus vampyrus | reverse complement strand
GAGAGAGAGAGAAGAGACAAAAGACAGAAAGAGACAGAGAAACAGAGACAGAGAGAGAATAAATCAATAGATAAAGGATTTCACATCAAAACTAGATGCAAATCCTGGATGCACAAGAGCATCAGGTTATACCGTAGCAAGTGAAGACCTGTTATTTGTTATGCCCAGTTGGGAGTCTAGGAATCCACGGTCTTCTGGAACTTTGGCCACATCAGGTATAAAGAAAGCTATATGGTGCTGCAGGTCTCACACAAAATCTCAGCTCCTGCAGTAGAGCAGCGTCCAGATGGGGGTATCCAGTGCAGCCATCTGGAATGGCCAGCTCTATTAACTGACCCTGATTCATCCTCCCCTATTCACTTCAAAGAACACCCCATGAGAGAAAGAGACAAAAGGCCATCAGGGGGACTTGGAGGAAGGGAGGGAACTGGCTAAATAATTAGCCCTCCAACCTTCAAAGTACTTTATAATTATTAATTAATCCACCCAACTGGGATCTGTGGGCAGATGGACGCTCACCAACCACACTGACACACCCATTGCTAAATGGAGCCTGAGATCGAGCAGATGCATACAGCAGTTGGGGCACCTAAGAAGAGAAGGAACAAGAAAGAGCATAACACTCTGGCTTTGAGATTTGCTGTTAATAAAAATTGGGGGATAACCGGAGTGAAGTGACAAAACAGGACCAGGAGACTTTTGAGAAAAAATTCACCCTAAGGTTGGGAGAAATAGGACCAATAGATGGGTTTTCCCTCCAAAGACCAGGAGTCAAGAGGGTAACGGCCCTGGATCTGCAAGGAGACTATCCTCGCCTACATGTATCTGAGTCTTTGCCAAGCATATCTCGAGGAAGGAGACTCTTCTTCAAACTGTGAGGAACAGTGCTGGGATCCCACCAGCAGCCACGATGGCAGCTGGTGCCACCTAGAGCAGAACTCTTGTAGATACCCAGGACAGACACTAGGTCCAAACTGCAGGGCTTCACCAGACCTGCCCCACACCTCCACTGTGGATCCCACCATAGGTGAATTTGCCTGGATGGGGGACGTTTTAAATTGTTCCATCTACACCTTTCCAGGTCTCCCATCTACCAATGTGCAGTCCTTGCAATTTGACCAACTAAAATAACGTTGCAGTTTAATATTTCTTCCCCACAAATGAGCTCATGCTTCCAGATTTCCGCCGATGCTTAGGAAGGAAAATGAGTGGTGAGACTGAGATGTCGGCATGCAGAGGATGCATAACCCCAGGGCAGGCATAACCCCAAAATAAACCTCAATGTCTTAAAGTCATTTGGACTCAAGGGTAGTGAGTCATGCTAACAAAATTTACAAGAAACTGAACACTTTTCCTAGTTGTGTATTATCTTCCTTATTCCTCTCGCTAACCCTATTAGACAGGGACTCTTCTCATCCCCGTTTTTCACAAGTAGAAACTGAACCTCCCAAGTACATGAACTTGCTCCAGGTCTGACATATTGTAAATGGAAGAGCTGGTCTTCAAACTCAAACGACTCCTACATTCTTGTTTTGACCGTTCCTCTCTCTCACCGAGACAAGTGTAAGAGCTAAGCCAAAGAGATACCAATGCCACCCTGTCCCATGTTTTCTCTCCTGCAGGCAGGCCCTGTAGAGATTCAGATTTTCAGAAGGTTTCTCACTGTGGATGAAATCAAAACAGGGGAGGTCTGACTCATTTCACTCAGCATGGTATTCTCAAGATCCACGCATGTTGTCGCAAATGGCAGTATTCCATCTTTTCTTGTGGCTGAGTAGTCACCCCAATAAGTTTAATAAAATCTTTTTTAAAAGCAGGGGAAGTGTGACTTGAGAATTTCAAGGCTTCTGACGGTGGATGCAGCCCTCTCACAGTTTGGGCATACCTGCTAAGCCAGCC
>NW_011888861.1:5312768-5343914 GCF_000151845.1 Pteropus vampyrus | reverse complement strand
CACCCTAACAAGGACCCGACTTGCAACCTGCAGTTTCTGACCCTCCTCAGAGACATTTGGAGCTACCCTGCTTCCTCTTCTGGGATAGCTCTCAAAGCCCTGGGGAGAACGTAACCCCAGCCTCCCACCTCTCAAGGGTTCGCAGTCATCAGCAGGTGAACAAGGATTGCAGCAGGTGGCCATGTGACATGCAAGTGACGCGAGCAGCCGGCAGTGTCATGAGGCCAGTTCAGAAAGTGATCCGTTGGTGCCAGGCCTTGTGGGAACCTCCCAAGCTGGCAGGGAGGCGGCCTCGACCTCAGACAGCTGCCCAGGACAGTGTGTTCAGACTCAGTCTAATCATTGCTTTCTGACAGTGGCTGGCTGCCCCCCTTCCCCGCTTAAACTCCCCACCCCCACCTCCACACCTTGTCCTTGGGCTCCCTCAGTCTCAGGTCTCCCACAGCCATCTAGAGCTTCAGAGAATACTGGTTTTATGGCTGGAGCTGTCGGCTGGAGAAACACTTTTTAAAATTCATGACCTTTCCCATCAGGGTTCAGAAACTGATCAGACCTGAAGAAGAAGAAGGCTGAGTTTATTCTTTCACTGGTCCTGCCGGTCCCCTTCTATCTCCTACGTCCACCCCCTTTCCACTTCCTCTCACAGCTTTCCTTGTCCATTGTCCTCTAGGATCTTTCTCATTTATCCCAGTTTTAATCCCCACCCCCAGCCATAAACCAAAGAAAAATGAAAATTCTCCTGCTTCCAAATGGAGCGTGTGTTTGGCTGGCAAAGCACGCCTGACTGTCAAAGGTATCTCCCTTTGTCAGGTAGGGAAGGGCCACCAAAGGTGCAGCTGGGCAAAAGAGATAGAGCGGAGGCTTGACTGAAAGGGAGTCAGGCGGCAGAGGCTCTGCTGTTTTCATTTTTCCAGAAAAGGCATTTGCTGGGGGGCCATCCACCTGAGGCTGGGGGAGGTGGGGCGCAACACGGGCACAGCAGACGGGCTGGCAGTAACTCGGCGCTGCAGACCCTGCCAAGGAAAATTAAAGAGCAATGTGTTTGCTTCTTGCCACAAGTATAAACAACAACAGATATTCTCTGTGGAATTCTTGCCTTGTGATTTCAGTCAGCTGTCCTCAGCCACCCTTTCCTTGCAGCAGTTTCCCTCTTGGGCCTTTACTGAGGGCGTCCAGGCACAGCAAAGTCTGGTATCCTAATTTATCCTGAGGACCAGGAAAGATAAATCTCCCCCTCAGACATGGTGGCTGCACAGGAGGCGCACAGAGTACTTTGCGGTCACGAGGAGAAGTAAATGGGAGAGAAGCAAAGCTGCTGACTGTGAGAGCATTAGCCTAGTGACAGAAATGACATGCCCAAGCTAAACGAGAGCAGCATGTCCATTTCTGGGGAGTAATGATAGGTAATACTTAGTCAGAACTTACTTGTGCCAGGCAAGTTCTAAGCTCTTTACATACATCAGCTCATTTAACTCGTCATATCAACCTTACGAAGTAGCTCTTGTTAGCCACATGTGATGGTTAATTTCATGTGTCAATTCAGCTAGGCCACGGTACCCAGATATTTGGTCAGATAACGGTCTAAATATTGTTGAGAGGTACCTTTTAGATGAGATTAATATTTAAATCAATAGACATCGAGTAAAGCAGATCATCCTCCATAATGTGGGTGGGCCTCATCCAATCAGTTGAAGGTCTTAAGAGAAAGAAGACTAAGATCCTCTAAGGGAAAGAGAATTCTGCCTCTAGACTGCCTTAGGACTCAAGTTGCAACATCACCTCTTCCCTGAGTCTACAGCATGCTAACCTGCCCTGCAGATTTCAGACTTGTCAGCCTCCACAAACACTTGAGCCAATTCTTTAAAATAAATCAATCCCTCTCTCTCTCTCTCTCTCTCTCTCTCTCTCTCCTCCCCTCCACCCCCCCACCTTTCTCAATCCTGTTTCTCTGGAGAACCCTGACTAATAAATCTCACTTTACAGATGAGGAAACTAAGGCCCAGAGCAGTTAATTCCTTTGCCTAAGGTC
Source organism: Pteropus vampyrus (assembly GCF_000151845.1). NCBI lineage: Eukaryota > Metazoa > Chordata > Mammalia > Chiroptera > Pteropodidae > Pteropus > Pteropus vampyrus. The sequence continues at coordinate 5,341,885 of NW_011888861.1, read as the reverse complement.
TCTAAGTGATGCAGGCAGGATAGAAATTCATTCAGCCTGGCTCTAGAATCTTGTCACTTACCCAGACACTGTTGCTTCTCTCAGCCACAGGAAGTCACAGCCACGTCTCCATCAGCAAACTAAAGTGGCAAGGGAAATGTAGTGAAAAATACATTCAAGTAAAACTTAGTTGGGTCAGTGGACATGGAAAAAACTGACTTTGAAATCAACAGGATTTATTTTCAATGCAAGCTTCATTTTGATATCTGTGACTTTGAGCGTGTGATTTAAATCTCTCTAGGCTTCCATTTTGCTGATCTGCAAAGTACTATAAAAACTTCACAAGGTTATTGAGAGATTAAATGGGATAATTTTATGTGCAAACAATATTTTCCAGTATGTGAGTGAAATCACATAGATTGTGTGATTAGACAACTGCTCTAAATGTTCTGAGCCCTCACATGCTTGACTTACCAGAGACACAGTCTTCTATAATTAACTCTCCCCTAAATGTGTTTCAGTTCCTCAAAATTACTGACCTGTGTGTGTCTCAGAGGTGGGGTTCCAGCTGATAGTGATCATTCCCAACTTGAGTTACGCTTGCCAATCAAAGCTACTAATGCCCAGAACACAGCTGCACCTACCACAGGTACAGGCTGGCTTCCAATGTGGGTCAACTGGCCCAGACCCTCACTCACCTTCTTCTTTTGGTCTTTCTGCTGGGTCAGCTAAACATATTAGATTTCTCTTACTCATGAAGACTCCTCACCCTGAGCCCTTCCCTCACTGTCCCCATGCCTACCCACCCACATCAGTCTATTGGATCTGTCTCTTTATGCTCAGAGCCTACTGGGGAATAGGGGCCACATGTTTCTCTCCCAGGGGAAACAAACATATACATTCTCCCAGGAAAATTAGCATGCGCAAATATGTGCAGAAGGAGGAAACTTCACCAGTAACATCTCTGTGACAGATCCTGCCAAGCCAAGAGAACGACAAGCCTATTTGGTGGGGGGGTGGGGGGATGGGGGGGTGCGATCCTTTTGTCTTGTTTGTTTGCTTTCTGTTTGATTTTCATTGCTGTTTTGCTAGGTTTTCTGACACCAGAACTCTCATTCTTAACCACTGCGCTTCACCATTATAATGGACATGCCTATTCCCAACAAATATTACTTAGCATTTCTAGAAGGCAAGAGACATTAGTTCTATTCCAGTTCTCTCTCCTAGAAGTCAAATGGCTTTGAGCCAGTCAGTCCTTCCGGCTCAGTTTCTCCATCAGTGAAAGGAGAGAAATGGAGTAAATATTAATGATGTCTTGAAGCTCTAAGCACTCACAATTCTAAGAATTATTGGCCAGAGAGCCAAAGCTAATACATTTACACTACATCCTACTCAACTGGTACTTGGCACTTGAGAAAATTCTTAAAAAACAGAAATTAACAAAAATATTAGGTAAAAGTTATCTATTAAATTTACATGGTATATTGCAAAATTTATTGTGCTCTTCTTTTTTCTTAGAATGGGAATATCTAAGTCTAGGATCTATGGTCATAACAGTGCCGAGATGGGAGCTATTACTGACTGGCCAAATGCATGCCCAGTTTCAAGAATCTTCTCTGAAATCACATGCTTGGTAATGCTGATATTAACCAACATCCCTTTATCCAATAAGCAGTAAGTATGGAAAGACATTTGTCTTTTTTATTTTAAAATAAACGTTGAGTCTCTCTTTTTAAAATCGTGAAAATAATCACGGAGATACATATGACCAAAAAAACTCTTGGAGAAGAAATAACAGAAAATGAGGGAGAGATTTGATGTGATATCTGTCTCCTTGCATTTGTTCTCTTCCTTTTGTCATTAATGCCACTTCCTTCATGAGCACAGAATTGGAGCCCATGCCAGATGAGGTCTGAGCTCCATGTATAGGTGAAGGTACTTCCCAACATAAACGGGGAGGGAATGGTAGAGTTGCCTGTCAGGCCACTGAAATCAATTTACCTCAACACGCACATTGTTCCATTTTCCCTACACCTTGGCCTTGGATGTCTCAATATAACTCAGTAAGGAGTTTATCACTTTCATTAGAAATACCAGTGCATCAATCGGATGGGGCTCTTCATCCCATTCTCATGTGCACACCCCAGAAATCTCTCCTCTCTTTAATTTTTCATTCTTTAACCATTTTGAATTTATTTGTGTATTGCAAATGTGCAGCATAAGTGTTCCCATAGGGGCAAAGTCTAAAAAAAGAGTAAACCTTCCCTTGCTCTCTCTACAAATATTTACCATATGCCTACTATGCCAGGACTTGTCTATGCGGAAACACAAAGACACAGCCACTGCCCTGAGGAACTTTTTATAGGATCCAACCTGGGGACCTTCTTCTCCAGGAAGCCTTTCCTTGGCACCCAGATCAGGACAGGAAGCACTTTCTCAAGGTCCCATGGCATTGGGTCCTTGGCATCCCATGACCCACATCCCTTGCAGTGTAATTGTTCACTTACTTAGGTAGGCTCTTCATGCCACAGCTCCAGGGGGAGAGGTTTAAATAGAACACATCTCATGGCACCCTTGGACAAAGAATTGCAATAACGATGTTGATGATAACAAAGATGGTGATGATGATATAATGAAAAGAAAAGGTAATCCCCTTTTCAAGAAGTATTGCCTGCTTATCTCCTTCTGCCCCAAATCTCTAAATGTGCCTACTAGTAGTAAGCACACTTCTCGGGGCTCTGCGCATGTCTGAGAGAATGCCAAGGTGGCAGCATGATGTCAGTCTCTTGCGGGGTGCCTCTCTCTGATTTGTACCATCCTGCCTAACATACATCAGCTGTATCGAAATGAAAAATGAATAGGAAGTCGATCGTGCTGCTAAAACACATGTGTCAGAAAATCATTATGACTATTAAATTACAGCAATAAAATGAACCAGAACTAATTTTGCAAATTAAGATACAATCAATTTTTTTCGTAGCCACACCTTTTCTTTAAAAAAAAAAAAAGCAAAATAAGATTTAGCCCAACATTATTAAAACTGACTGTAACGCTTTTGGGGGTGAAGTGGGGTGGGTTGAGAATATGTACAGAAGCAAAAATTTCAATATGACAAATAAATTAGCATTTCGGAGGGTAGTAGGAGTGAAAATTGTCCACTGGATCATAAAAAATACTGTCCCTGTGCCAAACAGTATAACGATCAGTTCTTAATTTGACATTCCTATATATTTTACATGTTAAATTTACGTATACATATTCCACTTCCTCGCTTCGCTCCCCTACCCACCCTCCTACTCCCTAGACAAAATTCTGCTGACACAAGAACTGGTAAATTTCTAAATTTCTGACAACTGCTTATTTTTAGAAGAAACTATCACTGTTGGTCAAATTACGTCTGAAGCTATAAACAAACCTTTAGAGCTTTGCCTGTTCACAAGAATAACAGGATATCTCCCTCCACCCTCCACTATGAGAGACTGTAATTAGCTCATTGTCCATGAATAGGCACAAAGGAGGTGGCGCTCGCATACACCCTCCCTTTCAACCTTTGCACAGGCGATCCCGGGGCAGGTGTTAATTAACTGAGTAACCTCTACCATCTCCTGAGAACACTGAGGAGCACAACTCCTTGTTCCAAAAGGGACACTGAGGAAGAGGAGGAAATACCCTGGCCGAAGACTCACAGAGGTCTGCCAAAAGGAGTTGAAAACAGGAGCCTTCACATCCCCGCTGGCACATTCTTCCTGGCTCTCTCTCTGGCAGAACACCGCGGAGCCATTCTGCTACACCCAGTGAACCAAACTATTTATAGCCACACAATCATTATAAATAAAGCTGTTTATAACGTCGAACCTTGGCCCTGCATTAGTTAAAACTGTAGACTGGCAGCTATAAATAACTCTGTTACATGCTCAAGTGTGACTACTGACTGATACTTCCTCAAATTGTGACAAATAATGACAAGTTTGTTTGACAAACATCCCACTGACATTCATCTGATTTTGAATAAGCGGTGCTGCTTTTTTAATTTGGTCCCTGAGGCCCGGAATCTTGGGAACTTTCTTTAATCTTTCCCTCTCTCACCTCTTGCACCACGAGACTCTGTCCTGTGTGTAGCTGTTTTTACCCCCCTAATCACTGGAAGGGATTTGGGGCCATTTAAGGGGAAGCTTATTAAATCCACTGTTTTTCTCATGGGACTGTTCTGCTGTAGGGGTTTTGCAAGGGTCGGGGAGTTTGGTTAATGACACAACAGCAATAGAAAGGGGGAGGAAAATGTGGACCAAGCCGGGGTGTTGGATAAAGGCAGAGAGGGGATCAGAAAGAAAAGGCAGACTTGACCATCATGATGAAATCTCAGTCTTCGAGGGGCACCTGCAACTTCGAAATACTAGAAGTGGTTACAAGTGAACCAATGAAAGACAAGAGTCTTAATGGAAGCATTTACCTCCCAAAGCACCTGAGCTGGGATAACTTGAATAATCCGAGACTGAGATCCCCCAAGATTTGGATTCTCTTTCTAGGTGAGCTGATACGATAGTATATCAGGAGTTACATGGCATTTGGGGGCTCTAGTGGGCCTCTGGAACTGTCTGCTGTAACTCAGTCATATTATAGGTGGAAGAGTTCGGGTCGAGGAGGCTCCCACAACTAGTTAGAGCACGACTAGACTAGATCTCAGCCCTCTGGGGCTACTTCCATCATTATTAAATTAATTAATATGTGAAAAGCATTTGGAAACATTCCTGGCCCGTGGTGAGGACTCCCTGCGTGCTGGCAACTATGGGAATGGTGATCATCAGATCGCCTTACTGCTGGTGGCTATCTATATGAACTCTAAAAGGAACTCTTATACTTCTCCCCACCTCCCATGTTCCATGTCTTTTTTGTCTGATTAAACTCTTATAGTGATAACATTTATACAGTCTCACCCCACCAACCTCACTTTTCTCAATCTATCCTAAACAGAGTTTTCAGAGCCATCTGCTAAACATACAGCTCTAATCATAAAACTGCAGTGCACCTGCTCCCCCATCTCCCCACTCAGGCTGGAACTACAGAAATGAGACATCACTCTCAGGGTTTACAGTGCAGGGCCCCACCTGGGAGTGAGCAGCTCCTTAAATTTCTACTCTATGTGCCTTGCTTGCCTCACCCCAGTTCTGACCCTGCTCCCTCCTCCCCCAGAATAAAAACACTAATTGGTTCCCATGTCTGCCAGAATAATTATAGACTTCTCACCCTGGCTGACAATGTGCTCAATGACTGTCCCACCTACTTCTTCAGTCCAAATCTATGCTTTATCCCAAAGTAGACTCCTCACCCTTCCCAGAACATACACTCTTAGAAAATTCTCTGTTCTCTTTGACAAGTACACTCTCCCTTTGCACTGCAAAACCCTGACCATCTTTCAAGACTCATTGCAAATGCCTAAGGAAGCCTTTGCTGTTTGATCAGGCAGCTGTGATGTTCTTTCCTTGGAATCCCCATTACCCTATTTACACGTCTCTTTCAGCACTGGCCTGTCTTAATCTTGCCTTATAGTTATTTGTGAAGTGCTTAAGTTTAATCCTCTTTTCTAATGGTAGGGAGAAACACAATCATTTTGGTATCTAGCAAGTGTATACCTAGAAAAGGGTAAAGCATTTAAAAAGTCTACTTTCTAAAAGTACAGGCAAGAATTTTTTTAAAAGTCTCTGAAAAATGATAAATGACAGTATCAACTAGTGAATATTTGCTGAGATGTGTAAATAAGTAGCAGAACCTATAATGGATCCATGTGTTTTGCAGCAGCACCTTCTACAGCTCCAGGAAGGCTACGTGAGGGATGTCCACCCAGTGAACATACCCTGTGCTTACAACAGACACAGATACTTGCAAGATATTCAGAGAACTGGAACTAAGACCCATGGAACTCCAAGTCTTTTGTTAGCCCCCAAATTCTTATCTCCAGGATGAGAGAATTTCCCAAGCTTTGCCCAAGCCTCCCAGTGGGCTCCACATCCACGTCAGCACTGGCCATCAGTCCCCACAACCTGCTAGGACCCTGGGTTGTTGGAGATCCCTTAAAACTCCATGGACACAAGACAGAACTCTCCACATCAGAACTAACCCTTCCCCAGAAAAGAAGCAAATGAGAAAACTTCAGCTCACAAGCTAACCACCAAAGAGGAAAAGTACAAACTGAACACTCCTAAACGAGCCGAGTTCTCTTTCTACCTCACAAGCTACATGAGAAGGAAGGCACCAAGCAGGAGTGGGGCTTTGGGTCCCTTTGTGCTATTCCATATTAACACAGTCACACTTTGCTATGCAGATGTCACTTCCAATAAACACCAGGGTTTTCCCGGGCCTGGACTCTAATTGAGGGATTGTTACTGTTGGTGAATGGCTGGGGAAATAATTAATGCAAAGCCAACCACTTCATAAATGCCTGCTTTGTGAGCTGTCCCAGCGTCCCGGGGACTGCGACTCCTGTGGTCAGTGTAGCCCCAGGACTCCGTGTCAGCAAATGATATTTATTATCCCCGTCAGCCCCCTTCTGAAACCACCAGGCAAATGAGGCCTCACCTGGAGCCTGGTAGGCACAGCCAACCATCCTCCAATTTCTCTGGGTCTGAGCATACAGTGCAGAAAAATTTACCCCAATTTTCTGGATTTTTTGCACACAACTTGTCTTAGTTTTCGAAGAAAGGCTTCATTTGTAGGTCGTAAAGATGGAAATAGGAGTGCAAGCAGATAAAAAGCTTTTCACAACCCACCCCGTTCCTAATTTGGTTACTTGAGCTCTGCGCAGATATATGAGCATACGTGCACGCGCTTGTGCACACATAAACAAACTTTCTCTGACTTGCATTGCTCAATAGTCTTCACCTCATTTAAAAATCAGTTTTGATTTTAATGCAGCAAATGGACTCTTCAGGTAACCTACTTCCTAGGAATATAGGATGGAAAAAAGAAGTGGTAAGTGAACGTGCCAATCCCTCTGCCTAATATATACACACGTCATTGAATACACACAGGGTGGGTGGGTTTATTTTCCCCCCAGAAAATTGGTCCTAGGTTCTGCTGATGTAGCCTGTTTAGGCACAACTTCTGTTTTTACTGTGGTGGCTTTGTAGTCTCCTTAGTCTAAACTGCTGTGGATACTGTCCTGAAAACCCCTTTTAAGATTAAAAAAGAAAAAAAAAGCTGTGGTGTTAACAGTGGTAGAATTGAGGATGAGTTTTTTTTTTCCCCTTTTTTTTTTTTTTTTGTTTTTTGATTTTTTTGCGTTGGGGTTTGTTTTTTTTTTTCCAGGAAAAAATTCCTTGTTTTTAAAAAAAAAGAAAGAAAATTGTTCGTTTCATAAAATCCCTCACGATCCTGAGGTTTGTTTAGACAGCTTTATCTGATTTTGCAGAAGTGATGCTCTGGTCTTGAAAATTAGCCTGGGTCATAAAACAAGGACACTATGATATTTCTGAGATTAGATCCTAAACCACTGGTTTCTGTCTAATCTTAGTGAACAAGCAGTAAGTAAAGGAGAAGTTTTTCCTTGGAAACTCTATTCTTCCCTTTCCATGTTTTTATCCCTCTTCTATGTCCTTGCCACTCTTGCAGCTCCCATCACTTTTCCTGTTTTTCTTTGGGTTTTTGCTTACTACTACTTAAAATGTACTCTGAGGGTAGAATCTGATATTAATCATTTACACTTTAGTGTGAATTCAATTAATCAGCATTTGTTTAGCTTCAGCGTTATAAGTGCATATTTGTATTTTAATTCTAAATCCACTTGTACAATGAAAGGTATTGGTTAATGAATGAAAGAGGTCATCACCTCTCTGCATCTCTGAAATCAGACATCAGAGCTCCTGGTTCCTCTGTTTGAGGGAATGTCGGGCCCTGAGATCAGTCACATAGCTGATTGCAATAAATGTTTCCACTTTAGTTGTATCTAATATCACCACTTAATATCTCTGTCCCTTTAGAAATATCACACACTCCAGGATACTGCTAAATGTGGAGATGGTTCAAGTAATATGTAGTCTGCAAAAATATTTAAAGGCCCAGGGCTTTTGAAAAATTATGTTCCTTATTCTTACTTGGAAAATTATATTTGCTACACATATAAGCTGAGTATGTATATTGAGTGTCTGATAAATAAAAATAAGTGATAATTTTGAATGCTAGATTTTGGAAACAGATGAGAAAACTGTATCCCAGAGAAGTTAAATAACTCACTGAAAGTCACTCGCTGGTCAAGTTAGGGCTTGAATGAGAAAAGAGGGTTTCTGATTCCTCGCCTGGGCTTTTCTTCTTATTTCAACACATCATCTCCTAAGCCACCTAATTCAAGTCCCAGACAAGTATGACTACCTCATGCTGATGGGAAACTTCAGACTGACACTCCTAAGGTTCTCCCCCTTTTGGGGAATTCTTGGCAAATAGGCTAAGGAATAAGACCGAATGAGCAAACACCATGTTTCTAACCCTCTGAGCCTGCTCTACGTGTTAGACCGTACTCTGCAGATAAAACAGTGATACAGAAGAAAGGAAAACTTTAAAAAAAATAATTTGTCATTGCTGCCATTTTCATCATTCTGATCCATATCATAATGTGGTAGATCCCTGTCCAGAACCTAGAGAGAGAGGGGGACAGAGCCACCAAAGAGCTCCCCTAGGGACCACCTCTTAGGCAGAAGTCTACCTCTCCAGCCAGGAGATGAATTAGTGGTGGTCTTCTATTATCCACAGAAGGATAGTCAAAAGTCGACTGTGCTCATGGTTAGATCTGGGGTCGCCTTCTACCAGTCCCCACGTGGACGGCATCTAGGCCCCTTAGTCATTGTGTATCCTCCATATTTGCCACATTACCCTACCTGCTGTCACCTAAAGCCAAAATAAGATCTTGACCTTGACTTGCCAATGTGTGCTATATCGATAATCCCAGTACCTGCCATTTATAGATTTGTTCATTTATTCAGCTAAAATATGGTAAGTGGTTATCATTTGCCAGGCACTGGGCCAGGCCCTTGCTATATAAACAAACTGGACACACAGCTCTTGCTCTTGGCAAACTGATGTGACAAGAAAGGGACAAATGACAGAGAACCAAGTTAATTTATACCCAGATAGGCAAATGCCTCTGAACTCCTTAAAACTCAGACCTTACCCTCTGCAAATAGCTTCTGGTCATCTGCAGTCAGTAACATACTTTTTCTTCTGTGCTCTAATAATTTTTAGGTTGTTTCTAGACCATAGAATTTCTCATATCTTTAGAGTTATTGCTATGCACCTCTGCTTCATTCTTTAGATTGTGTGTGAAAGGGGGAGGGTAAAGGGAGATAAGGTAGAAACTATTATTTAACATCTCCATATACTCCCAGGACTTTTCAGATGAATGAATGAATGAATGAATAATGAGTGAATGAATGAATTTCCAAGCTCTCTTGTCCTCTACATCGATTTCCTTGACCCAAATGTGTGTCCACCAGTCCAAATAAGAAATAAATTTCTTCATGCTCCTTAATATGTAGAGTGTGGTTATTTCCAGTTCATTAAACAAACATACAGAATTTGAAGAACTGAAAGCCTCATCTCACTCAGCCAAGTGCACTATTTTGTTGTCTTTGTTTTTGTTTCTCCAGGAGAATAATTAAAATATGTGTGAGCATGTGTGAATGTGGGTGTGTGTCAGTCCTGTGCATAATTTGGTAGCATCCTCAATAACAGGTGTCCCTCCAGTAGTTCTCAGTGATGATGGAAGGCATGGAGGAGAATGCCAGGAAGATGGGGAGATGTGGCCTGCCAAAACCAATCACATTAAATCTTAACGCTCATTCAAGGCCTGTCACAGGAGGAGAAATCTGATGAACACCCGAATGTCAGGGTGGTTATAGCGTCTGTTAAATGGCTCGTATATGTGATTGTTGAGAATTTTACAGAGAAATAATGCTGGCTACAATCAAAGCAAGACAGGCTTGGCTTCAAGCCAGTTTCTACCGAGTACCATCACCACTTCAGGCCAGGTGGAAAGGGGTCTTTGCTGATAGCTGACCTGGCCTCCTTCCAGCACTTTGAGTTTTCTCTCTCTGACTTGTAATCTGTTTCTTCTAAGAAAAGACGGGTGATCTCCCCCTAAAAGATGCATAATATCATTATTTTTGCTCGTCTTTTTAAGTGAAATAAAGATCTTTTATATCAGCAATAAAGAGAGTTTGGAAACAATTTGTCATTCTCATCTCTTCCCATGAAATAAAGAAATGAGACATGAATAGTTAGGTCAGATGGTACCATAGTCCAAACAAAGATGATAAATATTGAAGAGCAGAACGTAATGACTCCTAAATAGGTTGGTTTTCTGGACACTCCATATCACAGGTTATAGAAATCAATACTTGGTGAGTCACCGATACTTATTAACCACCAGCTTGGGCAAAACTGCCAAAGTTGATTCGAAGGACAAAAAAGGAAGAGTTACATGAGCCTCACTATAAGTAACTTCTGACTTAAAGAGTCTAGATATAAACAAAATAAATTTTTGTTATTGTACATATAACTGAAGGAAATGAGATTTGGGACATTAGATTGTAAAATTCCTTAAAATCCTTTTACATCCCTCACTCATATATTTCAAAATTTATTCATTGAATGCCATATTATACCATACTATAATTATGTAGTCCTTCATATTTTTTTTTTTAGGAATAAACAGTGCATGTCTATTTTATTTTATTATTTTATTTTTGATGAGAAGGGGTGTCATCTTTAGATGGGGCATCAGCCTTCGCCCATTTATTCATTCAACATTCATTTCTTGAACATCTACAGGCATACATTGGAGATATTGTGGGTTCCGTTTCAGACTACTGCAATAAAGCAACTATTAAAATAAAGTGAGTCACATGAATTTTTTGTTGTTCCAGTGTATATAGAAGTTACATTTATACTAGACTGTAGTCTATTAAGTGTACGATAGCGTTATATCTAAAAAACAATGTACATACCTTAATTTAAAAGTACCTTATTGCTAAAAAATGCTAACCATATTCTAAACCTTTAGCAAATCATAATCTTTCTCCTGGTGGAAGTTCTTGCATCATTATCGATGGCTGCTGACTGATCAGTGTATTTGGTGCTGCTGCTGCTTCACGACTGCTAGTTACTTAATAGCTATCTCGGTTATCATATCCACTGTCGGGTATCGCAGTGCTTATGTTCAAGTAGCCCTTATTTTACTTAATAAGAGACCCAAATTGCAAGAGTAGTGATGCTGGCAATTTGAACATGCCAAAGAGAAGCCACCGAGTGCTTCCTTTAAGTGAAAAGGTGGAAGTTCTCAGTTTAATAAGGAAAGAAAAATATCATATGCTGAGGTTGCTAAGATCTAGGCTAAGAACGAATTTTCTATTCATGAAATCGTGAAGAAGGAAAAAGAAATTTGTACTAGTTTTGCTGTTGTACCTCAAACTGCAAAAGTTAACGACTGCAGTGTGTGATAAGTGCTTAGTTAAGAGGGAAAAGCCATTAAACTTTATCATAGGTATGTATATATGGGGAAAAATACTATATAGAGAGTTTGGTACTATCTAAGTTTTCAGGCACTCACTAGGGGTCTTGGAATGTATTCTCTGTGGATAAGGGGCCTACTGTAGTCCTTTTCTGAGGAATAAACTTTGCATGGATATTCTATTGTATTCTATTCTATCCTATCCTATATTTGATAAGAAGAGGTATGTATCAGAAAACATTTCATATAGGTTTAAATATCTCAGTAAGAAAACTCTCCCACAGGCTGAATCCATTTCATTCAATATCCAGGAAGGAATCATAGAGTCTTAAAGAGTCATGGAACCTGAAAGTGATCTAACCAACCTTCTCATAGTAAAGATGAGGAAGTTAAGTTTCTCCTACGAAGTAACTGAGGTACTTTGAGGTGGACTGGAGCAACAGCTCAGGTCTCCTGATGGTCAGCCCAGCATGCCTTTCACTGCCCCCACACTGCCTAAAATCCAAATGCCTCACATTTGTAACAAGAAACAGGCTGCTCTCCCTGACTGGGGCCTGGTCCTGAGGACATCTTTGACGTTTCCCTGCTGTGTGCTACTCTTGTGTCTGAAGAAGGACACTTGGCTCTCCAAAGTTCCAGGTAGGCCCCTACCAACCAGGTAGGTGAGGGACACTCGAGGGAATAGGCAGGCCAAACCATCTCGTTATCATTGTTTACTTGGGAGGACAAAAACTTGCCTGCCTCGGTCTTTTCAACCCCTGGCAATGGTATAAGATGACTTCTCAAAGGCCTGGCATAGAAAAATGACCGTCCTTCCCATCCCCACACTCTATTTTTCACTGAGGAACTTCTCTCTCATGTGCAAAGCCTTGAATTTTTTTCTGGTCCATTTAAGTGTGTACTGCTGTGCATGCTCGTGATCTTAGTTATGCAATTGTTATAAATGATATGCTTCAGCTACTCCACCTCTTAGCCTAGGTTGAAACTTCTTCAAGATTCCTGGAAATTAAGATTCCCCACTACCTAGCCTCTCTCGACAATTCAGCCCCGGGTCCTCTAGGCTCCGCCAACAGGAATCCTTCAGCTAGCCTTTCCACTGTCTCTTCTTTCCCGGACTAGGAGCCAAGCTCTGTGTGTTGATTATAACGGCTTTTCTTAAAGGCAGGTTACTCTAGTTTCCTAGAGTGGCTGTAACAAATTACCATAAACTTGGGGTTTCAAAACAATAGAAATAGATTCTCTCATGGTTCTGGGAACCAGAAATACAAAATCAAGGTGTTGGCAGGACCATGCTCCCTCTGAAGGCTTTAGAGAAAATCCTTCCTTGCCTCTTCGAGCTTTGGTGGTTCCAGGCGTTCCTTAGCTTGTGGCTCAGAGATTCCAATCTCTGCCTTCATCTTCACATGGCCATCTCTTCTCTCTGTGTGTTCTCCTCTTCTTTCTCTGTAAGGACATTTGCATTGGGTTTAGGGCCCATCTGGATAATCCAGGGCAATCTCACGTTGAAATCTTTAATACCATCAGAAAAGATCCTTTTCCCAAATAAGGTCACATTCTCAGAGTTAGGATATGAATATATCTTTTTGGAGGCCACCATTCAACCTACTACACCCTCTTTTAGTAATGCTGTTCACCCCAAATCAGAGTTAGTGAATGATTCAAGTGTTGCTTATGCACTGGAATTTGGATATTAGTTTGGCATTGGAGATACATGAATAAGGCCTGGTTCCTGTCCTCTAGAAGTTCTTAATCTGGTAAATTAGAAAAGCAAATAGGTCATTACAAGACAATATGGAAAAAAAATGGAAAAGTCCCATCACTCAAGGATTCTATGGCCATTTCCCTGATAACTCCCATATTCCAAGAAATGTCGCTCTTTTTTTGTTTGTATACCACTGAATCTGCTTAACCAGAAAAATGTAAACTGATGGAGGAAGGGGAGTGTCAAGGAGAACAAGAGAGATTTCTTCCCCGGAGAAATTTTTCTAGGCCACAAATATGTCTGTCTGAACATTAAAAATAAGGGCAGATGTTTGGTAAAAACAGTGCACTGGGGCATAATGTTTCTGAAGTCTGAACAGAGAACATTGCAGAGTCAGAAATGGCTCACACGTGGACAAAGTGATGGCTCTCTGAAAAGGCCTCTAGGTATCTGTACACAAATAGACAACTTGGATGAATGCCAAGAAGTAAATTCACTCTTTCACTGTTGAATTGTTTAAGCATTTTAATACTTTAGTTATGTGGGGCCATATCTGAGCTCCCATGTGAAATCTTGCATGTTTAGCACTCTGGATAAGAGGTAGTCTGGCTTACAGACAAGGAAATAAGTTAAGTGCTTTCCTTCACTTCAATACAGAGAATCCTAGAACCCCTTTCCAAATTTCTTAAGGGGCAAGGGATGGGGTGGGGGTGAAACATTATTCAGGATGATAAGGACACCAGCTAGAGAGAAATCAAACAAATACCTTGTTTCACAGCAGAGATTTCTTTCTGTAGCAATTCCTTTCAGAGTTTCAGAGGCAAATTGTGGAAAATATTTATCACCGAGAGCTGATATATACAGACATAAAGGAGACAGGCAAGTAGATAATGTGCAAACTGGCTGGAATATTGTGATTCAAAAATAAAACTCGGTTTGTTAAAGTAACTCCTTTGCTCTGTATTTTTTTTTTTAATATTTGGTCTCTTATAGTAAAATAACTTCTGTTTTTTTTTTGTAGTTAAGACTCAATGAATAGGTAATCACACTAAACCAGCCCTTATCTTCACTGCCCTGTCATTATCTTTGAAAAATGAATTATGTCCTGAAAGAGAGTTTCCAAGAAAATTGGCAAAGATCCACCAGCTGTCCAAAGAAAGTTAAAAGTACAAATGCAAAATTTTCTAGAAAACCATGCTTTGGTGATTCTGCCCCACAAAGAGCTAAGTGGCAGCGAGAAAACCCCATGCTGCAGATTCTAATCATTGCTCTAAAAAATGACTTACGTTAAGTCCTGACTGTAATATTTGACAAATAAAAACAATAATAATCATAATTGTTATAATATCCTCAGTACCACAAAAGATAATATCTCCATACACCTCTTCATACAACTGAGAAATATTATAAGCGGGGTGGGAGGGTGGGGGGGAGGGGACGGTGCCCAGGATAACTCCCAGGTTCTCTCAGATTATTCTTTAGCCAAAATAGGATGATTTATGCTGTCCTTACATAGCTGTTAAAGATCAGGGTGACCCCAGACATTGGGTTATATTACACAAGTGAATTCACCACAAAAATTTGTTCTAATTTATTTCTTCTTCCTGATTTAGGCTCCCAGAAAAGGCAGGAAACTCCATTCTTCAAAGAACAGAGAAAAATGCAGGTGTGAGTTGTCCATAGATCTCATTTAGGACGACGTCATCATGATGAACTAGTCATTAGCCTAAGGTGCCCAGCCTATGGGTTCCCACTGCCCCAGATTGTGTCCATTGTGTCCCACCACCTCCCATCCTGCCCCAGGTTAGGGGTTCCAGATCTCAAGTCCACCAGTACAGCTGCCACCTCTCAGAGAGCACTATCCTAAGCAAGACAGAGACAAAGTAAGACCAAAGGGCAAGAAGGTCGATTGGTCAGTCCATTTTCACCTTATGTAGCAGGTTAAACGGAGGCCTCCATAAAGCATGTCCTGCACCCTGTGAAATGTGATGGTATTTGGAGAAAAGGTCTTTGCAGATATAATTATGTTAAGAATCTCGGAGTGAAATCATGCTAAATTATTCAAGTGGGCCCTGAATCCAAAGACAAGTGTTTCTATAAAAGACACAAAGAGGAGAGACACATGGAGAGGAAGAGAAGGCCATGGCAAGATGATTTCACTACAGCCAGAGAATGCCTGGAACCTGTAGAATTTAGGAGAGGCAAGGAAGGATTTTCTCCCCTGAGACCTTCTAAGGAAGCACCCAGCTCTGCCAACACTTTGATTTTAAACTTTTGGCCTCCAGAGCTATGAGAGAATAAATTTGTGTTATTCTAAGCCACCCAAGTTTGTAGTGATTTGTTACAGCAGCCATAGAAAACTCATCTGGACCTTACTTCATTTTCAAAGACAAATTACGTTCTCATGATCCAGAAGACCAAACTCAAGGGTTTGAAATTTGAAACCTTACAGGTTTCTTTCATTTTATAGTTGGTCATATCTCGCAAATCAATCAAGTAGACAGTAAATACATTTAAAATCTACTAATTTGTTGTAGCAAGAAGAAGACAATTGAACCAGAAAATATTGCTAGACATATGTAGGTTTTAACTACACCTCAATATAAGCACATATGTGACAAATCTTTGAGGTTGTCTGTCCTCAACAATTTAATCTACTTTCTCTGAAAAATCACACCCCACATCCACAGAATTGAGCTGCAAGACATGCTTGAATCATGACTCCTCCCCTCCCCTCCCCCATTAGACTGGTTAAAATTGAGTGAATAAGGGGTGGACATTGACCCGCACTGGAACAATCACATTGTCTCTCCTGGGAATTTGAAATTGGGATAAGATAGCCAGGCTAATTGGGCTGGTTAGGTGTTAGAGGACAGGTAAGTTCAGCAGCTATATGGAGGTTACCTTCTTGCATTTTTGCAGATAGAGAAGGTCAGTCTGGAGAAAGAAGAGTGGGAGAGATGCCAGAGAAAAATAAAGATCAGAGACACAAAGAGGGTCCCTTCTGGATTCCTCCTGGCTCCCAAGCCCTCATTATAATCTCTTAAAGAGTCCTACAACACTTGGACCCTATGCAACATTCCAATATCCTCCCTATACCTGCATTTTTGTTCAAACCAATTCAAGCTCATTTCTGTTGTTAGCAACAGGGAGAAACTTGATTATGACATAAATGAGCACCAACAAATAAAATTAATGAATAAAGATTTACATTTTGCAATGGCTATATGTAGCAATAACTTGATCTGTCTATAGGTATCTACATATCTTTATCTATATATAATACATACAACATTTCTTAACCAGGGAAAAAGTACTTTTGGATCTAAAAATTTAAGGAATCCTTAAGCTTTGCATCCTTGTTTTAGAAAAAACTATTAATTTTATTCTACTCATAACTCATTAAATTAGAATTAAATAAGCGTTTATTGCATGCCCATTAGAGAATATTCTGAAGAATTTTTTTGAAAGTCCTTTCGTCCCCTTGAAGTGCTTATAATCTAATCATGAAGATAAAACATACTCTGTGACGAAGTGCCCATAACTCACCTTCTCATACTTACTAGTAATTTTCAACTTCCAAAAATTGAAAACTTCTCTATACCTTATCCATTCACACATTTCACACTGATACCTCTCAACCAGTTTTTGCATGCAAAATTCAGATCTTCATCAATCAGCTGAAAATGAACATTTTGAGCTACTGCATGGTGGTGCTGTCAGCCAAGAGATGAGTTTTGGCAGAGTTGCCATTTTTATCTACACAGCAATGTTTCTGCAATCGCTTGAAAATTTTTATTGCATTTTTCCTATGGTTTTATAGCAATAAGTGGGGAGATGGAAAAATGAAAGCACTTAAGTGTAATTCTCATGAACTTAACACAATAGAGACAAAGCTGGAACTAGGGCAGCCCAATAGGGTTAAACACTCACCGGATTTATGTTTGTGAAGGAAAAAAGCAAAACTAAGGAACTTTAATGAAATGCTGTAAATACATCTTTCAAGAGCGGATCTAAAAGCAGAGGTATGATTAGAGATTTGAACAGTTTTACAGCCTTTTGGGAATGGAATTCCTCCCTCTTCTATTGTTTTGTTTTCACGCACTTCTACAAAATGCAAGTTTTCAGGAAGGCATTGCTGAAACAGTAGTAAACTGCCTGTAGAACAGCATAGGTGTCAGTGGGATCTTGAATTAGACTTCCACTCCCACTTCTTCTCTAAGCTCCATGGTAAGCTAAGTTCCACTCCCACCTGTCTGGCTAACTCGCTCTGCCTCTTCTTTTCGTGGTTCATTTATTATGTCTTCCTTGCTATATGGAGTCTTGGTTTTGCCCAGTGATTCTCAACCACAGGTGACACTTTTGCCCCCAGGAGACATTCAGCAATGTCTCAAGATATTTTCATCGTCACAACTTGGGGGGCGGGGGGAAGTGGTGCATTACAGGCAGGTAGTCAGTAGAACTCAGGGATGCTGCTAAACACCCTATACAGGACAACCACTCACTACAATGATTGTCTGGCTCCAAAATTTCAAATAATGTTTCCAAAGTTGAGAAAACCACTACCTTGTAAACTCTGCTCTTAATTTAGGAATTATCTTTTTCATTTTAAAACTCTCTAAATACAATTAGCAAATCTCTCTCTGGACAATAGGCTTTCCTCTCTAATTTGTGTGGGATGAGTGACCGTGCATAGAAATGGCAGTGAGATTGGAAAGGAAATAAATAATAACCATCATTTACTGAGCTATGAGCTGTGAGCACTTTGAGCCATCCAAGCATCGTTGTAAGAATTCTACATACATGACCACATTTAATCTTCATAAAGGCCCTAGTAGGTAGGTCCACCATGATCCTCAGTTTTCAGATAAGAGAGCTGAGGCTGAAAAGGGTTAAATGAGATGTTAAATTCACAGAGGTCTTATGTGCTTAGCCAGGACTGGATTGGAGGGAGTCTGACTCAAGAGCCAGAACAGACTTGATAGATGCAGAAAGGCAGATGAGGTTCCAACACAACATAGAAAGGAAAGAAGACCAGGAGAACTAGGTAGAGACACACTTGGAGAAACACATTGGGTCAGAAATAGGCCCACATGTGCCCTCTGGATTCTTTACGCTGACTGAGCTGCAGAAGTGGCAGTTCTGAGCCCTCAGACTTGACCTGGGGCTCCACTATGTAATGCTCTCACACTGTGGTTCTCTCCGGGCATATAGAAAAGGGGTGTTTCCCCTCCATTAAGACTCATTACATTCTGTTAACCCAAAACTTATTTTGTGCAAAAGCTGCAGAACTGTGAAGAGGAGCAGAAAGCCTATGATACGTTTAAATATGCCAAAGCAATATGCTGACCAGCGAGGTTTGTTTATTAAAATCTTTATATGGGGTGAAGCTCAATTGAGCTTATGTCAGCTGGTTTATAGAGAGGCCCTGTTTTCAGGATCAGGCTGCTGTTTGTCTTCTTTACTCAGCTGACAGAGGACATTTGGGAGAATACATTATGCCAAAAACATCTGTATTATAGAAAATCAACAATGAAGAGCAACGGCACCAAATGGAGTTAGTGCTTTGAAAGGCTTTTATCTGTCAATAGATTAAACTGCTATTTTTATCAAAAGAGGAAACCAGAGGAAATGGAAACCAGTTTGAGAACAGCAGAAAGTGGCCTATTCTTTTCTGACGAATTATTTTTGCACACTCGGGAGGTCATAGGGTGAGATTTTGTTTTGTTTTGTTTGGTCAATATTTAAAAAAAAAAAATACTTAGAGAACTATCCAATCCCAAATCAAAGTGCTCAGGGCTGATTTTTTTTTCCTTTATTTTTTTCCCCACTGTAATGCATACCTCTGAATGAGACACGATACTACGGAGTTTGCCTCTGATGAAGAACTAGGCTCTTTATATGCCTTTCTATTTAAAAACTTTGGCACGGCACAGGCACACCCAAATGCAACAGCAACTAAATTTGTCACTGCTTTCATCAGAGTAATAAGAATAATAACAATAATAAACTACTAACATATAGCAAGCACTTAACTAGGGTTAGGTATTTTCTCCATTCATTATTTCATTTCATCCTCATATCTCTATGAACTAGGTACTGTTATGATCTGAGGTTTTATAAATTAACTTTTTTATCAAAGTATAATACAAATACAGAAAATTACTCAAATTTTAAGTATGAACCTCAGTACATTTCACAAAATGAACACACCAAAGTAACTACCACCCAGAACAAGAAACAGAACTCCTCCAGCCCTCTCCCACCCACACTCAGTCACACCCCCTCAAAGGTAACCACTATCTCAATAACATGTTAGTTTCACCAAGCTTTGAACTTTATATAAGGGGCATTATACAATGCGAACCCTTTCATATCTGGTTTCTTTCCCCCAATATTATGCTTGTGAGATTCATCCATTATTGTTGTATATAGTTGTATTGTGTAAGTGTATTGTGTATTATATGAGGTTGTAGATTTCTCATCCTCATAGCTACAGAATATTGCAATATGTGAATATGCCACAATTTGTTTTTCCATTTTACTGCTGATGGGTTCTATGTCCATTTTAAAGTTGAGGTAAAGTTTAAGGTTAAGGTTTTCAGGTTTAGATGACTGAGACTCAAGAGGTTAAAATAACTTTCCTGAGTTCACAAAGCTAGTAAATGGTGGATCTGGGATTACATCTCGGATTGGACTGGCTCCAAAGTCCATGCTGTATTGCCTTTTGGAAAAGCTAGGTCTGTAAGAATCTCTCCTTGATGGGTCAAAAGGACTTTTGTAGAAATACTTTTGGAGGTCCATGGGAAGAGGATATCTGGGTAACATGACATGAGTCCAAATCCACCCACCCCTACACGGCTACATTTAGGCATGTCTCTTTGCCTTTGGTTCTCATATAACACTTTCTCCCTTTTCTATTACTTTGATTGACTGTTCCAGTGACCTTATCAGGATCTCAAGCACTGTGGGACTCAACTGAGTAGCAGAGACTGGAAACACACCATTGCACCTGAGACCTAGAGAGGATGTTGAGTGTAAGACACATGTTTAGAGAAGCAGCCACGGAAAAGATGAAAGCTTCAATGCATACATAAGTGAAAGTCGGTGTGGGGCACATCCAATTTCAGTATGTGTGTGCACACACATATGTGAATTCTCTGACTCATATGTTGGATCGCTCTCCTCCAACAAATAGTTTATAACACTGTTGCCAGATCATTCCTATGGTGAACATCAATTTGGCACACTCATCATACTGATCTACTATTAGGATAACTTTATCCTAATTAGCATTCATATTTTCTACATGTTTCTAGGAGGAAAGAAAGAAAGAAAAAATCCAAAGAATCATTTAACACTAAAGGAAATATGAATGTTTGCTTGCTTCTCAATAGTTTGTCCTCTTCAAATGGAGGGAAATCAAGTGAAAAGGTTCCATTCAGCCCAGTAAAGGGAGCCCATCTTAGGCAACCTTTTTGGCCTAAGCTTTGGATCCTTCTCAACTTTTATAATCAGAAATGACTATGGCTAGAGACACAGGAAGTCCAGCTATAGAAGAACTTATAGGAACCTCATG
The DNA here is from genome assembly GCF_000151845.1 of Pteropus vampyrus. NCBI lineage: Eukaryota > Metazoa > Chordata > Mammalia > Chiroptera > Pteropodidae > Pteropus > Pteropus vampyrus. Next base: position 5,321,131 of record NW_011888861.1, on the reverse strand, counting down.
AAAGACTTTTAACACTCACTGACTCTCAGCCTAGCCCGCTGGAGTTTTTCTGCAGACAGACACAGAATTGACCATGACACGTGTCTACTAGATTATTTGGCCAGTTTACAACTGATCATGCAGCAAATGCACAATTATCATGGGCCAATGAACACTGCTTGTTAAGATGACAGAAATCACTGGGTCAGCTGAGATATGAGCCAGTTGTTTCATTTATGTAAACACCATTGGGGTTTCCAGGTATTATGCCGGAAGAAACCCACTTGCCTTGCAGAGTCTTGAGAATCCTTCTCTTCTTTCCCACCCTCCCCTGAAGGAAAGGAGAGGCTGCTAGCACTGGCCAACTATATTTGTTTACTAGGGTTATTGCAACAAAGTACCACAGACTGGATGGCTTAAACAACAGAAATGTATTACTTTACAGTTCTAGAGTCTAGAAGTTCAAAATTCAGGTGTTAGCAGGGTTGCTTCCTTATAAGGGCCATGGGAAAAGGATTTATGCCATGCTTTTCTACCTGGTTTATAGGTGGCTATTTTCTTGCTCACATTGTATTAACCCTGTGTGCATGTCTCTGTGTCCAAATTTCCCTTTCTTATAAGGACACCAATCTAATTGATTAGGGCCCACACTAATGACCTCACTTTAACTTAATTACCTCTGTAAAGACCCTATGCCCAAATAAGGGACATTCTGAAGTACTAGAGGATTGAGACTTCAACATATGAATTGTAGGAGGAAACATGACTCAACCCATAACACCGACTCCTACAAAAATTCCTTCTTCTCTCTCCAACACACAATCAGTTCAGCTCTTCCCAGAATCTCTAGGGTCCATACACTGCGTGTTCTGATCTCAACCAAAGAAGCCTATTGAAAAAGAGGTGGTGAACTTGATGTGGCCTCAGCTCCAATTTCCTTGTGGTCTTCTAGCATCTCATCACCACAGGGAATGACATTTTGGTTGTCAGTGTCTCCTGAGATCAAAGGAATCAGATGTACCCATGCGACTTCTAGTTATGTCTTTCTCTGCTCCTGATGGTCTCACTACAGGATGGACCCCTCTTATCACTATGAGCAGGTTCATCCTTCCCTCCATTTGTTGATACTACTCCAGCTCCTTTCTCCTCTTTCTCTGCCTCAAAAGCAATCTTTTAAGATCTCACTCAATTTATGTCTTCTATGACAAGTGCTTCTCACTCACATCATCTGACCAGACAGCATCTTGTTCCAGTTTGTTTTACATGATTTGATTAAGGAAGAGGGAGGGGAATTTACTCCTTCCATCTGCAATTTCTCAGTGGTTTTCAATGGCTGTCACTGACATCCTAGTTCGATGTCTCAGTTTCCTGGGGCCACACATTTATCTTCCAGGTATCTGCCTTTGAAGCTACTGCCAGGCAAGCAGAGATTAAACAGCTTGATCACACAGATCTTTGACTGTCCCTATTTTCTGAACGGTACAAAAATCCAGGAGATTTCACCCATGGTTAAATGAGAGAAGAGAGAGTCAGTGCTTGATTTTCACTTTCCTGTTTTGTCTCCAGTCCTTTTTCATGGAGTCTTTCCCTTCAAATTGACTTTTAATTTCAAAAATCTACTTCATCTCCTCAGAATCTCATCAAAATTCCTCCCATTCAATTTGAAAGTAGAATCCAATTGCTGGAAATCATCCACATAGATAGAAAGGAACACATATGCTATTGGGGATGACTTGTAAAGGTGTTTAACAATTGACTTCATTTTTTTTTTTTATTTTTTAACTTTTTAACTTTTTTACAATTTATGTATAATTAGTATACAGTATTACACTGATTACATTAATTTCAGGTGTTCAATATAGTGATTCAACATTTTTGTAGTGACAGGTAGTCACTAGAATTAGTGGGGTGAGCATATTGTAAAGTACAAAAATGTCAAATGATCTCACTTCTTTATAAATGTAAAACTTGAGAATTTCTTCTGAGAGCTTTAAAGTCACAAATAGGTGATTTATACGTGCATTGATTAGGAGACTTCAGTACCATTTGCAACACCTGGCTTATTCTTCCCAGAGAACAAATACCTTTCTAGTAGAAACTCAAGTTCTTACAGAAGCACATACATTCTTTCAAGATAGAAATCATTCTTTACATATCTATTTACTAACAGGTCTATTTCCTATCACTGGCTAACTGATTAAAAAAAAAAATCTCTGAGAAAGACAAAGGATATGCGAGTACCTAACCCCATGCCTGAGACATAACTCTCAAAACATCATCAGAAAAGTAAAGACAATTACAGTATACTGCAAAGGAACATTGCAGGCAAGTCACCTAACCCAGTCTTGGAGAGAAGAGTTTTGAAAGGGAGGGCTATCTAGGCTGAATGCTATCTAAACTAAGGCCTGAAGTTAGCCAGAGGCACTGCAGTAATCTAGAAGTGAGATGAAAGTGGCCTGAGCAGATCATTGGCAAGGAAAAAGAAAAGTAGTCAAATTAGAGATATTTTAGGAGGAAGAATCTACAGAACTTGGTAATGATTTGTTTCCTTTGTGTCTAAGAGGTCATGGTACTGAATAGGGAAGAGGAACAGATGCGAAGGTGATTTATTTTACAAAGCAAATAACAATACACTAGTACATCTGCTTTGTAAATCTGTTTTCACATGTAGCAGGCTTGTTTACAACTAAGCAAATTTGTGTTGCCCAGCAGCTTTGACTCAGTTGAAACTTTTTATACCAATAAATTTCTTCCACTATCTCATTCAGATAGCGGTAAATTCAGTTACCTGAATTTAGAGTGAAATCCTTTCACCTCCTGTTTGTCTTTACAAACAGGAATCAGAGACCCTTTTAGACTTCATGCAATAATATTATGAAGAGGCACTGAACGTGAGCAAACACTAATTTGTTCCATGTGGATAAGGCATCACTGATGTCACAATTTCTCTGGATTCAATATCAGAGATTTTCCAAATAAATAATGCCCCTGCACTTGAGCTTACGATGTAGAAGAAAATGCAAACAGAATGTGACAAGTGACATAATAAAGGCATAGACAACTTCCTGTGAGCACAAAGTAGAGAGCATGTTCACTGAGTCCGGACTGAGGAATAGCAACGAGGGAGTTCTCATGCAGGAGGAAGCAGTAAGGCTGGACCTGGAGGACTTGGTACGAGTTGCTCAGCTAGAGGAGTGCAGGAGTACATTCCAGAAAATCAAAACACCATAAACAAAAAGTCCAAGTGTGAAAGTCAAGGGAAGATTGAGGGACAGTAAATAAACCATGTGATAGAGCCAAACTGTGCAGGGTCGTTGAGGAGAGTTATGAGAGACAACCTGAAGAAAGGACAAGACAAAGGACCATGAATGCCGAAGAAAGGAATTTGAACTATATGCACACAATGGGGAGGCATGAGCGATTGTCAAACAATAGAGTAAGGTGACCAGATCTGCTTCTCAGCAGCAGCATGTGGGTGGTATATTGGAGGTGAGAGAGATGAGTGTCAGGAAGACCAGCTAATAAACTGAAATAACCCAACTAAGATTTGAGGAAGATCTAAACTAAGGCTGTGTCAGTGGCAATAAAGAAAAGGAACAAAGTCAACAGACATTCCTGCAATTAGGATCTAGGAAAGGTGATGACCAACAAATTATCAGCCATCAAAGAGAGAAGAGAATTTGGGGTTTCTGTCTTAGTCCATTCAGGCTGCTATAACAAAATACCATAGACTACATAGCTTGTAAACAAAGAGAGTCATTTCTCACAGTTCTGGAGGCTAGGAAGTCCAAGGTCAAGGTGCCAGTAGATTAGGAGTCTGGTGAAAGCTCTCTTCCTAGTTCATAGATTTCTGTCTTCTTCCTATTACCTTACATGGCAGAAGGAGGAAGGAGGCTCTTTGGGGTCTCTTGTATAAAAGCACTAATCCCATTATGAGGGCTCTGCCCTCACGACCTAATCGCCTCCCAAAGGCCCCACCTCTAAAAACCAGCACACTGAGATTAGATTTCCACATATAAATTCTGGGGCGACACAAATATTCAGTCTATAGCAGTTTTTAACTTGGACATTGTGTCATTAGAGAAATTGAGACCAGCAATAGGGGTAGGAATGTGTGTGGTAGGGAGGATTATATATTCTGGAAAGCAGAGCTTGTTATCTGTTCTGACTCTTCCCTCTGTTCTTGTCCTCTCCACTTCTCAGGGTGCTGCTACTGCAAGCATGGGGAAACTTCTATTAGCAGTTCAGCTTCAGGGAGAACAGCTGAGGGTACAAGATAGTAAGGATCCTGCAATCGGGAGGAGGAAGTAATCAGAGTAAGGAATGAAGGAGAGGAGTGAGTTTTCTAGGATTTGTAGGGTAAGAGTCTGAATAATCTGGGAAGAGGTTGGGTAGAGAATCAAGTTGGAGAAAAACCAGTGGCTATAAACTCCATGTTGGACTCCCTTTCTGGTGGTCTTTGAAAATGTGAATATAGGATTTAAGTTATTTTTAAGTTCCTTTGGCGGCTCAATAGTTTCCTGAAATTCGGCTTTCCTTTCCGGACTGAGCCACGTTGAGTCTCTGGTTTCTCTGGGTTACACTGAGTCAGAGTTGCTTTTAGAATGAGCAATGCGCAAGTCTTTCAACTAGCGTAAGTACATGGAGTACCTGACAGTCATCTGTCCATAGGAGATAGGGGAAGCTTTTGGAAGAAGAGTAGGAGGCTTAATGGCAGAAGGTTAGGTTGTGCCAGTGTAAAAAGAATGCAAAGAAAGAGAAGAAAAAAAGGAAACATCAAAAGAGGACTCATGAAGTATGAGGAAAATAAAATGAGCCCATCGTCACTGACATCGAGAGAGATGGCATTTGAGGAGAGAATACTAGAACATCAGTGCAAAGAAGAGATCACTGTATTTTATACTTTAGATGTCAATGCTAGTCTATTACTACAGAGTGATGGGGACCAACATTCACGTACTAAGGATATAGTGAGAAATGTAAATGAAAAACAACAGAAAACAAAGTTAAACAGCTCTTTCAAAAATATTCCATAGCTTAAAAAAATACAATGATGTGCAAAAGTATTTATATACAAAGGCTAGTTGTAATAAAAACATAAATCTCAATTTTGGTATAGTATATAATATGCATAAAAAGATTAAGATAGTATATGATAATTCATTAAGAGTGCTAACTTTGGTTGATAAACTTACAGGTGAATTTTATTTTCTTCTTTGTGTTATTCTACATTTTTCTAATTTTCTGAGTCCTTTGGAGGGCAGAGGATATATTGGGGGTTTTTTTTTTTTGGTTTTTATTCTTTTTTGTTTTTTTTTTTACCTCAGGAAAAAAAACAAAGTAATATTGTTATTATTGTTGTTGTTATTATTGTGATAATATTGGTGGGGTGGAAAAAGAGGGGTGGGACAGCAGCTTGATGGACAGGCAGGATAGAGGGGATGTACCCTGGGGATCAGGAAGACTTGGGCCAGACCCAGAAGAGAGAAAGAAGTTAGAAATCAGTGAGAAGGAGAGGAAAATTAAGAAAATACATAAAAAAGCACAGAGGCAAAGGAATCAGCCTTGGAAACGAGTAGGCACATTTTTATTATGAAGGAAAAAGAGTGATGATTATCCAAAAGAGTGAGAGAATTGGATGCAGAATTGGGGTCCAGGTGAGAGTGACAAAGATGTGAAGCAGATGCTCAGGAAATAGAAAAGAGATTCTAATGAGTAGCTGGGGTTGGGAACCACTGAAAATGTAGGGTAGATGCCTATAGTTTTGCCTGACTAGTGCCATCCTCTCCCCTGGGATCAGTTCTTTCCTCCCTCCAGGGCCCCTTCTCACTCTGCCCATGTGATTTTCAAAAGAGTGATGTGTTTTCACATGATCTCACCCCTGATCCATGGTGAGCCAGTCCAGGCACAGGTACCTAATCCAAACTACACCAACAAGATCTTTTCCCTACGATTTTTCATAGAACCAAAGACATCATCATTTCAGTTTCTGTCCAATAGCCCAAGCTATAATTCAGAGGATCTCAAGATTTAGAGTAGAAAAAAGAAAAGAACTAGATTAGATGCCTTTTTTTTGAATTCAGATTCTCAGGCCATTCTCCACAGACTCTGATTCAATAGATCTAGGGTAGCTCACAGGCCTGAAGATGACTCTGCCATTATATATCAAACTCGAGTACTGCTGGGGGCCAGGATGCGTGCAGAATGAAGAAAGTAAACACCAGCAAGAGAGGGGACAACGCAGAAGAGATGAAAGACAGTGCTGGTTGCAGTTCAGATCCTGCATCTAGCTACTTTCCTGTTCTTGGGTCCACACTCCATAACCTTATAACAAAGTCTCTCTCTTTGTGTAAACCAGTTCAAACTGTGGTTCAATCACCTGCAGTCACATAGTTCTAACAAGTTTGGAATTCGTAGGCAATTTTTTTCTTGAGTGCTTAAGAGACAGTAGACAAATGCGTCCCTTGAAACACTTGCATGTGCACATAAAAACATAATTTGCGCCATAAGAAAAAGCATTTTTTCATTTGGTAACGAGAAAAATAAAGGGAAGGAAGGAAAGAAGGGGAAAGAAAGATGATCATGTACAACTAGCTACTGTTGCTACCTTAATCTGGGTAGCAATTTTTGCTGTGGTGGGCATGAACCTTATCCCTGAAGGCTTACTACAGCCCCCATACTGCCTGAGAGGCAGAAACTTTGTCTCAATCCATTCTTGAGACTCTTTTTCCTGGGTGAAGCAGTTATGTGGGATGATATCTTTTAAGAAGGGCTGGCAGGAGAAAAAAAAAATGGTATAGATGATAAAGGCTCTGTTCATCTCTCTGGCGACCAAATCAAAGTTGTGATGGAACAAGGAGCAGCAGCAATGAAAAGTCTCCTGAGATCTAGGTGAATAAGCCATACAACTAGGGAGAAATCCAAGAAAGCACTCTTCAACGGCAGAAGGTAGGACAGCAAGGACGCAGGGCTGCCCGGACTCGAGCAGCTGAGTGAGACAGAGGCTGCAGCAGCAGCAGAAGCCTCTTAAAGGGGCTGCATCCACAAGCAGATTTTCATGGCAACGGACCCGCTCGCTCTGAGCATGAGTGCCGATTCAGCTGCGCGCAGGGTGCACCAGGGACTTACAGGGAGACATTATCGGAGTGAAGGCCAAAGAGAGACTCGCTGGGTACAGAAGTGCTGGCGGTATCCATTGTTCCCTGTTGAGCCCTCCCCCAATATCAGTGCGCCCAACACAGCACCACCATAACCAAGAGGTCATCAAACTGCATAACAGAGGATGCTCCGCCTAGAGGATTTCCTGAAACTCTGTCTCCCTCAACTCACAGCCCCACCCTAGCCACATCCAGGTATATACTCAGCGAGTCAGGTGCTTCTTGCTGAGACTCACACTGGAGGCAGCCTCGGTTTCTGGTGTGGCCTTTTAAGGCAATTCTAAGCACAGCATCTGGAGATTGCTTGCTGAATGTTAACAGATGGCCCTGGAGGGGTAGAGGCTTGGGCTAAATTTGGCCTGCAGCTGAACCCCTCTCAGGATTGTGCCACTGGACACCTACTACACAAATCCACACTAATAAGACCGGGAGACTTAGGAGCTTTGCTTAGTACATAGAAACAGACACAGAAAGGCAGCCTAAATGGGAAGACAAAGAAGCAGAAACCATATGAGAGAAGAGAACAGAGATCCAGATATAATGGAGTCAAATAATCTAACAGATTCACAGTTCAAAACACTGGTTATAAAGATGCTCAATGAACTTTTGAGAAGTGTAGATAAATTCAGTGAGAACTTCAACAAAGAGATAAAAGACATAAAAATGGAAATGGAAATGATAAAAGATAACCAGTCTGAAATGAAGAACACATTATCTGAGATGAGAAGTATATTAAATGGGAAAAAACAAAAACAAAAACAAAAACAAAGAAATAAACAAAGTGAATAAAGAAGAGGATCAAATCCCCTATCTAGAGGACAGGGAAGCCAATCAGGACACTCAATCAGAATGGCAAGAAAAAAGATGCCAAGACTATAAAAATAATTTAAAGAGGTTCTGGGACACTATTAAGGCTCCAAATATTCATATGATCGGTGTAACTGAAGAAAATCAAGATGCTGAACAGCTGTTTGAAGAAATAATGATGGAAAACGTCTCTAACCTGGTGAATGAAATGGACATAAAACCTCAGGAAGCTCAGAGAATTCCAAAAATCAGGAATCCAAAGAGGCCCACACCAAGACACATAATAATTAAAATGCTAAAGGTTAAATACAAAGAAAATATTAAAAGCAGCAAGCTTTTAATAATATAAGGGAAAACCCATAAGACTGGCAGCTGATTTCTCAAAAGAAACTATGCAGGACAGAAGGGCTTGGCAAAAAA
>NW_011888861.1:5302858-5312718 GCF_000151845.1 Pteropus vampyrus | reverse complement strand
GACACTATTAAGGCTCCAAATATTCATATGATCGGTGTAACTGAAGAAAATCAAGATGCTGAACAGCTGTTTGAAGAAATAATGATGGAAAACGTCTCTAACCTGGTGAATGAAATGGACATAAAACCTCAGGAAGCTCAGAGAATTCCAAAAATCAGGAATCCAAAGAGGCCCACACCAAGACACATAATAATTAAAATGCTAAAGGTTAAATACAAAGAAAATATTAAAAGCAGCAAGCTTTTAATAATATAAGGGAAAACCCATAAGACTGGCAGCTGATTTCTCAAAAGAAACTATGCAGGACAGAAGGGCTTGGCAAAAAAACATTCAACAGGATGAAGACCCCAGGATCTACAACCAAGAATAATTTATCCAGCAAAGCTATCATTTAGAGTTGAAGGAAAGATAAAGAGCTTCCCAGACAAAAATAAACTAAAGGAATTTATCACCACCAAGCCAGTATTACAGGAAATGTTGGAGAGACTTCTTTAAGAAGAAAAAACATGTATCAAACATGTATCAAACAAGGAATAAAGAATGGTAACAACTACATTCCTATCAATAAGTACCTTAGATGGAAAAGAATTAAGTGCTCCAACCAAAAGATAGAGTGGCCGAATGGATAAGAAAACGGGAAGAGGATAGAAGATATTGCTTTGATGGACCTAGAAGATATTTAAGTCGGACAAAGAAAGATAAACACTACATGATTTCACTTACATGCGGAATCTAAGGAATAAAAAGAACAAATCAAAAACAGACTCACAAATATAGTGAACCATTTGGTGTCAGATAGAAGGAAGGAAGGTTTGGGGGGCTGGGAGAATGGGGTGAAGGGCTAATGAAGTACACATTAGTAGCTGATGGATGGTCATGGGGATGGGGAGCACTGCATAAGGAATGCAGTTAGCATTAATACATTGGCTGGGTGGAGAATCGGGGGATGGAGGGTGCGATTGGGGGGATTGTTTTATGAACTATATAGATGTCTAACCAATGTACTGTATACCTGAAACTAAATTTTCAAAAAATTATTAAAAAAAATAAAAAGAAGGGCTGGCCCCCAGCCATGGATGTCATCTGTCTGTGCAGGTTATGCTAAGGCAGCCTTTGGCCCTGTCCACCAGGTACTTCCTGGTCCACTGGCTTTCCTCACTAGCCTATGCACAGATGAGTAAATGGCAGAGGGATCATCCTGGTCTGGCCCATACCACACAGGACCGCGGAAGTCTCTGCAATGTCTGCTGAGGCCACAAGCCTGGCCTCCCGATGCAGCTAGCTCCTGGAAATAGGATGCAGGATGCCTCTCTCCATCACTTACACATTGTCTTTACTCCTTTGTTAACTCCAGGGAAAGCCTTACCAAGATTTGGGAGTAATGATGGGTGTAGGAAGTCAGCCTCATTTCTTGACATTTCTCCCTGAGGGGGTAGTCCTTTGAAACAGTATGAGACAGCAAAAGTGCCCAGGCAATTTCCTCTCCATCCTACCACATCCTTCCCCTGAGGCAACAAGCATTAGATGGCCTGGCTGCTTTTGACAAGGGAGGGGCTGAAAAAAGGAGAATGATGGGCTGGGGAGGGAGGGGACAGGACATAGGTTAACTTTTCAAAACCATTATCCTGACAGCAGACAACAGCAATACTCACCATGCTTGCATGCATGTTGGAAGTACATATGCATTATTAATTCACCTGGACCTTTTTACCCTTTCTAGCCTGCATCCTGAAGTTTCTTCCCTCTCTCTCTCTCTCTCTGCCTTCTGAACAGGACACACCAGTTTTCTCAAACCCAAAATGTGAGCAGCTGTCATCCCTGTATAGCCAAGCTCGGCAATTTGCCCAAAAGGACATTCCAGTCCCGCAAAGGAATGACATATACCAAAAGGCACTGCATTATGCTCTTCATTAACTGGAGGGCCAATGAATTTATGAAAACCATGAATCAGTTAATTTATTACTTAGAACGATTAATAGCTAATTAACATGAGGACAGGGGCTGACCCTTCTGTTCATCTCCACTCACTCCTGAGCACCCACTTGCAGGCACAGGCTCCAGGGCAGATAATGGACCTCAAATTGCCTGTCTACTGTGTGTTCCAGTCAGACCCTGAGGGGCAAAGCTGATGTGATGGGCTAAATGAAGTCTTCTCTTCATGTTGGGGCTTCTTCTGAGGGCCCACGGCTTTTTTTTTTTTTTTAACCATTTTATAATGGAAATAGTCAGACATAAAAAGTAGATGACAACAGAATGAATTTCACCGTGCCCATCCATCACCTACCTTCAACAGTTATCAATACCTGGCCAATCTTGTTTCATCTATGTGTCTTCTTTCTGTATTATTTTAAATCAAATCCCAGATATCATATTGTTTGATTTATAACCATTCAAGATATATTTCTAAAAGATGAAGACTTTTAAAAAACATATCCACAATACCATTATCACACCTCAAAAAAAAAAAAAAAAAACTAATGGTAATTCCTCAGTATCATTCAATTTCCTTATGAATCTTATAAATTTTTAAGTTTGTATAAATCAGGATCTAAATAAGGTCCAGACAGTGCAATTGGTTGACATGCCCCTTATTAATACTGTTTGAAGGTACAGGTTTCTCCTCTATCACTGCTTATTCCTTGCAATTTCTTGTTGAATTAACCATGTCATTTGTCCTTAGCATTTGACAGTCTGGATTTTGCCGATTGCAATCCTGTAATGTTGGTATGTGTGCACATGTGTTCACAAATGTGTGTCTCATATTTCTGTGGAAGTTAGATTTTTCTTTTGAGTTTTGGCAAGAATTTCAAAGGTGCTAGGTAGTGTGTACTTCCATCAGGAGAAACATAAAGTCTAGTTATCCCTCTTTTTTGTCATGTTATCAGCTGTTGCTGCTTATTGACTAGAGCAATGGTTTTGACCAGGGCAATTTCACCCTCCCAGGGAATACTGGCAATGTCTGGAGACATTTTTGATTGTCACAGCAAGGGGTAGGGGAGGATGCCGCTGCAATGCATAAGGCAGCCTCTCACCACAAAAATTTATCTGGCCCAAAATGTCAATAGTGCAGTTGAGAAACTTTGGCCTGGATTCATTTATTCATTTGGGATTGTAAAATGATCCCAATTCAATCATTCATTTTTTTTTAATTTACTAGATGAACTACTTATATAGAGAAAAGTTTCCTGATCAACTTTAGAGCTTCCCTACAGTAGAATTTATCAAGTAAATCTGATTCTTTCAGTTCCCAGTTTTCAGAATGATGAGATAGTTTCCACAGTCCCTCCAAAGATGACAAATAAGATTTCTTTTTATAAGAATTACTTAGGAACTCAAGGTTATTAAGGAATTGAATGTGACCCAACCACTGCAGTGATTATCTTTACTGATGCCTGAATTTTTCCCCTTTTGGACGATAGAAACTTATTCAGGTCAGTTTCTGAGTCTTTTTGACATACCCTAGTGTCTTTAAAAGTTTGTTTGCATTTCAGGATGACAAAACACACTAAGATCATGTTGTATATTTGCTCTCCTGGTCTAGAATCAACCACTTTCTTCAAAGAGCCTTTGTTCTTTTCAGTGGTATTTAATGATCGTCATCTTGGTCCTGGGGGGACTCACACATTTTAAGACATAAATAACCCTCATAATATTATATTTCTCTCTAAGGATGGAATTTTCTGAGCTATATTTTATACATAGATACAAATAGACTCAAGAGAGTAGTTTTACCCCAACTCAAACTTAAGGCAAATGGAAAATTTTGAAAGCTAGCAACATATACCCACCCTCATCTCCAGATTCTCTTTTAGTCAGTAGGCTTGGGAATGGAAAGCCCAATAATGATACAATGACAAAACAGGCTGGATCTTGAGAACCAATAAGGCCTAGAAATGCCAGAGTGGTCTGCACCTGCAGGCCTCTGGTGTCTACAGGCTAGGACTTCCCCCAGGCCCCTTTTCCTTCGCCACAGCAGCATGAAAGGACAAGCTGACTGTGTTGTTGCAGAATCGGGGTTCCGAGGAAAGGGTACAAGACTTGGGCAGTTGGAGGAAAATGAGGGAAGCCGTAGGCAACTGCAATGTAGCTCTTTATTCCAGCAAGTGCACAGCCTGCCTCACAGGGCAGCAGGGTTATCCAGCAAGGGCATGGTACCTCCTCGCATGGCAGCGGCACCTTTTACACACAGGTTAAACAATAGTGGCATACTGCTGGATGATGGAAGCCTGCATACACGTACCAGGCACAGGGTTATATAAGGAGAAAGAGTTTCTTCTGCTCAGAAGTTAGTTATGGGTGTCGGGAGAGAGCCTGACTATGGATATCTTTCTTTCTTCTCACACACCACCCCTTCAGGGCTCCTCCTATACACCTATGGAGGTTTGGCACATGATCACTGCAGGAGAGCAGAGCCCTGTACCCGCATGCCACCATAACAATACAAGAAACAACAATATGCCACTAGGAAGAAGGCTCCATCTCCTAGGAGAGCTAAAACCCAGCGCCAAGTAGTGTTAGACCTAGCTACCAACAGTGCAGGGCCTTTATTTTCCATGGCCAAGTCCATTGCACTGTGTCTTCCCTTTTCAGACAAGTAGGGGCAGGTAGGAATATGTTGCTATTGAGTCCATGACCAAGTTTCAACAGAGTTTCAGTGGTAGTGACCTACAATTGGATTAGGGCCGCGGCCCTATGTAAAAGCAGCTCTACCAGGGAGGACCTCCAGCTCATTTAGGCCCTTTGACACATCCCACAAGTGAGATATCAACTTCGCCGTCCCAGGGGATTGATGGTTACACGTAGGCGCTGTTTGAACAGCCTGTGGTACTGCTTAATCATGCCCGCTGCCTGGGGATTATACAGGACATGCAATTTCCATTGAATGTCCATTTGCTTGGCCCACGTTTTGAACTTCATGCCTGGTAAAATGAGTCCCTTGGTTGCCTTCAACCACTAACGGCCTACTGTAAAAGGCACATAAGCGTTTGAGAGCTGGGACAGTATGTTTTTGGTCTTCGGCCGCACAGGGCCATGTAAACAATAACTCAGTGGCTGCATCCACTGTCATAAGGGCATAAGATGCCCCTCGAGCTTTTAGAAGAGGTCCTTTGTAATCAATCTGCCACATAGTCAATGGGACCCTTCCACTAGTGATTTGTGCATGCTCCCACTTCATGCGGTGAGGATGCGGCATATCCCGACTGTATACTGGACACTTGGCGCAGGCATCTATGACATCTTCCCACTTCAGGGGAAGGTTCCATTGTTGCTTCACTGTCGCATGGTTTTAGCACCATGTGCTGCAATCGTCTGTGGAGCCAGTGCACCACATCAGTGACAGGAGCCTTTTCTAGCCATTGCACACACAAGAGGGCGTCCACCTCAGCATTTCCTGGAGCCATCTAGGGGACACAACCCATAGCATGATAAACAGTTATGTCCTTGTCTTGTCTATCTCCCACAGGTCTTGCCACATGGCTTGTCCCCATAAGGGCCTATGGCCTACCAGCCAGTTTTACCATTTCCACATATGCAACCATAATGTTAGGCCTTCGAACACTACCCAATTGTCAGTACAAATAGTCAGGGGGCCATCTTCATGGGCTATAACCATCCATACAGCCCGTAGCTCAGCCCATTGGCTGTTTTGGCACATACTTATATCATACCAAATGTGGTCAGTATCTGGTTGCACCCCTATAGCTACCAACTTGGATCTCTGCCCCCTATTGGACCCATCCGTGTACCACACATCAGTGGGTATGAACAGTTTCCCTTCTTTGTAGGGGGACACATCTAAATCCGTAGGAACTACAGCATCTAGTATATTGTCAGTGGTAAACCCAACTGAGCCTAAAACCATCTATAATTCCATGGCCAGAGGGCTAGCAGATATGGTACTCCATTGTTTCGGATAGGAACCCCATTTCGTCAGGGTAGGCATTTGGGCCATCCCTGTTTTGGGAGCCAGTCTCCATGTACACAACCAACTTTGTATAGGGCAAGTGGTGTGCACCTGCACTTTGGCCATGCCAGTCACTGTCTCAGTGGCCAGCAAGGCTGCATATACAGCCGCTAATTGCTTCTCTATTAAAGAGTACTGGCTCTCTGAATCTTTCCATAATTGAGACCAAAAACCCACCGGGGTTCTAATTCGTTCCAAACATTTCCATAGACCCCAGCCATATCCTTCTGCTGTTACGTGCATGTCCAGTTCAAAGGGTTTACCTGGATCTGTTACCTGTAAGGCTTGGGCTTGCTGCACCACCTGCTTGGTGGCAGTAAACACTTTCTCTACTGTTTTGTCCCAGTCCCAAGTAGCTCCCTTTTTGATCAGGCCATTCAATGGCCGTGCTAGCTGTGCCAGGTGGGGCACAAACATTCTCCAGTACCCCAAAAGGCCCACAAAACTCTGCAATTCCTTAACTGCAGTGGGTCGTGGATCTTATGAATTGTGTCTTATCAATTTTAGCATCAGGGATAACTTTTGTCTTACCTGACCAGACAACACACAAAAATACGACAGATAAGTCAGGTCCCTGAACCTCGGTTGCATTTACCGCCCAGCCACGTGTTTTCAGGTGCTGTAACAGCACCGATGCCACCTGCTATAGATCTGTAAGGGAAGCAGAGGTTAACATGATATCATCAATATAATGAAACAATTCCACCATTGCCAGTTAGGTCCAGGTTGCCAAATCCTGGGCTACCAACCCATGGCAAATTGTTGGGCTATGTAAGTAGCCTTGGGAGAGTACCACAAAAGTCCATCATCGTCCTTTCCATGTGAAGACAAATTGGTCTTGTCTTTTGGGAGCCAAATATATGGAGAAAAAAATCGTTAATGAAATCTAAGACATGGTGATACATTCCCAGCCTTGTAGTCAGTTGATCCATTAGATCATGGATGGACAGTACTACTGCATGCAGTGGAGGAGTCACTTTATTCAATTCCTGATAGTCCAGTCATTCTCCACGAGCCATCAGGCTTCTTCACTGGCCACACAGGGGCATTATATGGGCTATGGGTGGGGTGCACGATCTGAGCTTTCTCTAATTCCTGAATCGTAGCCCCTATTCTATCACGTCCACCAGGCAAGCAATACTGCTTAACATTAACAACGCGCCTTGGTTCTGGCACTTTCTGTGGTGAGTGATGAGTATGTCCTCACACTACACTCTTTACCACCCCGACTCACAGACGAAATTCACCAGCAGAGGTCTGCAGATTGAGACCTTACAACACATATACCTCTAGAATATATTCTAGCACCAGAGAAACATACACTTTATATGGACGTGGGGGGCAAACATTCTTTTCCAAGAGACAAAGTCACAGCTTTGGTCTTACTTGTCTTTCTTCCATAGCCGTCTATGTAAGTGCTGGTCCAGGAAATCTGTTTAGATTTCCATAGATAAGATTGCAGTTGGTCCCAGTATCCACCAGAGCTAGGACTCTTTGCACAGTGGATTGCCAATTCCACATGTGGCCTCCAATCCCCGCTATCACCTCCAAATGGGCACCTCGGCCTTCTCCCTAATCATATAGGGTTAATAGAGAGTCCTAGGGTTTCAAAGGTCCTTCAAGGCCACAGGCCTAGCTCTCTCAGTGAGAGGTTTCTGCCCACAGCTGAATTGCTGTTCAGGTTTCAACTGCCACCACAATTCTAGCAACACTGCATTAGGCTGAAGGTCTATCTTGCCTTAATGGGCTCCTGCAGCTAGCAAGTCAGTCCACATTTGCATTTGGGTCACCTGAACAGGACCTTGCCAAGGGCCTTTCTTTTTCTTCTCACCCCTCTGGGGTCTGGGCGTTACTGCATGGACACTTCTGCCCACTGCCTCATGGCGTCTCCCCTCAATATCCCCAGAGCAGCCATTGCTGTAGTCACTTCATGTATACTTTTCCCCACATAGGGAGCCAGGATAGCAACCAATGAACCAAAAGTAGTGGAGGGGGCAGTCCCTAACATTAGGTCCCTCATGCCAGTCATAAACCGTTCATCATCATCCCTGCGTATTTAAATTAAAAATAGCTTGTCGCATGCCCAGTTTACAAATAATCTGCACTAATTCAGCATACATTTGCCATTTACTCACATGCTCTGGGAGTTCTCTGGCTTCATTCCAAACTGTTCACACAGTGGCAGTAAGCCATTCCATCAGGGTATTGTTCCCCTGCCCTTGAGCCAAGCAGCGACTGTTCTGCAGACACTGTTGTAATGTAGGATATACAGTTACAGATGCCAATTTCTCCATCTCATCAGGAGAGCATGAGATACTGTCTGCCCCCTCATCCCAAAGGTGGAGAAACCAAGCCAGCAATGGTTCGCCAGGGCACTGCCAATATTGCTTCCCCAAATCCTGCAATTTTGCAGATGTATACAGGGTACATGCGGTGAACTCAGACACCATGTGGCAAGCTTGCACCCCACCCTACCCAGGGGTTGTTCATAATTTACCTTTTGGTGTATGATGGGCCGTACTTGCAGGTGGACTTCCAGGACGTCTTCCCCCACCTCTAAGGGCGACTGAGAGGTTGGACTTCTTCAGAGCTTAGCTTCCAGTTGTTGCGCCCTTGTGTCCAAGGCACATGCCTGCTGCCGAAGCTTCTGTACCTGTGCGGCCTCTGCTAGAGCTTCATCCATATTCTGCTTCAAAGCCATTAAAAACACCCAGCCCACTTAGATGGCTGAGGCTCGAGCTTTTTCCTGCAGCTGCTCCTCCAAGGAGCTGAGTGCCTTCTCAGTACTTATCGGGACCCATCAACTGCCTCCCACAGCTCAGGTGGAGTTCACATAATCAATACCACCACCACAGGATACCACATACTCTGTGGAGGCCACATGTCCCTCCTTTCCTCCAGCAGGGCAGACGGCTCCCTTACCTAGGAATCCTGCCGGCTACGCAAAGTGCATTGCTGCAGATCCGCAGTTCCGAAGTAAGGGGTACAAGACTCAGGCAGTTGGAAGAAACTGTAGGGAGCCATAGGCAACTGTGACTTAGCTCTATATTCCAGCAAGGGCACAGCCAGACTCACAGGGCTGCAGGGTTATCCAGCAAGGAGGTGGCACCCCTTCCCCTGGTGGCGGCACCTTTTAATACAGAGGTTAAACAATAGTGGTACACTGCCAGATAATGGAAGTCTGCGCCTGCCTACCGGCACAGGGTTACATAAGAGGAGAACTCCTGAGTTTTTTCTGCTCGGAAGTTAGCTATGGGTGTCGAGAGGGAGCCTGACTACAGCTATCTTTCTTTCTCCACACACTGATGTTTTCTGTAGGCAAAGGCTACGGGAGGGCACCAGAGTGTGCCACGAGGAATGTGACTCTACCAAAAGTTTAGGGAGATGAGATCGTCTTCTTTTATATTACAAATCAGATACACAATTTTATATTAAAACATATATTATGGAGCAGTATGCAAGATTTACCACTTAAACTTAGAATATGTGACTTCTAAGAAATTTCAGCTTGCTACAAGCCTCTCTGAACTGATCTTCAGAGTCTTGGTCTGCAGGTCTTGGTCTGGCATCGGGGTATATTGGGAAAAAGTGTGTGAAGCATTGTGAGGCAATTCTGAACCCACTCTGTTTCAATAAAGGGATTGCTTTCCTTATTATAAATTTAGGTAGCTTAAATTATATTAAAAAGTCAGAAGATAAGTCATTTATTTAAAGTCTTATAGGAAATCAATATTCCATAATTTCTCCTTTCTTAGAGGATTTAATATACTGGAGCTACCTATGTTAGATTTAAGCTGAAGCATGTCAGATTGAGAAATGCCTCAAATCCTTTCTGGAACAAGGTAGTGTGTGTGTGTGTGTGTGTGTGTGTGTGTGTGTGTGTGTGTGTGTGTGT
>NW_011888861.1:5289067-5302808 GCF_000151845.1 Pteropus vampyrus | reverse complement strand
GAACAAGGTAGTGTGTGTGTGTGTGTGTGTGTGTGTGTGTGTGTGTGTGTGTGTGTGTGTGTGTGTTTGCAGAAACACACTTGCTATCTGTACTCCTCCTGCCCAAAAAAAGTGCCTAATTTTTTTTTTAGCCCTGCAGCTTCCTCTGAGTGAGCTCAATAAAAACTCCACTGCCCAACTGATGAAATCAGATTAGCATGCTCCAGCTCTGATGTTCTGTGCTGAGGGAATTGGAAGGAGCTGATAGTGCTAGAGCTGGGCTATTTTGCATTTCTCAGTGACATCCTCTAATGAGCTGACAATGTAAAACACTAGGCTGCTGTCTTGGAGAAATGAAAACAATACAGTGGTCATTTCACATCCTATCGTCCAAATGACAACCCATGAGCTGCCTTTTCCTCGCCTTTGATTAAAATATATGGGACCGGCATGAGGAATTGAGAGTAAGAGCCAAACAGGGAAAGAGACCGAAGTGGCTGAGTGGAGGTAAGGAGGTGGCATCCTAAGGAAAAGCACATTGAAGAAAGTCAGATAGGATGAGGGTAACTAGCCTTGGTGGTCCTTGAATCTTATATTCTTGAGAACTGTCGCCTACAATGCCGGATTAACGTTCTCCAAGAGAGCCAGTGAATGGTTCGCCCAAAGAGCTCCTATTCTGTATCATCACACCACCTCAGCAGCGCTAATTACAGGGGCGATGTTCCCAAGGCAGAAATTCAGTTGGTGCAAATTCAACTATATTTTAATAGTTGTTAAAATAATGAAATACTGCATACTGGTTGATAAAAACACCACTCTCCAAGTCCTTTTCCCATTCACTGCCTCGGCTGCCTCCACCCCTCACCTAAAACCCGTAGTTCACCCCCACAACTCAGCAACTTTACTGAATGGGCAAGGCTTGGCACAGGAGGAGCCTGCCTGCACCTAGTGTAGTTCCACTCTCATTGATCAATGTCCAGGCCAGACCCACTATGAAATAGTTTTCATATTTGATTAGACATGCCCATTAGACTACCCAGCACTGCTGAGCCCTCTCAATCCCTGCTGACAACCCACAGGAGAGGCCATCCGCTGTAGGCCTGCTCTCCACTGTCTGCCTCTCGGGGTCTGTTGCCTACACAATACACTCTCACTGGCCCCAGTGGAAAAACAAAGGAAATGAAAGGCCTGTAATCATTCTGGCTCTCAGAGGATTGGGCAACCTTCACACGCTTGGCAGGCTCATCAGTAGAATTTTTTTTACTGCCCTTTTCTTATCGCCAACCCTCTCTAAACTCCCTAAATTAATAATGATGAAGCTCTTTAAGCCATATCTCAAGTCTTTGTTTTTGATGATTTCTGTTCTCTGGGGCCCCTTTCTCCTCTCTGATAGTCCTTTACCATCTTTCTTTTATTTGTATCCATTCTCAGATATCCACAGTGATAATCACTGATTAGGTCATTGGAGAAAAAAAAGAAAGAAAAAGAAAGAAAACACATTTAAGAAAAAGAAAGAAATAGCCATTTAGGTCTTGTTGAGTCAAGGGTTTGGGTGAGGAAGAACAGGAAATTTCGTGAGTTCTTTTCCCCAGTAAAAAGACCCAGGAAGAAAAAGAAGAGAATATCCCTAAAGGATATACATAATATCTAGTGTATGGCAAAGGAGGAATAAGAAGGTGATGGTGGAACACCCTCCACTTAACTCAGGCTTGAGTTTGCCTGGTGTAAGGAAGCAGGGAAAATCAGCCATCTAAAGCAATCGGTTCTTTACATGTAGACAATCTTCTGCTTTGGGATAATCATCTATCTTTCTCCTTAAAGAGAAAGAACTATCAAGTTCAAAAGAGCCATTCCCACTTCTCCTCCTCCATGACGCTTGTGTTCTTTTCAGTATCCTTAGACTTTTCTTATCCCACCAAAGAAACTACAGAAAAGGAGTATTCCACAGGATGTAAGGCTGCCATCCTAGCAAGGAAGAGCCTCACTGTGTGACTTCAGCACAGGGTGGGAGCAGGGATTCCAGCTGTCGACTTCCAACCTGAGGGGAAGGCCTGCCAGCTAAGGCAGGAAGAAACCCGAAAGTGTCAGAGAAGTGACAATGTATTTAGAAATTGTTCACCAATCCGCCGCAAGGTTTAGCTTCTCCAGTTCAATCCAACACAACAGGGATATGTTGAGTACTTCCTACATGTCAGAACCTGTGCAAGGTTCAGGGGGCTTTAAAACAGCAGAAGACAATGTTTCTCTCAGGGAAAAGCTCATCGTTCGGCTATAAGATGGCTAATAGAAGCCAATTCATGAAATAGTGACAATAATACCTGTCCCTCAAGTCTAGTTCATTCTCTCTCTGGGCACAAAGCTAAACAACATTTCCCAGCATTGCCTGCGGTATCCATATGAATGAGCTCTGGTTAATGAGACATGGATAGAAGGGTTGAACGCCACCCCCAGGCCTAGCCTCTGAGCTCTTTCCCACAGTCTTTCAGGCATTGTCTCTTCCTCCTTAGCCAACTGGATGCAAAAATCTAGCAGAGAACTCAGAGGTCTTACAGAAAGTGGAGCCACTAGATGAAGGATTCTGGGTCCCTAAGAGACCACAAAGAGCAGAGTTCCCCAGCCCAACATTCATACATGTACTCATACACACACACACACACACACACACACACACAATCACACACAGAGACACAAACACCTGCATATACACATATACACACAGACACACAGACACAAGCCACATTGGATTGTGATATGAACAAAAAATAACCTTGTGTTAACCCACAGAGATTTTAGTGTTGTTTGTTACAATAGCTAATGTTACCCTATTTAACATACTCATTGATTTCATTAACAAATGGCATGAGGTAATACATTTACAGTGCATAGTTCTGTGCCTGATCTACAATAAGTGACTAGTTCTGTGCCAGAAATGTAGTTGGTGTTCAATATTTGAGAATTATGATATGTGAAGGTAGTTGATTTTCTTAGAGGCCCAGAGAGAATATTTGCCAACATGAATCTTTTTAGCTGATGAGAGGGAAGAAGCACCCGGAAGGGAGAACCAATGAAAATACTGGGACAGACCTACAGGAAAAGTTGCTGAAGAAAAGTCATGTGGGGAAAATTTGATATAGCAATAGTCACCATACATCCTTCTATCTGTCTCTTGTTCCTGGATTTGTTAAATACTGCATCAAATCTTCCAGCTTCCTTGGGTCCCTGGATCCCCTCCAGGTCCTAAGTCTCTCCCGCTGGTGTGGTCTGTCAAGCATCCCTTTGTTCTGGTGATTTTCTAGAGCAATCCTTCCTTCCCAGCCTTTGTCTGGTGTCTGCATCCAGCCACCTTGACTCATTTATAAAGTATCTACTATGTACAAGGCACTGCATTAAATACTTACCAATATAAGAAGGGTGGGAGTGGTCAGCCCCAGTGCAAAGTAACAAGGCGCACATTATCTATAGAAAACATAAAACCTGGTAAGACTATCAGTCTGCTTTTTCTCATCACCATGTGAGAGCAACCCTAAACAAAGCCAAGATGAAAACTCCTCCCTGCCCAAACGGTCCTCCCACACACACTCCTCACACCTCCTGGAATGCTGTTAACTGGAGAGATGATGTCAAACACAACATGGTCCCTGCCTTCAAGTTGCCTGTAGTTTAGCAGGGGAGACAACAGTTAAGTGAATAAATGGCATGGGGAGCAATCAATATCAGGAAAGTCTCTCCCGAAGAAACGTTAGTGGAGCTTCATTTTGCAGAACCAGAGCTAGTATTCCAACAAGCACCTTGACCCAGAGGCATGAAGCTATATGACGCAGCCAGGAGAATACAGATATTCCCTGTGGCTGGAGAGAAAGATGTGCCTGGGTAAACAGATGCTGGTCAGAAAGTCAGACCAGAGCAGCCAACAGAAGACAATTATGGAAGAACCTTAATCCTGTTGGCAATAAGAAACTAACAAAGCATTATATTTTTTACAACTTTATCGAGACATAATTCAAGTACTATATGTTTCATCCATTTACAGTACTCAATTCAATGGCTTGTGTTTTCATGGAGTTTTGCACCCATCACCACAAACAATTTTGGAACTTTTTCATTACCCCAAAAAAGACCTCTTAGCTGTCAATCCCCAATTCACCTCTTGGGTATATATATAAGAGCAGTGAAGAGTTTTCAAAACAGGAAAATAAAAAGTTAGATTTTCATTTTTAAAAGATCACTTTCAGACCTGCAACTGCCCAAGGCCTGGCATGGCACATGTGTACACACACACACACACACACACACAATTCTTTCATCATCCTCATATGCATAAGGACCTACAGCCATAGGGCCCTTACTCCTCACCCGCTGCAGCCACTCAGATGTTCAGATCTGCACACTGGGCACCCCCCCCCCCCAATCAGGCCCCGGTTTCCTGCCTCAGCAAGAGACACCTACCTAAGAGAACTTAGTTTCAAATGAGATGGTGATGGGCAAGTTCACACCTTGGGTTCTGCTTCCTGGTGGCTGAACTGGGTGGACCTGTCCTTGGAGATATTTTCACCTCTCAGCCTGTTGATCGATTACGCCTGAGACATAACTCCCTCCACCTCCACTGCTCCTTCCTTCCTTACCTACCATGTCAAACCACACTACTCCCCCTCCCCCAAGAGGGGCAGAGCCCAGTGCCTACCAACCACAACAGCAGTGAGCCCACACATGTGCAACACTTTCAAAGTCCCTGGGATTCTCTCAGGACCCACGCCTGCAGGGAAGATGTTATTGTCCCTGTTTTAGAAATGGGGAAACTGAAGCTCAGAGAGTCGAAGTGCAATTCCTAAGGCTCCGTGACAGGTAAGTGACAGAGCCATGCTTCCGCCCGAAGGGGTGAAGTGCAGTCTGCAGTGAGGCCTACTTTCAGCTGCATGTACCAAAACCCTGATACACCAGCTTAGTCAAATGGAGATGATTTTTTTTTTCTAACGATAGATCCGAGCGAAGAACTGGTACAGCGCATTTGCGGTGTCAGCAGTCCCAAGCTCCTGTGTCTTTCTGCTTTACTACCTTTAGAATGAGACTTTCACACTTACAAGATCGAAATTCCTATTCCAGACCTAAAGCCTTTTTATCACAAAAACAATAGCTTTCCCCCAAGCCGATTTTATTCTAAAGGCTTCTCTTCCATCTCATTGGCTCATTAGGAATTTGTGACATTTCTGCTACAAACAAAATTATCATTTGTTACCAACGGAGTGGGGTAGAGTGGATACTGGGCAGGGGACCTGCCGCAGGCTCTGAGCAGAATCAAGCCCCTCTGCTCGCTCCCACCCAACCTGTACTACCTAAGGCTTGCTGCCCAGCCGCCTCCCCTGCGCCTCTAGATGCTCTGAGCTAAACCACAAAGCAGAGCGTCAGGTGGGAGAACCTCTTGATCATCAGTGTTATTGGCTGAGGGCATATTCTCATGGGCCAGGGGAAAGGTTGGTCATTTCTTTTGGTTCAGCTGCTAGTGGAAAGTGCCCATACTAGGAAGAGTGAGAGGCCCTGAGAACGCCAAAGCCCTCCACTCGCCAGCACTCAGCTGCTGTGAGCCTTAATGGGAAAGGATCCAGGTCTTTCCGCAGAAACTTCAGACTCTCAAAAGGGCTCAGGAATAAATTATATATTAATCAGCATCTCAAGATGAATGCAAAAGATCAGACGTGTGTAATTTCTGAGAGCAGTATTAACCTGGAAGTTGGGGTGGGAGCGGGCGGGGTAGAGGACAAGGGGAGATGTGGTGAGACGGGGAGAAAAGGAACCTCTCAGATAACAATGAAATGCAGAGTCCCAGAAACATCTACATTTCCAGAGGCATCAGCTTTACAGTAGATAAATCTATCTTGTCCTCCATTCCCCCTAGCAGAACAGGGCCACGTGACTCAGGAAGCTTGATCCTGTGATATTTTCACAAAAGAAAAGAGCCCCTTGGATTGAATCACCCTCACCAGACAAGCCAGGCTCATGTTCCTGAGGCCTTGTCACCTGAAGGTTGTGACCTCCCACATCTTACTCTTCTAAACATGATGAGACCCTCGCCCAAGATGCCTTCTCTTTAGGTCCAATCGCCCTCCCTGCTCTCTAAAGATTAAAACTGTGAGAAGAAGCCTTGCTGAACATTAAATCATCTTGAATTTTTAGCAAACAGCCTTCATCGAGACCCCGGGGGAAAAAAAAGTCACGTCCCATGGAAGCAGTATGTAATAGAAAGATTACAGGCTTCAGGGGCAGCAGCCCTGGGTTCCAGACCTGGGTTCTGGATTTGCCACAAAGCTCCCTGGCGTCCATCAGTCTTCTTATCTGTAGACTGAAGGTTTGAATTAGCGATGATTGAAGATCACTTCGGCTCTAATTCTATGACTCTAGGGATGGACTTAATTGCACTCAAGGCTGTGGTACTTCCTTTGTGTATGAATTTTCTCAGAAAACATGAATTCATCAAAGATATTCATGACAATAACATTTGAGCAGCTACTACGAGCTCTGGCAAAGTACTTTAACTCTTTCAGTCCTCACAGTGATCTTGTTGTGGGGTAGGTAAGTATTACTAACAGCTTCTATCTCCTGGTGAAGTAACCTGGCTCAGAGAGAGAAATAATCAACCTGGCTGTCTTAGAGCCATTTCCAATTTAACAATTTGAACACAACTTCTGACTCCCTCACTCCACCCTATTCAAACCTGCTTCTCTCCCATTTTCCCCCAGCTCAGTGAATGGCAACTCTTTTCTTCCTAATATCTGAGCTAGAATGTTTCAAGTTTCTCCCACCTCCAATTCAGCACAAATCATATCAGCTTTGCCCTCAAACTATTTCTAGAACTTACTGTTTCTTACCACCCCAGTGCTACTACCCCGGTCTAAGTATTGATTGTGTGTTGTCTGGACCATTGCAAGAGCCTTCTTACTGGTCTCCTTGTTTCTATATCTCTGTTCTCTGTTACACACACACACACACACACACACACACACGCGCGCGCGCACACACACACACACATAGGTTTTTTTTTTTCTATGCCATAGCCAGAATGATCTTTTGCAAACAAACATAAGCCTCCGTATGGCATTCCTCTCCCTAAAACTTTCAGTAACTTCCGCTCTCACTGAAGATAAAATCTAAAGTCCTTACTCAAGACTTCAAAGTCCTCCAAGCTCTCCTCTCCCCGTAGCCTCTCCGTTCTCTCTCCATCTCTCCCCATGGCTCCCTCCTCCCCAGACACTCTCGCTGGCCCCTCTACTTTTCCTCAAACTCAACAGGCATCTCCCTAGCCTCATCTGGCCTTCTTGCCCCCAGATATCCAAATGGCTTGCTTCAACCATTTATTCTAGCCTCTGCACTGCACCAAAAAGACTTACTCTTAATAAGATAGCACCTTCCTCATCTGTCTGTGTTCCTTTAGCATGCATTTCCACCTGACACATTTTGTATTATTTATTTTAGTGTCCTTCTCCCCATACCAAAGGTAAGCTCTATAAGGACAGACTTTGTCTAGTGTGTTCGCTGTTAAACCCACAGGGCGTAAAAGAGTGCCTGGCATTTTAAAAACTCATTCATTGTGACGAGGATGTTAGCTAAGGCTGTAGTGGTGATCATTATGCAATATAGAACTGTATCGTATCAACACATTATTATACACCTTAGACTTGTGCAATGTTATATGTCAATTATATCTCAAGAAAGCTGGAAAAAATAACAAATAGAAAAAGTCACTCATTAAATATAGGTGGTCCTTGTTATCTGAAAGTTTTATTCTTTTCTGAAATTCCAGTGGATAGGGAATTTTTGGATAGCAGGAGCCCATATTCTATTACACTACAGGGAAAAAAGTAATGTGTTCCCTTTATTACCTATATCCCTTAATCACCTATAAAACAACCCACTGTGGATTTCTGCATGATATATGGCACTTAAAACACCAATTACCTAGTTATTTGACTCTTAATGAACTCATTAGTGAGTATGTTTGTGTATAGTATAATACTGAAAGAATTAACATTTTCCTTCGACATATATAGGAACTATATACTGTAATGTAAATAAACAGTAAAATGATTTGTTAAAGATATATAATAAATGGAACATAATTGTCAAAATAAAATAAACAATTTTTAAATGCTTACTAAGTGACTGCAGTGACCTGAGTAAGAGATGGAAGTCGCTGTTACTGTACGGTTGTGGGGAAAGATAAGTCAAAGTGAGCTAAGGAAGGAGTGAGACAAGCCATCGAGTTCTCAGGGTATATCCTTTTCTAATCAAGGAATTAATAGGCAGTCTTTTCTTGGCATTCAGGAGTCTGGAAGTAGATAAATGACTGTGGAACATCATCCAAAGTCATAAATGAGGCAATAGGATTAAAAAAAAAAACACTCAAAATAGACATCTGTTTTAACTACATGACTATATAACTTATTATCCACACTGGGACAATTTTGAAAGTTAAAGAGAAAAATGAATTAAAATATATAATTATTTAAGTATGCATTTATAGATTGAAAAGTTGGTTTTATTATAATGGTAGGTCTATAAACTACCTCTTATCAAAAATTATTTTTGACAATAAAATCATTTCTAAAAATAAAAAACAATGTACATTAAAGCAGAAATTGTTGTTATTTAGATTCATTTATCTGAACAGTTAAAAATAATGTAGACTAAATATTCTTCTTGGTTCATAAATATTTATTGCAACCAGTTCTGGAGTCATATTTATATATAATACTACATATTTTTAATGCGTATATTTTATTTTTTCACAAAATTGCCTGCAATCTTCTTCAAAGCTGCCTTCTATAGTTTTTAAATTTGAAATTGTTAACACTTTCAATTGACTCTTCTCAGTTCACCATAGTATTTTTAATTAAGAAAATATTCTTCCTACAGGTGCTAAGATACCTGGTAAGGGAAGAACTAATTCTGATAAATAGAAGATATCCTCAATTCTAAGGTTTTTTTCATAGAAATGTATTAGTATTTCAGAACAAATATTATCACAGGTACCATCCTTTTGTCTCCACTCAGAGAAACTTTTTTGACAAATATTTTACGAGGTAAAACTCATCAAATAAGCTGTCTCTATAATTTTTTAATGTTTTGCCAAATTTAAATGCTCCAAAAATCTTAGACCTTCTCAATTTCATTTTAGTACAGAATACAAAGTCACCCAAATGAATGTAAAAGCCCCATGAAATATTCTTTTTATAAGTAAGATACCTCAAAGCATAATTATTTACTCTCAAATTTACATTATTTAATATGTTCAGTTCTTTCTCTGGTTTTGTAAATACAAGTTTTGTTTTCAATAACTACATTTTCCTAAAAGCTTTCAGAGCTGCAGTCTTTTACCTCACCAGTCTTTAAATATCTGAGATTAAAGATTACCAATAGATTTTGAACAAAATGTAAACAAAATTTAGAGGACTCATTTGTTAAAAACAAAAAAAGTAAAAGGCCAATATATGTTGTAAAACACTTGAGTTGATTTCTAAAGTAGCCCATTAAGGCTCAAACATTTCTAAAATCTAAGGACACACAGGAAAAAAAGTGCATATGCCAGGCTGAAGCACTTTTTTTTTTACTCGACATAATCTTTACCTCAAATATTTTGTAGTTGAATTTCTCTATGGATAAATAAAAATATTTATTTCTGTCGATTATAGCTTCGATTTTGTTGGTAGATTATCACAGCTCATTTGGATGCTTATGAACTTAAACATACTACATCTAATTTCTAATACATTTCTGCTCCACAGAGTTCTGAATTTAGTAATAATGCCATTTTGCCATGATCCTGTGCTCCACTAAAATCTGTATGTGTAGTTCTACCACCATCTCCATTGTTGAATAGTTCTTAAGTGAAGTGATAAACTACAAGAATGTCAGATGCTATATCTTTGACAAAATGAACTTCCAGAAGCTTTACTCTGAGTTCATAAATTGGATGGAGGAAAAAAAAAAACCTATTATTTAAATTAGCTGGTTTCTCTTGAAGAAACTGATATAAAGCTGCATCATCTAACTATTTGTGATATTCTTCAGCTAATGGAGACATCCCACTGATAATTATCACTTTACTTTTCCTATGTGCATAAGAAAAAATGAGATCAAAATTAAGCAAAATTAACTTAGAAGAATAATCATCTTACCTCACTGATGAATCATACTTACCAATGTGATAAAGACCATATATGCCGCATATGTGAAATCATCATCACGAGGCATAATTGTCTTAAAATAGCTAATTTTAAAAATAGTCAGCAATGCATTTTTTATAAAACTTTGTTTTCTGGCTTTATCTGTGGTCAGTGATATCACCACAGCCCTCAGTGTACATGGCAAATGTTAACAAGCATTTGGGCTCATTTCACATTTATCACCAACATTCTCCACCAAAAGATATTTAGGACTGAATTTTTTACTAAACATCCATTTTTTTTTAGATCAATACAAAAAGAAAAAAAAAGAAAAGAAAACAGTATTATTATGTAAGGCTAAAAAAATAATACTTTTTCTCCAACCTTCTGAGTTCTTTTAGCTGGGCTAATAATCATATTAACAAAGACAGATTAACAAGAGAAAATCACATTTTAATACATGTGCATAGGGAATTTACATAGCATGAAAATTCTCCAAAACAGTGAGGTAAAGTTTGGTATATATGTCATTTTAGACAAAGGAGAAAAGGAGAAATAGGAGCCTGAGATTTCGAAAATGAGAATGGGTGATCTGCAGTTAATTGAGGAAGATGGGAACACACAAGGCAGGTAAATTTTTGCTAGGCAACCTGGAAGCAATGAGACATGGGGTGGATCTAGTCAAGAGGCTTGGAGTCTTCCTGTCTAATGCTAAGGTGATTATGCTAAGTTTTCCTTCTAGAAGCCGGTTTTTTTTTTTTTTTTAATCTGAATCTCTTTGGGGTCTTAATAACCAGCTTAAAATCAACATCCCAAAAGGCAGCTTTAGGGTGGCAAAACTTTGGTCCCCTTCAATCACATAACAAGGTAAAAACATAGATTATAGATTTGTATTATGCAGTAGACAACAATCCACTGAGGTAGCAACTGCAAGAGCATTTAGACCATTCTCCGCACTCCATGGAGGACTGACTGTTCCGGCAAACATTTCACAATCACCAAACCCAACACATCTCATGTTTCCTCTGACTGTGAAGACTCTATGTTCTAGTGGCCCCAGGATTTCACACAGGCTGAGGCTTGTAACCCAAGTTGCCAGCAGGGACAGCAGAATTTGAATACTTCTCCCATCATTGAATACTTAGACCGAGAGTTAATTATCCCTGGCCGCTCATGTCCAGGCATAACAGGCTCTCCTTCAGAGCCCTCCAAAAGAAATCAGTCTTGCTGACAACTAATCTAGCCTCCAGAATTGTGCAAGAATAAGTTTCTGCTGTTCGAAGCAGCCCTAAGGAAACAAATATATGGCCTTAATTCCCAAAAGGAGCACATGCAAGTTGTCAAAATCCAGTCTTGATTTGCTTGTGGAGAACCACATCTCTCTGGATTGGCAAGTTGGCTCTTATAATTTTTCAAGTTTCTGGAACTGATCTGGTGAAGGAACAATTCTTACATCTCTTATGGCACACACCACTTTGGTATTCACTCATCCAAGGTGGTGTTAAGAGGATGTGGTGGTTTTGGGTGAGGGCAACAAGATGATTTTTGATACATCGGAGCTTCCGCATAACATCGAGCTGATCACATAAAGTTATGTGAGCCTGTCTCCAAACCTACAGCCTCCTGGGATACTTATTTCCCTTAATTCTTCAATAAAATAGCTTAGCTGGATAATCCGTGAATTTACAAAATGCCCAGGACTTACGTTTTCCAGGTTATCTTTTACTCCGAATTCCTACCTCCACTCTGGATGCTGCCTTTTGTGTTTCCTCAAAACATAATACAAAACAGTCAAGTGAGGAGAGTTTACCGAAAGTTTGGGCAAAAGGGAGAAGGGAGCTGCAAACAGAATAAGAAGCAACTTAAAACTGAATATTAAGCACCAATTTTAAAAGGCCCTTGGACATGTTGCACCCACCATTTCCTCTCCTTGTTGCTGGCCCGAACTCTTTTGTAAGGCTCATTTTCCTCTGTGCTCAGCAGGGGCATATTCCTTGAGGACATACAGGCTTTTCAAGCAGTCTTCTAGGTTCAATTCCCACCTCCAATATCTCCTGCTTGTGTGATCTTGGATGTATTATTTAACCTTTATGTGCCTTATTTCTTCATTTGAAAAACATGTATAATATTATTCATCTACAAAAAGAAATGTCAGAAGTACTGACACATGCTACAACAATGATGAATCTCAAAAGCATTATACTACGTGAAAGAAGCCGCACATGAAAGGTCATATATTGTATGATTTCATTTATATGAAATGTCCAGAGTGAGTTAATCCATAGAAACAGAAAGTAGATTGGTGGTTGCCAGGGGCTGGGGGAGAAAGGAATGAGGAATAACTGCTTAATGGGTATTATAGAGTGAAGTGAGTTCCCCCAGAAAGATATATTGAAGTCTTAATCCCATGTACCTCAAATTGGGAACTTATTGGAGATAAGGTTTTTTTACAGAGGTAATCAAGTCAAAATGAAGTGATTGGGGTACACCTAATCCAATATCTGACATATCCTTATAAAGAGGGGAAATTTGGGGCACAGAGGCAGATAGAGGAAAGACAATGTGAAGACACACATAAGGAACACTATTTGAAGAAAGAGGCAAAGATTGAGATGATACAGCTGGAAGCCAAGGAAAACTGAGGATTGCTGGAGGTACCAGAAGATGGAATAGGCAAGAAAGTATTCTACTCAGAGTCTCAGAAGAAGCAGACACTGCAGACACCGATTTCAAAGTTCTAGCCTGCAGAACCCAAAGACAATACATTTCTATTGTTGTGTTGTGTTTTGTTTTGTTTTGTTTTTGGTGAGGCAACCCTTCGTTGACCTCTGAGATTGCAAGGACCTTGTCGGCTTACAATCTCTATTTTTTTATTTTTGTTTTTTTACACCTACAGCACCTGGTCTTCCTAGGTGGTCTCCCATCCAAGTACTAACCAGGCCCAACCCTGCTTAGCTTCATTTCTATTGTTTTAAGCCACCTAGTTTGTGGCACTTTGTTACAGCAGCCCTAGAAAACTTAATACAATAGGTACAGGGTTTCCTCTCAAGGTGATGAAAATATTCTGGAACTAGATAGAGGCAGTGGCTGCACAACATTGTGAATGCACAGATGGTCCCCAACTTACAACTTACAATGGTGCCACTCACAACTTTTCAACTTTACGATGGTGTGAAAGCGATACGTGTTTAATAGAAACCGTATTTTGAATTGTGAATTTTGATCTGTTTCTGGGTTCATGATATGCAGTATGATATACTCTCACGATGCTCCCAGTCAGGCACACAGCAACAAGGGTTAACAACTGATACTCTATGGTATACCTATTGTGTTGGATGATTGATTCTGCCCAACGGTATGCTGACGTAAATGTTCTATGTACATTTAAGTTGGGCTAAGCTATAATGTTCAGTACATTAGGTGAATTAAAGGCATTTTTGACTTACGATATTTTCAACTTATGATAGGCTTATTGGGACATAACCCCATCATAAGTAGAGGAGCATCTGATTGGATGTCACTGAATTGTTCACTTTAAAATGGTTAATTTTATGTTTTGTGAATTTTACCTCCATAAGTATATAATAGGAAGCTCTTAGAATAGTCCT
>NW_011888861.1:5283575-5288492 GCF_000151845.1 Pteropus vampyrus | reverse complement strand
ATTGTTTTTTACCCCACCCCCTAAAATTACAGAATAGAAAGATGGAAAGCTTTGGTAAGTATTAAGAAACCAGCCTTTGAGAGATTTGATGCTTTGTGCAAATGGGAAATCGATCATGGGAGGAAAGGAAAAGAAAAAATTGTGCAAGGGAACTCGAGCAATGAAAGAAAAAATCCAAGGAGACATGTTAGACCACAGCAGCCGATTTGAATCAAGCATGCCATAGATTTGGTGCAGGATTTTTTGAAAATATATGCCTCAAATTACATTTCACTGAATTGCTGTTAATGCCCTACAACTTGTCATAACATGCTGTATCTTCAAGAAGGCTTTTTTTATTATTAATATTTTACTGTTTTTATAGTAGCACCATAGGAAAGAGTATGTGGGAGGGAAAATGTATCAGCAAGCTCTCAGCCATGTATCCAGGTGGCAATGTAAAGCACTGGTTTGAACCATTCTATTACAAGCTAGATACATATTTATGCCTGAGATGCTTTCTTCTTCATAAATATTTTCTCTGGTGTCTTCATGTTCTTTCTTATCCATTTATGGATCAGTTAACCCCATAATCAAACACAACTAGGTGATCTATGGAAACAGACAGCAGTTTCCCAAACAATTGCAAAAGGAGGATAAATACAGCAACCGTGCAATTCTTATCACCATACTAACTGGCTGCTGGGAAAGAATATTCCTTCTCTTTCATCTGTTAAGATTATCAGAAAAATAGAGGTAACATTTAGAAAGGAAAAATAAAAGGAGTCCTCTCTATAGGATAGAGCAAGTGAGAAATTTTGAGTCAAACAAATAATGATGATAAGAATAATGATTAAAATAATCACAGTCAACATTTATGGAGCACATAGGCCAGGCCTTGTGCTGAGTGGTCTACATGCTTTATCTCATTTAATCCTTCCAGCCACCCTAAGAGGTAAATGTTATTATATCCATTTCATAGATGAAGCAATGAGACTCAGACAACATTGCCAAGTTCATAAGCTATTAAGTGGAGCCAACCCTCCGATTAGGTTTATCTGCTTCTGAAGTGTTAATTACAATGCTCCTTGCCAAAAGGAAAGTTTTCACTTGCCCAAGAAAAATGCTACCAATTCTCTCCAGGGGATTCCTATTCCTTTGTCAAAGGATACAATTTTTTTTACTGCAAATAATCTGTAGCTTCTATGGCTGGCATTCCCACTGTGGCCAAGTCTGCTACTTTGAAACCAATAGAGGTCATTTTCTTCTTGCTAACCAAGGTAAGCAAAGCACACTTGGTCTTTGGGATTTAAAAAAAAAAAAAAAAAGGCCAAGAAATATAAACAGGTGAACATGGTAATTGTGAAGACAGACAATAAAAATGGAGCCCCTGAATGGAAATATGAGTGCCCTGCAGTCAAGACATAATTGCTAGAGAGTTAGAGAAAAAAAAGGGAAGGGGGGAAAAAGATGGAGAAAGCCAAGAAACACACTCAAAGCACAAGATAAAGGCAGAGAAAAGTAAATGCTTCTTCTGGAAAATTAAAACTGGGATTTTACAAGACATGAAGTTAGACACTTGGTGAATTATGTATTTCTAATTCTTCTACTGAAGTGCCATAGGCTACAGACAGCCTCCCAGGTATTAATGAAAAGACCTCAGTATGGTACTCTAAATTCACTGCAGTGCGCCAAACCTAACAAAATGAGCTCAGGAAACCCGCAAAAAGGGCGAAGTAGACCTTTTGATTAGTTGATTTCCCCTACTAGCAACTGTTCTCAAATTGACACCCCCTACCACCGTCCCACTTACACGCAAGTACATGTACATACATGTGTATGCATACATACACGGAGACAATTCTGAGACTATTTTCTGGATGAGTTGCTTTGCCTTTGAAATGTGTTTCATTATTCTTTAGTCATATTTAAGACGATATCACCATCCTACTGATAAACTAAGGCCTAATATCTTGCCACACATAGGAAGAACAGACACATTCAGATTCTTAGACAATGGAGGTAAAGCCTAAAACCATAGAATTCCATTTTCTTTTTGGGCAACTCCTGTTTCATTCCATTTCTTCTGAGTGGGTGAAGAGCAAACCCGTTAAAGGCCAGAACTGCTTAACACTCTGAAGGAGGCAACTCACTGATTCCTGGTCCTGTCTCCTCCTAACTCAGAACCCTCCAATCTCTGCACTCCCCTCCTTCAAAACCTCTCAAACGTCTAAGGCCTGGCTCAGATCCTACTGGTGAGGGTGTAAATTGGTACCATCTTTGTAGCAAGCAATTTGGCATTGTGTATCAAAAATCTCAATAATATCCTTTTCTGTGAATCATACAAAAATATGATCCATACAAAAGATTTTTGCACAGAGCTATTAATTAGAGAATTACCTAAAACAAGAAAGAAAAATACAATGCCTAATTATAGGAGAATGTTTGGCTAAATAATGATCCACCCATTTATGCAAGGCTATTTTTATCATTAAAAATGATTACAATATGATGAAAGTAAAAAAAAAAAAAAAAGCTATAAATTCATTTATAGTATAAACTCAACTATATAAAATATCACTTGCAGAATGAAGAAAAATACTAAGTATAGTTACCTCTAGGTGGTGGAATTATGTTTATATGTAAAATAATAAAGGAAATAATATTTTTGCTCTTAGCTATCTTTTCCTTTATTGTTCAGCTTTTGATGAGTGTTAGTGTCTTAAAGGCAAGAGAGTATAGTGGTTAAGAACAGTCTCAACTCAGAAGACCTGTTTCGTATCCCAGACAGCCCCAGATCCACCATTTATGAGTTACATGACTTTAGGCAGATTACTTAACATTTCTGAATCTCATCCCAATTCCATCATTGATAAAATGAGAATAATTTTATTGTTATGAGGATTAAATAAATTAATATATCTAAGGTGCTTAAAACCGTGGTATAGAGAAAATGCTCAGTAAATATTACTCGTATTAAATATTTATTGAGTGCGTGCTGTATGCCACGTTAAATGTTAAGCACTGTGAAAACAAACATGCACAATTCAGTGAGGTAAGTACTATAAGGAAGGGAGATGCAAGTTATTGTGGGGCAAAAAAAAAAAAAAGAGAGAGCCCTTACTCTGCCAAGGCAAGAATTTTCACTATCTTAATGTTATTTCATCTTTATTTATTTTAGATAACTCTGTGGGGAGTATCTGCAGGGCAACTGGCCCCATAAGAAGGAGAAGGCAGACACCTAATATCTAAAGTCTATAGAGCATTTTATAGTTTCCAGACTGTTCTCATCTATACCATCCCAGTTCTTCTCACATGACACCTTTAAGGCTGGCTATTTTTCAGCAAAGCTTAGAGAGAAAAAGTGGGCAGGCCAAGCTACTCAGCTATTAAGGGACAGAGATGAGACACAAACTCAGGTGCTGGGGTAGAGAATTTGATGTCGTACCAGAGATGTTACAGAAAGGACTTCTCTGTCAGGAGAGACTCATGTTTCCATTTATTACTTCCACAAGTTCTAGTATTACATGAGAATAGTCATAGGAGGAAGAAGAAGGAGGAACTAAATAAGATCTAAAATGGAGACTCTGAGACAGCACAGCCTTATGGTTGTCTACACAATAAGGTTAAAATCTGAAATATGTACTTGTAAACATCTCTGTTTGAAAAATGAGTCTCCTATACTACAATGGGGGTTTGGTGTGCCAGTGAGCTGATAGACAGTTGGAGAAGACAAAAAATAAACACCTAAAAGAGAAGATTTGGACAAGTTACCACCAAGAGCTCACACTTTTAATGGGAATTCTGAAATGACACAATTTGTTTATCCCTACTTCTTCATGCCTGCTAATTAAAGTTTATATCTCTTGACTGCTTTTGAGCCAAACATCCATCCACAAGAATTTTTTTTTTTTGTATTCTCAGCTACTAAGTAGTGTAATCTAAAGAAGACAACAATGAACTTGGAGACCAATGACCTGAAATCGAACTTAGTTCAGCTATTTATTAGTTGTATGACTTTAGCAGGTGATTTTTTTAACCTGAGTCTCAGCTTCCTTTTAACATTAAAATAATAATACCTCTTAAAGTTGTTGAGAGATTAAATGAAATAAATTATGTGTTTTTGAAACATTTAGCAAAATGGTTTTGCTCATAAATAGTACTTTTTCCTCTGAATAAGTGAATGGATTCTTGGCAATACTCGACTACAGAATCAACATGATAGAACAGTCATATATGAAGAATCATGTGGTCCAGACTGCTCAGTAACTATGCCAATCAGCTGAACCATTGCTAAGTCACCAACGGAGACATTTTCCACTGGAATTGGAGCCACCATACTGACTCAGATAAAAGGAAGAGTTTCATTTTTATCCAACTCCACGCCATTCACCCAAATGAATGAATTAATTCACTGTTTTGAACATGTAAGTCAATAGTGGTCGTTATTGTCATAGAAAATTGAGAGCTGCTATAGGATAAAAATAAATCTCTACCAGGACCTACATTTCTGTAT
Source organism: Pteropus vampyrus (assembly GCF_000151845.1). Classification (NCBI taxonomy): domain Eukaryota; kingdom Metazoa; phylum Chordata; class Mammalia; order Chiroptera; family Pteropodidae; genus Pteropus; species Pteropus vampyrus. The sequence goes on along the minus strand of NW_011888861.1, from coordinate 5,283,997 downwards.
GAAATCTGTGATGCTATGAATCGCTCTTGATCAACACATTTTTCCATTGCCAAATGGGCCTTCATACAATAACAGCCACGCAGACGCTTAGTGATTTCACTAACCATAACTCTATGTGGTGATTGTCGTGAATGATGAAATATGATTAGCAAATTACAGCTCTGGTGTTTTATTTTAAGGGAACTTAAGGAAAATGAATGGATTAAGCTATTTTGCATTTTTCAATAGAATCATTTAAAAGGAGTGGGTAATGGAGAACTCAAGACTGATGGCTAAAAGAAAAGGCACAAATAATGTTGCCACTTCACAGCCTATCAGCATAATTCATCTGTGCCTCCTGTCCTGAACAGTTGTGCAATGTTGTTGTACATAGTTAAACAGCTGTTATTTATTTCTGGCATCTTTACTTTGTACTGGATAAA
>NW_011888861.1:5274218-5282415 GCF_000151845.1 Pteropus vampyrus | reverse complement strand
GGCTGGCTATTTTTCAGCAAAGCTTAGAGAGAAAAAGTGGGCAGGCCAAGCTACTCAGCTATTAAGGGACAGAGATGAGACACAAACTCAGGTGCTGGGGTAGAGAATTTGATGTCGTACCAGAGATGTTACAGAAAGGACTTCTCTGTCAGGAGAGACTCATGTTTCCATTTATTACTTCCACAAGTTCTAGTATTACATGAGAATAGTCATAGGAGGAAGAAGAAGGAGGAACTAAATAAGATCTAAAATGGAGACTCTGAGACAGCACAGCCTTATGGTTGTCTACACAATAAGGTTAAAATCTGAAATATGTACTTTGTAAACATCTCTGTTTGAAAAATGAGTCTCCTATACTACAATGGGGGTTTGGTGTGCCAGTGAGCTGATAGACAGTTGGAGAAGACAAAAAATAAACACCTAAAAGAGAAGATTTGGACAAGTTACCACCAAGAGCTCACACTTTTAATGGGAATTCTGAAATGACACAATTTGTTTATCCCTACTTCTTCATGCCTGCTAATTAAAGTTTATATCTCTTGACTGCTTTTGAGCCAAACATCCATCCACAAGAATTTTTTTTTTTTGTATTCTCAGCTACTAAGTAGTGTAATCTAAAGAAGACAACAATGAACTTGGAGACCAATGACCTGAAATCGAACTTAGTTCAGCTATTTATTAGTTGTATGACTTTAGCAGGTGATTTTTTTAACCTGAGTCTCAGCTTCCTTTTAACATTAAAATAATAATACCTCTTAAAGTTGTTGAGAGATTAAATGAAATAAATTATGTGTTTTTGAAACATTTAGCAAAATGGTTTTGCTCATAAATAGTACTTTTTCCTCTGAATAAGTGAATGGATTCTTGGCAATACTCGACTACAGAATCAACATGATAGAACAGTCATATATGAAGAATCATGTGGTCCAGACTGCTCAGTAACTATGCCAATCAGCTGAACCATTGCTAAGTCACCAACGGAGACATTTTCCACTGGAATTGGAGCCACCATACTGACTCAGATAAAAGGAAGAGTTTCATTTTTATCCAACTCCACGCCATTCACCCAAATGAATGAATTAATTCACTGTTTTGAACATGTAAGTCAATAGTGGTCGTTATTGTCATAGAAAATTGAGAGCTGCTATAGGATAAAAATAAATCTCTACCAGGACCTACATTTCTGTATGAAATCTGTGATGCTATGAATCGCTCTTGATCAACACATTTTTCCATTGCCAAATGGGCCTTCATACAATAACAGCCACGCAGACGCTTAGTGATTTCACTAACCATAACTCTATGTGGTGATTGTCGTGAATGATGAAATATGATTAGCAAATTACAGCTCTGGTGTTTTATTTTAAGGGAACTTAAGGAAAATGAATGGATTAAGCTATTTTGCATTTTTCAATAGAATCATTTAAAAGGAGTGGGTAATGGAGAACTCAAGACTGATGGCTAAAAGAAAAGGCACAAATAATGTTGCCACTTCACAGCCTATCAGCATAATTCATCTGTGCCTCCTGTCCTGAACAGTTGTGCAATGTTGTTGTACATAGTTAAACAGCTGTTATTTATTTCTGGCATCTTTACTTTGTACTGGATAAATTGACCTGGAATTTTATAAAATTATTTTATATCTAAATGTGTAAAAAAGACATGAGATTGTTATCCTTAAATCTCATACTGTGCTTTCTTTATAAGTTAGGTCACTTAGAACAATAGCTCTGGGACTTGAGCAATAAATGAAACTCTGGTAGGTTTAGGATGTTTCTTCTTACATCTCAGCTACTCTACAATGAATGACCGGCATTGTGGCACAGTTCAGGGTTCTCAGAAATCTTGTGAGATACACAGGTGCTTTTCTACATTCAAATATCTTATATTGATAAAAATAGTGCTTTAGAACTGCTGACATTTTTTTTTTTTTTTTGGTCTTCAAATCCTAGGCTTATAATTTTAACATTTCTCCCATGGAGCCAGCAGTAAAGCAAAATCCCATACCGCCTCTTTTATTTTCCCACTGATACCATCATAAAATTAGAGATGTATTCCTATGGAAATAATTTGGTCCTGAAATGTAATCAAAAACACACTTGAGAGTGTAGCATATAGTTAAGAGTGTAAAGATAACCTGTGCTAATATTCAAAATAGTTATATAACGAGGGGGAAAGCACTGGACTTGGCATTTGAATCTAAGCTCTACTACTTGCCAGCCATGTGATTTTGGGCAAGTCACTTACCCTCGCAGAGGTAAATTTTTTTTTTTTTAATTGACTAATACTTACTTCATAGAGCCATTATAAGGATTGAGGGACACAGTAATATAGTATCTGATCAATAACCTGAGTTTAATAAATATTACTCAAATTAAATGCATGACTAAAAATAAGCTACGAAAGTAAAATGCTGAAACTGCCATCAACTGGCAGTTTGCTTCATGAAATCATAGCACTGATTTAAAAAATGGTTTTTAGTTTCTGAATACTTTTAAAGTACAAATCTTACATTGTCCATATTTTTAAAATCTTTATTGACTTTTTTCAAACTACACATATAATACAAAACCGAACAAAATCAAACATTTCTGAAAGACATGATACACATGATAAAAGTTTCTCATGATTAATGAATCCATAATTTTTGAGCCTAGATTCAAACCTAAATTCAATTAAAGTGAGTATCTATCCTGCTTTGCCTGAAACTGTGCCAATTTCTGCCTCTCATCCTGGCATAATTATTAATTGTGTCCTTTTCACTTTCAAACTGTCTCAGCATGGATGATAAATACGTGGCCCCTTGACCCATAACCTGCCTCCGAAAGAGAATCTACTTTCAACAGTTGGAGGCTGTGTTCTCCATTTCTCTCTTCCTCTTCATTATTAATTATCCTTAAAAAGTATTATTTGCTTGTTTTCCACAACTTATTTTAACTTTTCCTCTTATTTTACAGACTAAATTTTTGTAGAAACATAACTTCCCTAACATGTTAATTTTCATTTTGAAAATTAAGCTGCATTTGTCTTAAATGCATTTTATGTTTCAAGAATGCATACTAGTAAGAAAAAATGAAATATAATAATAGTTAATGCTAAGTTTTAAAAAGTTCCATGAAAACAGTAATTTTATTTGAGTTCTGCTCTGAAAATCTCATCCAAGTGAACATAGATGCAGAAGTAAACATTGTTCAAACGGTGGGGTAAAATCCCACTAGTTTGAAATCCAACATTTTGGAATTTGTTAGGGGTGGGGGGGAGGGTGTGCAAGCACGGATGAGAGAGGGGGGAGGTGGAAACAAACAACAAAACTCTACATTTATTTTAAAGTTCGTTGAAAAAATATTGTCTTATTCTATAAAACATTTCAAACCTAGTTAGGTATTTGTAATCAAAAACATTTGCGCAGAAAGCAGCACTTAAGGCTGCCTGTCCTATACCCTACTGCTGGACAGGAAGAAAACTGAAAATGTCACCTTTCTAACATTCTAAGGCAGCTGGACTGGCAGCCAAGTAAGGGAGAGTGATGAGGCGCAAAGAGGGTAGGGAAGCGTGCAAGGGCACTCTCCATGGCAGGCAGGAGTGGGGACAGAGCGAGAGCTTGTGACTGGGGCAGTGAAAATAAATGATGGGCTCTTATCAATCACCTGCAAAAAAAAAAAAAAACTGAAAGTTTACCCTTGCTTAAGAAGTTATTTCTTCGTGACAATGAAAATGAATATTTTAAATAAAATTTTAGGGTCAAATGTTTAAGAGATCAAACTACATGTTATAAAAGGGTTATAAAAGAAAAAATATATGATTTAGCCCCATTTGTTTGAATGAGTTTGAAAGTTATTTGATTATCTATTACACAAATCTGTAATTCAGGCTATTCCTTAAATTAGAAGGTCTGTTGAGATGCTAGGGCGCACTCCATAGATTAGTCACTCAACATTCATATCCAATTTTCTTCTCCCTTGCAGCCCAAACACATTCTCAGCTTGCTTTACAGCCAGTAGTGATCCAGTCCCAGCTAAGTCCTTGGAGGACAGAGGGAAAAGGGAAGAGAACAAGGTCTTCTAAGATTTGCTGTACTGATAAATAAACATACATGGCTGGTGCTGCCTATTCCCCATGTTGCCTGCCTGGAAAGTTTGCAGCTGCAACTGCCATATCGCAAACATGAAGGAAAGGCCAAGAGTAGTGCAGACTCCAACTCTGATAAAGTTGAGCAGCTAAACCAACACAGGCAGCTGCCTCACTCCAGACTTCTCACTACACGAGAAAAATAAACCCTTATTTGTTTAAGCTACTGTGAGCTGGATTTTTTGTTACTTGGGGCCAAATGCATTCCTAACTAATACAATGGCTTAGGGGGTCCACGTTTCTACAAGATGTCGGTGCCTACATGGGAGAAGCAAAAGCAGAACTGTACAGATCAAAGTCACAAGGTGCCTTCGAATTGTCAATGCATAGATGAAGGTAATGAAGCTGAACACCATAGACAGCGCACACAGTGCTAGGGCTTGGGCATCAGGTAAGGTCAAGAATTAAACAGAAATCTTGCTGAGATAGCCTATTTTACTTTAAACTGATGTTTTGCATCCTTCTAAGATGTGACATAGTTTCTCTCCAGCCATTAAAAAAAAGAAATAGTTCCTCCTGAATGAATAGTTCTGCCTTTTAATTTTATTTCAATTTGGGCTCCACTATTGTATTTTGAAGTAAATTGTCTCAGAACAGCAGGCAAAGCTATATTCAAATATAAATGTTAAACCTATTCCCGGTATAATTTTTTTTAATTAACTGACATTTCATGGAGTCGTGGTGACAAACATGACTACCTCTACCACTAACCAACCCTAGGAATTTGGACTTGAACTTTCGTGCCTTAGTTTTCTCATCTGTAAAGTGGGGTGTTGGGGTTGAGTACTCACCTAACAGTGTAATTGTAATGAATAACAGATGTACAATGTTCAAAACAGTCTACAGAATAGTAAGTACTCAATAAATATTAGGCATTATTATGGGTATTTAAAAGTTGATTCTACTTCTTATATACAAATACATGTAGACTATTAGCATATGCTTGTGTTATAGATATATATGTATAATCGTTTGTGTTTCACTTTGTATTCCCAAATAAAACACATAATAATTTAAAATTTTGATCATCCAGTCCTTTATATACCTTGAATATAAACCCAGACAAACCTCTACTGAATAAATTCTCCCTAATCTCTTTGCCGCTATTTTTTTTTTAAAGTTCTATGTCTAAGCTCATTTGGTTAAGATTTGTGTGATGGAACTCTAAAAACCATTTTCTCTTATTTCTATGAAAACTTGAAAGATTATGGGTCTTCTTTAAAAGTCTTCTTGAGTTAGCCTTCATAAGCATCAACTTTTACTATTTCTCCACATCAGCAATTAGCAAATATATGTTTTGATTGTTTGGTTGGTTTTCATCTTTTTATCTTTTCCCTTCTTGCAAAATTGTTGTTGTAACTTTTGGCAGTTTCTCATTGTCTTCATCTGTGCCCTGAGAATCCTTTTCATTTCTATGTTTAAAATGAACTATTCTTTTGTACTTCTTAGCTACTTGTTATTCATTGCTTGAAATTTATATCATCTAAGAATACATGTATTAACTAAATGGGCTACCTCTAAGATTTCTATTTTTTTTTTTATTTTCTTTAGTGAAAGAGGTTTGCCTTTCCTCTTTGATACCAGTTTGTTCCAAATGACCAGCACCCCTTCATCTCCTTTCCCTACCAATGTGCCATTCGTGTACCTCCCCTCCCAGTGTTTCAGGCTTCCTGAAGACTGTTCTCTCTGCCCAGCTCTTCCTCACATCCCAGCATTTAGAATGGTGAATGCTTCCACTGCGTGATCACTATCTTCCAAATTGCCTTCCCAAGCTGCAGCTGCCACCACTCCTCTGCTGTGGTCAGTGTCAGGTCTAAAACACCTGTCCCCTTGCTGGCTTTCCTATCTTCCACATTAAAAAGTTGTCATCGTCACATTTTACTTGTCAATAACATGATGCATGAATCAGATATTTCCTTTTACTCTTTCGTCTTTGCCACACATAAGAATTAGCTTCTAATGACACAAAGGCAAAAGTTAATGGAAATTTAATTGAAAAAACTACCATTCCAGTAGGAGTTGAACCTGATGGCCTTAACACAGGAGGCAGATATTTCATCCACTAGGCTTTGGAGTTTGGTTTAGCATGCTTGGATATAGATGGTATCACTTTGGTAAACAGATAATTCCCATATTTTCCCAGTATTACTTTAGTCAACAAAATGAAGAAAAGAGTGAACTCCAATTTAAATGTCAGGGCTATCCACTTTAAGGATTCTGAACAGGGAAGTTTAAATGAAAATAGGATTTAATTTCCTGTAAATGTTTGAGTTCTTCAACCCTAATATGTAGAAATAATGAATATTTATATATGTAAAACACACCTTCCTCTAAGAGAAGCATTTAGTCACTCATTCCTCTAAGAGAAGCATTTAGTCACTCATACCCAAAAATAATTCCAGGAGAATTTTTTCAGGGGTTATGAGTCACACCTCAGACTTTTCTAAAGGAAATTACATTATCTAAATACTTTCATTCCCTCCTTTCATATTTTTCACCAGAAACCTAAGTTGTATGAAGAAATTGGCAAGGTGTACAGTTTTGATGATTCAACAATAATGGAATGTAGGAATTTTAACTATCAGTCTACCATTATGTTTTTATTTTTTTTAATTAATTAAGCTTAACAAATATGTTATATACAGATGAACTGAGCATTTTCACCTAATCTGCAATACTCAAGATAAGGGAGTTTTCCCAGGGGGATTGATATCCTCAGCCTGTTAGAGCTTTCAGCATTTTAGAGCATTTGTTGCTTCCTTGTACCTGGTTAAGTGACTGTATGCATTGCAATATGTAATTCAAAGTAAATTAACCCTTGGATTATTGAAAGAAAAAAAAAAAACTGTCAAAGATTCACAGAAAGAAACCACAGATTGAAAGTACTACAAATAACACAGCCCAAGCAAGCAATGAGAAAATGGCAGAGCCGACAGACAGTTCTCTCATATATAGACAAGCTCATCATTGGTCACTTTACAGAGTAAAAACACTGAAGAGTTCACTTTCAGAAAGTCAATAAATTAAAAAACAAAAAAGAACCTCAACATTATTTTTTTAAACTTATTTAAAATAAAGATGTACCCCACAATCATTAATGATGAACCCTGTATTGGCTGTTATGACTTGAGATATTAGCTAGTGACAGTATAAAATCTTCATGATTAGCAAGACATTAAAAGAAAAGCATAGGGAACTAGAAAGCAAACATCTACAATTTTTATGACTATGTTTAAAGTTATGCGAAACCCAATTAGGATTTATAAAACTTTACTAAGCTTAAGCTTAATGATAAATACACGAAAGCCTCTTTTTTATGGAGACAAAAATGGTTTTTTGAATTGTTAATAAATAAAAATTATTTCTCTGAAATATTTTTATTATTACTTCTTTTTTAATGTACTTTTTAGACTATATAACATATTGGGACCATAGGACATGCTTGTATGTACAAACACATACACACATATAAGAATAAATAAACAAAAAAGTTTATAGATCTCTGCTCTAGTGAGGATGTGGTAGCGATAATTTTTTTCAGGAATCTAGGTCTTTTCATTTTCCTAATGCCTTCTCTAAGAACTCAGTACTATTCATGCCTTTAGATCTAAATGTAAATCCCTTATTTTTCTTTATGGCCTACTCACTCAGCTTAGGGCTTAACAGCATATCTAGAATCAGGCAGACCTGTGTGGAATCCCAGCTTCACCATTTGTAGCCGGATGACTTTTTATAATTCTTTCAAAACCTCAGTTTTCCCATCTATAAGACAGGAATAACGATATTCATCTGATATGTTAATGCAAAGCATGAAAAGCACTTAGCACAATGTTTGAGTATGTGGTACAAGTCCATTAAATGTTAGCTATGGTTGTCGTTGTTGCTGTCGTTGTTGTTGTTGTTGTTGTTGTTGTTGTTGTTGTTGTTATCCCTCTCAAAGGCAATCTGCTTTCCAGCTACATTGAACCATTCGCTGTCTCATTATCTGCTTTTGATCACTTCTCCTGAATGGCTTTCTCATCAGCTTTACGTGGTCAGGTATTACCTGTGCTTTTCAGTCCATTTTAAT
>NW_011888861.1:5263574-5273584 GCF_000151845.1 Pteropus vampyrus | reverse complement strand
GGTGAAAATAAAAAGTTGGATTAAATATCTAAGGAACTTTCTGGTTGTTAAGCCCCGTGTCTCATATTTCAGACAATGTTTTGCACCAGCAAAGACAGAGATATGGGGTGAGAGGGGAACTAAAGCCACTGAGTATTACCCAAGCATCAAGACTGAGGTCAGAAAAATAATGGAAAGATGTATGTGACAAGCAACAGGTTGGTTGAACTTAAGGTCAGACCTAAAGGCAAATCCATTAGGCCAAGAACAAGATTCAAAATAGAAGCTAGAGCATGAATAGGCATTAGTCGAGGTCTGTGAAAACAAGCAAGCAAACAACAAAACATAATCCACACCAAGTAGCTCAATATAGAAATTTTAACATGAGGATCTTGCCAAAAAGGTATCTGAAGAGCTAAAAAACAAAAAAGGAGGGTTAGGCAACTTGGAGATTAGCAACGAGGGAACCAGTGCTTCTTGTAGGGCTGAGGAAATAAAAGGGGGAGGTAATGTGACCAGTGCCCAGGATTGTGGAGGTCCAACAGAAGGGAATGCCCATCAAGAGCTGCAACCACAGATGAGACCCAGCTATCACACACACCATTTCAAACAGAAAACAAGAGGAATAAATGCCTTAGATTCCCCATTTCTCTTGATGACTCTCATTGGACAAACCTAGCTGTAAGACACTTGGCAAGAGAGTCTGGAAATGTAGTCTATGGGGGTTAGCCCCATGCAAGGCAAAACAGAGCAGGAGACTATGAGATGGTGGTCTGGGAGCAAATTGGCAACTAACCAATCCAGATGATCTTAGAGCTGGTTTCAGAGATGACTTTTCCAGAATGAGCTTTCTCTTATTGCATAATTTCTTTAAAGTTCCCAACCCCAGCTGTTGCCATAACACCTTGCCGTAAAGTACTTTAAGAGGAAAGCTGCTGACAAATGGCCTGATAAAATTGTGTTTAGATGTAAAGACCCTGTCATATAACATTCAGTTATATAGGTTCTAGAATTCTTCCCTAGATGCCTTCTAACATGTATTATGTGCTTATAACTAGGGCTTTCTTGATACAGTGCATCTCAGAATAGAACACCAGCCTTGTTTTTCCAAAAGGACATTGATCTCTTTGGCTTAAATGATGTAACTTCTTGCATGTAAACTACTAATTTTCAGATGGGCACTAGACTTATCGGGGTGATAACTTCATAACGGTATATAAAGTCTAACCACTATATATGTCTGAAACTAATATAATATCATATGTCATCTGTAATGGGAAAAAATTAATTTTTTTAAAGACTATGAATTTAACATTAGCAATAAACCCATATTCCAATGAGAATATGGAATGGGAGGCTGATCCTTCCAACAAAAACATAAAATCCATCAGTGTATTTTTTTGCTAATGAGCACTAAGAAGCACCAATTTTTCCTTTTACTTTTTCTTCTATTTCACAATGACATTGACTGACTTAAGGCGGCATTTGTAAAACCTACAGTAAAATGATATCACATGTATATTTAACTTGTACAAATTCAATTCTATCCATTTAGGGGAGAAAAGTAGAGAGAGGAAAAGGGAGGGGGTAGACAGAATGGAGGTAAGGAAAGGGAAGAGGAGAGGGGGAATTTTCCAATAACGTGGGCAAGTCTACCTACGATTTTTCTCAGTGAATGAATGCCCTAGAGTGAGCAGGAGGTGAGAGATGTGATCTATTCTGCCCTAAGTCAATCTTTGTTCCAGCTTATCTCTCAGAGTCTCTTGCCAAGATGCTAATGTTTAAAGATTTGGCACTGAAAAATTAAATGTTGCTTACATAGTCTTATCTATATACGTGCTTTTGTATATACTATACATACCAATGCTGTAAGCTATGTATGTATATTTGCACAAAATGGGCAAACCAAGATATTTTAAAGGTGAATTTTAAAAAATATAATAGATTCTCACCTTCCATGTTGACTTTAACCCTCCCATATGGTGTGATCCTGCTGCATATACACTGGGATTGAAAATTTGTTGAGAGACTGGTAATGGTACAGGAATAGGAGAAAAGGAGTTTCACGGTCTACCAGGATAAGAGCATTAGCGTTAACTTCAGAGAGAGAGAGAGAAGGCACTGCTGAAAATTACTATAGCTGCAGAAATTATCCTCATAGGCTGTCCCCAGGATGCCTAAGTATTGCTTTAAGATTTATCATATGACTAAACCAGTTACTTCCTTTTCTCTACCTCAGCTATTCCTCTCATAAAATGGGGGCATAATATCCGCTTCTTGCTTTTTGTCCCAAAAGAATATAAAGGGATTAGTTCTAATCACTAGGTAATCCATTCCCCAGTGATGAAGTTTAACATTCTATAAAATCCAAGAAGACAGCCAAACTTTGGTTGGAATAACCCATCCTGGTTCTGTTCACCTCAAAGATGAACCAAACTTTAAGGTGTTGGGATAATTATGGTAGTGTGAATGTTACTTTACATGACAAACATCCCATTAATGCTCTTACTTAATGCAACGTATCAGGAGAAAGTTTTTCCCAATGTTAATTCAAATCTTTACTTCATTTCCAAACCTGAAATGCTTCAGCTTCCTAGTCTCAACTGTATAATGTCCAAAATACATAAACAAATAACTAACCAAACCAGGAAAATCTTATATAAGCTCCTGCAGTCTGAAAAGCTGCCATTAGTAATAAGCCTTCCTGTACTCACCCTGCCCTGAACTTCGGGCCCCCTGCTGTGTTCCACAGTACAGCTCTCTCTAACATTCCAGGTTAATGCTGAGAGGGAACTTAAACCACAAAGGACCAAAAAGCAAATATTTTTGCCCAAATCTAATGTAGCAAATTACATGCAAAATCTAAACTCCAAGAACCTTTTAAATGGTGCAAGTCTACACAAACACACAGCATCCAGTTTGCCAAGACTTAAAAACTAAATTAAATCTAACTCAAGCTCCACTGGGGATTTGTAGAACCAGTTAAAAGACCAAGTTCTGGTCTTGGCAGGTCTGCTGGCTTACATTGTCCCCCCAGGTAAGTAATTTCTGTTACTGTACTTCTGTTTGACTGTCTATGAAGCTAACATTCTGCCTTCAGTGGATAGGCATGGTGAAATGAGAGTATAGGCAGGATGCTCAGAGCTCTATGCAAGAAAGGTATCTATGCATAATCAGAAATTCATCCAAAAGTCTTCTGCCAAGTACTCTGTTGCTCTAACTAGGCTGCCATGGATGACTGTGCAGTCTATGAACTGCAAAAGGGCACAGCAGAAGCAGAAGTCAAGCCCTCTTCCCACCTTGAGTTTCATCCAGCTGGCGGAAACTGCCTTGTCTTCACACATGGTACTATCTGCGGCTAGGCCCAGAAGACTCATTAGCTTTCAGGGGGTGCTCTTCTAATTCCCTTAAAGATAGCCAGTAGATAGTGGCCCAAGCCCTAACCAAGAATAGAGCAACTATCAGAGTTGATGTCATTTTGCAAAAAGCCAGATGAAGGGAACGTTTATTTTGGCGAGAGTCATATTTGCAATGAATATTTGTGGTCAGGAAACAAGCAGACACATTGAACTGAGAGGCACTTTTGCACCATGGTCACATTACTTAGCAGTCAGCCAGATTCTCCATGTTCTGCACCTTCACTTGAAGCTGCAGCCCCAGGAAGCAATGCAGATGACACGGAGGAAGCTCACTTAGAGAAAATAAGTACAGTAGGGGAACTGGCCATGGCAGTGTTGTATAAGAAAGCCTGGAAGTTAATCAACTGCATCTGGCTTTGTTTTGCTCACACACTCAATTGGACACTGGACAGCAGTCGTAGTTAGTTTTTGAGCACATGGGAGAAAGTGTATTTTTTTTAAGTCAGTGTGTGCTATCAGTTCTATATCATTTTCGTTCCTGACTTTCTTTATGCTTTGATTTCAACTCGTATTTTAACTGGGCATTCTCATTCTTGTTTATCAGTAGGTAAATGAGTTACTTTCAATAATTGATCACACACCTTTATGGATCCTGTGGCTACAAGTGTCACCCTGAAAAAAATAGGCTAGCAGACTGTCCTCAAGTGCCTGGGAAGAACAAGAAGAAGCTGGCCACCAAGAGAAGGCCCAGTGACCTAAACTTGAGTCAAGTGCAGTAGTCTGGCAATGGGAAAAATCTCACATACAGTACACACTGGGCAGATACACTTACCTAAGCTGACATGCAGATCTATCAACAAACAGTTTTTTAAAAATTCCTATGAATTCTGAATGTCTCTGAGCTAGGGAAAATGAGGAGGAAAAAGAAGTGACAAAGGAAGAGTATTGCTCATTCTCTGATATAAACCATTACCAGGAAATTAGCATTCAAGATTATACCTCTGACAATGAGTCATTTTTATTATCTCTATTCTTTCCTAATTTTCTACAATAAATGAGTGGTTGCTAATATTCAAGAAGAGAGGGAAAAAACCCTCGTTATCTAAATTTATTTGATTACTAAATTCTGATAATGAGTGTTTAGGCAATGAGTTTGGAGAGGAAAAACCTATTTCATATCTGAGTTTCAACAAACAAGAATTGAGATTTCAGAGAGTGATGAATTTTCTGAATCAATTTGCTTCCTGAGTTGTGAGAGAGAGAATTTGGATTGCCAGAGGTCAAACAGCAAGAAATATCTATATTGAACTTGCAATAGACAACCCTTCCCTTCCCTTTTCTACATGTAAGCACCAAAATTATACCTCAATTGGGCAATTTTGCGATTTTTGTCTTTGGAAAAGTTTTATACCGCAGTACTTTTATATGACAAATTTCATCCTCATTTTGGTTCCTTAACAAAATAAGGGAGTTTCCATACATATCATAGAAGCAAACAAATTGGAGACAACACGGGTAGGTTCCTTTGTCAAACTCACACAATAGAAATACTTGAGTAAGGATTTTTTTAAAATGTAAATCTGTGTTCTCTCAACTATGTCAGTACGCTAAGGAACTGAGATCTACAGGCAAAAAGTGTTGTAAGGCAAGTATGAAGTATGATTTCTTGGCTTCAGCCCACAAAGCCTTCACTTGTACTTTAGACAAATTAAACTAGAGAAAACAAAATCCTGGCCAAACCCATGACACTTGCAGACCCTCTTTGCCAAAGAAATAGAACTCATCAAGGAACTAGGAACTAGAACTTCACCCTACATATAATACTAAAAAGGGAATACCATGCTTGTCAAATGAACACAGTATTGCTAATATACCTCAAGAAAAGACATAACCAGAAAACCAAAATGTTTTATAGAAAAAGTGAAAGGTGAGATCCGACCTCTTGGAGAATTTTTTCCCTTTCTTTAATATCTTCCAAATATTTTTGAATTTATTTCCTGCCTGGACTCTTAATTTTCCCTGATATATTTTACAGATGTGAGTTATGTTTGGAAACATGACTCAGGCACTGCATGGTTTTGACCTGTACCTTGGGCTCTTGGAGTTCCTCCACAGTTTCCCACAGCATCTCTGTGTCCTTTACTAATGCTGCCCACTTCCTTCGCAGCAAAGAGCCACTTTACTCAGCACACAGTGACATCTAATTTAGTCAACATGGGAGGAGATTGTTATCAGTGACGATGTGAGTGTAGGAGAGAAAGATCCCAACCGACCTGTGAAGACTGTTAGATGTGCCAAATAGCCACAATTCACAGGGTTAATTTCCTCTTCTTCCCTTATTGTGCTTAAAAGTGACATAATTTGCAACTTGTTAAAAAATACTGGTTTAACGGGGAATATAGTCAATAATATTGTAATTTTGCACAATGAAAGTCTAGATGATGGTGGTGATCATATCATAAGGTATATAAATGTCAAATCACTATGTTGTATGCCTGAAACAAATATAATAGTCTATGCCAGCGATACTTTTAATTTAAAAAATTTTTAAATACTTGCTTACTTCTGATTACCTGAACTCAGCCTCCATAGTTCCAGTCACAAACCTAAGTAAACGTGTTTACTAAATGTGTGAGGAGTGAGAAAGAGAAAGAAAATATGTGGGGAAAATGGGCAGGAGTGAAAAACAACTCACACTGAAACACACAAACCTCTCTGAAAGACTAAGTTTAAAATAGCAATAGTCTTCATTTGTCGGAACCTAATATTGATACTCATAACAACCCTGTAAGAAAGATATTGTTATTGCCATTTTATAGATGAGAAAATCAAGAGTAGAAGGTTGGGCAAGTTGCCGGAGATCTCACAATTAAGAAATGATAGAGCTGAGTTTCCAAATTAAGTCTAATCCCTGCTCTTTCAACCTCTAAAATCTATCAGAAATATTAACCAAAGAGTGTTTAATAAAATAAGTTTGGACAGAAAACAAAGAAAATCTAAAGGAATTTAGAGAACGTTTTGTTCCAAGATCTTCTAAGTTACCTTATCATTGTAATGTTATTCATACTACTGTTGACAACCTAACTCAACCTAACTTTCTTTATGTAGAGAAACAGTTAAAAAAAACCCATAACACTTAATGCTCCAATTTCTTCTTAAATAATCTCCTTCCAGTTTCCCTTATTCTTCCTTCTCTCAGCTCTTTGCCATGTTGGCCAACATGCCTCCCCAGGACCTCATCAGCACAAGACTGCTTCCACCTCCATCAGTCTCTTAACTCAGTAGGCTCTCTTCCCATTCCCCCAGTAGTCTTCCCATGAGCCCATCAAACCTTGTACTCAGCTGTATAAATCTGCCTTCATCAGCAGCTGAGACTTCATCCTCTCAGGCCTTCCCTTCAAGTCAGCCTCACCTACTCTCAGTCTCGACATCTGGAATTACAAAACACTACTGAAGAAGGAACCATAACCTTTAGACCTGGCCCACCACAGGCTCATGCCATTCCAACACAGCTTGGCCTAACAGGTGCTGAGTAATCCTGGTATTTGTCTCTCATCCAGTTCCTGGCTCTGTTCCCCAGTATAACTGATACAAACCTTTTCATCTTGTCCTAAGACTTCAGTCTCGGCCAAATATTCATCTTCTTTTTTACCACGTAGCCAAAGACTCTCTAAAGGTAGTTTTGCCTTTGAGCCCCGCTTTACCTACCATACATTCCTTTCTCTTGCCTCTCCCCTTCCCTCTTCCCTTTCTCAAAACCTATTCCCCTTCAGCACATCTCTGCAAATCCTACCCTGGGTATTTCCTCTCTCCCTGAACTTCTGAAGCACTCCTTGTTTGTACCTTTCATATGGCTTTTAAGATTTGGTTGTCAAGTATTTATCTTTTTTTTTTACTTTGAATCTTCTTTTAATATTTTAATTGCAAGACAACAATCTGACTTATCTTTTTTGTGCACATATCCTGTCTACCCAACCAGATTGGGTGTCCTCCAATGCTCTGTCCTTTCCCATCTGCTCAGCTCCCTTCCTAATGACTCTGGGAGAGAGCTCATCCACTTGCAATTGCCATGTATGCTGCACATATTCTTGCCATTAAGCCCCTGCTCAGGTTTCTCCTGGCCTTATGGTTCTTTCCCCTTCTCCTTATCAATCTAAATCCACATTCTTTTCCCAAGGCCACTTCAAATTCCAATCCAGCCTTCTCTGGCAAATGCAGGTCCACAATTATTTGTCCTTTCTCTGACTTTTTACAGCACTCCTGTTTACACAAACATTTTAATGCTTATATGTATTTTTGTTTAATTGTGTCTGTGAGTGTGCATACCTCCTATTAACCTAAATAGATTGAGTTCCTGAGGACAGTAATCAAGTCCTTGGTTTTGCATTTCCCATGCTACCTAGTAAAGTGCTAGGTATTCTGAAGGTGCATATTAATTACCTCCTATCTACATACATCCTACATTTCAAAGGTTAAAACATAACTCAAATTTTTGTTTGTTTGTTTCAAATATAGCACTTTAAACTAAGGCTGTAGCGGCTCTAAACTGAGCAAAATCTGGAGCCAAAAGTGAGCAAAATTTAAATCCTTAAAAGGAGGAGTTTTGTGTGCTTAAAAGTCTCCTTTCACAGGACACCAGGTTCAGTGACAGTGTAGACAACACCCAACTTCACAAGGTTGTTTCATTTAGTTATCCAAGCCCAGAAGCACAACACTTTGAAAGAGTCTGCCTGAATTAAGAATTCAGCCCTCATTTGCCCAAATGGAAAGTTGCATGTAGCCAAGCAAAGCTGACCTGATGAAAGCCAGTGTGTTCAGCTTCCTTTCAAATCAGCAACCATAATTGCCACTAGCATTTAATATGGCACCAATCACACCTGTGTTCTGAGGCCAAGAACAGTGGCCAGCTCAGCACCTTCTGAAACCCAGGTGGCTGAAATCCAAGGCAAACAAGACTGAACAGATGAATCGCAGCAATAAGAACCCAGCAACTACCATTGTAATCCAGGGAGTTTACCCATAATCCAGCAGGGTAGGGTGTAACCTGGAACACATTGGATTTAGGGTTGATTCAACCTTCAACCCTGGGAAGTTGGGTCTCCACTAATTGCTAGTGTTAAATTCTCTTGCCTCTTCCTCAACTGAAAATTTTGTTAGCCCTCCTGGATTAGGGAGCTAGTCCCCATCTTAGAAGTGAGGTGTGGCAATCCACAGACACAATCTATACACCACAAAAAGCCAACAACCAACATTCCCAGGCTATTTCATTAGGACTTAAACTCATAGGAGCTGGTAATCACTTAGAATCTCCAAAAAGTTCTCAGGATAGTATTCTAGCAAGGCAGCGCCTGAATGTCCAATTAGTTCAAAAGCCAGTCAGAGTGGAAATTGAGGGTACAGAAACCATAGACTCAGCAGCTTCTAAATTTTGCTGTAGTTCCACCTCACTCACCCCCACCCCGATCTAACAATAGCAATTGGGAGAAAAGAGTAAAAAAATATTACTCATTCTTCAAAAGTACACCCCAAGACTGTGCACACTGTGGGTGCTAACACTGCCCATCCAGCTCTCTCTCACTAATCAGTAAAGAAAGCAGCTATAGTCATTTTCCTACAAGGCCAGCATCCTCTGAAGCATGACAGAAAAGCCGCCTGGGCCCAGAGCACATTAGTCTTCATCCTGAGAATCCAGAACTTCGATTCGTTTATTTATTCAACCAATAATTTGTTAAGCATTTGCTATGTGCAAAGCATGTCTTCTAAAGTCTGGGGTGTAGCAATCGATAGAGTAGGAAAAGTCTCTGCCATCTTGAATTTTATATTCTAGTCAGGATAGGCAATTAACAAATAAACAAGTAAATATGTAGACCATCAGATGGTGACAAGTGCTGTGGGGAAAACAAGGCAGATTTAAAAGGACGGGAATCACGCAGGGTGGGGGAATGTGGATTTTGTAGGGTGGTCAAGGAAATTCTCACCAAAGAAGTAACATTTCAGAGAGACGCTAAGGAGGTAGAAGAGAAGCCATGAAGAATTGTAGGGAGAGTTATTCAAGCAAAGGAATCAAAAAAGAAAACCCTGAGGTTGGAAAGGGGTTGGTATGTTTGTAGAATAGCAAGGGGCCAGAGGAGCTAGAAAAGAAGGAGCAAAGTGGTAGCAGGAAGCTAGCTCATAGTTGACCTTACTAGCCATTTTAAGGACTTTGGCTTTGACTCATTATATCAGTGAGGGTCCAGGCAGGAGACAGAAGCCATACCAGTTATTTCAACAGGGCTAGTTTAATACAAAGAAATATTAATTAGGAAAAAAGTCATTAATCAGTTACTAAATAGGTTTAAAAAGAAAAAAAAAAAGCTTCTGCAGGAAGCTATCTCCAGGGTAACAAAGGGGGAACTATTAAAATTTGGAAGCTCAGAAGAGTGTGGGTTCCATAGGGCTAGAGTTCATACCACTAAGAGGAGGCAATGGCAGCTGGATCTGGTGTCCATGTGGAAGCACGATGAGATTAGTTCTTGAGTATGGGAAAAGTTGCAAAGTGGATTTAACTGCTGCTATAGGAAGGAACTGCCACTGCCAGGGTGAAGAAGCAGGGCTGGGGTGTCACTCACAAGAGTTGCAAGCTGATAGGGAACCCACAAAAAAAAAAAAAAAAAAAAAAAAAAAAAAAAAAAA
>NW_011888861.1:5260149-5263524 GCF_000151845.1 Pteropus vampyrus | reverse complement strand
TTTTAAATACTTGCTTACTTCTGATTACCTGAACTCAGCCTCCATAGTTCCAGTCACAAACCTAAGTAAACGTGTTTACTAAATGTGTGAGGAGTGAGAAAGAGAAAGAAAATATGTGGGGAAAATGGGCAGGAGTGAAAAACAACTCACACTGAAACACACAAACCTCTCTGAAAGACTAAGTTTAAAATAGCAATAGTCTTCATTTGTCGGAACCTAATATTGATACTCATAACAACCCTGTAAGAAAGATATTGTTATTGCCATTTTATAGATGAGAAAATCAAGAGTAGAAGGTTGGGCAAGTTGCCGGAGATCTCACAATTAAGAAATGATAGAGCTGAGTTTCCAAATTAAGTCTAATCCCTGCTCTTTCAACCTCTAAAATCTATCAGAAATATTAACCAAAGAGTGTTTAATAAAATAAATTTGGACAGAAAACAAAGAAAATCTAAAGGAATTTAGAGAACGTTTTGTTCCAAGATCTTCTAAGTTACCTTATCATTGTAATGTTATTCATACTACTGTTGACAACCTAACTCAACCTAACTTTCTTTATGTAGAGAAACAGTTAAAAAAAACCCATAACACTTAATGCTCCAATTTCTTCTTAAATAATCTCCTTCCAGTTTCCCTTATTCTTCCTTCTCTCAGCTCTTTGCCATGTTGGCCAACATGCCTCCCCAGGACCTCATCAGCACAAGACTGCTTCCACCTCCATCAGTCTCTTAACTCAGTAGGCTCTCTTCCCATTCCCCCAGTAGTCTTCCCATGAGCCCATCAAACCTTGTACTCAGCTGTATAAATCTGCCTTCATCAGCAGCTGAGACTTCATCCTCTCAGGCCTTCCCTTCAAGTCAGCCTCACCTACTCTCAGTCTCGACATCTGGAATTACAAAACACTACTGAAGAAGGAACCATAACCTTTAGACCTGGCCCACCACAGGCTCATGCCATTCCAACACAGCTTGGCCTAACAGGTGCTGAGTAATCCTGGTATTTGTCTCTCATCCAGTTCCTGGCTCTTTTCCCCAGTATAACTGATACAAACCTTTTCATCTTGTCCTAAGACTTCAGTCTCGGCCAAATATTCATCTTCTTTTTTACCACGTAGCCAAAGACTCTCTAAAGGTAGTTTTGCCTTTGAGCCCCGCTTTACCTACCATACATTCCTTTCTCTTGCCTCTCCCCTTCCCTCTTCCCTTTCTCAAAACCTATTCCCCTTCAGCACATCTCTGCAAATCCTACCCTGGGTATTTCCTCTCTCCCTGAACTTCTGAAGCACTCCTTGTTTGTACCTTTTATTTGGCTTTTAAGATTTGGTTGTCAAGTATTTATCTTTTTTTTTTACTTTGAATCTTCTTTTAATATTTTAATTGCAAGACAACAATCTGACTTATCTTTTTTGTGCACATATCCTGTCTACCCAACCAGATTGGGTGTCCTCCAATGCTCTGTCCTTTCCCATCTGCTCAGCTCCCTTCCTAATGACTCTGGGAGAGAGCTCATCCACTTGCAATTGCCATGTATGCTGCACATATTCTTGCCATTAAGCCCCTGCTCAGGTTTCTCCTGGCCTTATGGTTCTTTCCCCTTCTCCTTATCAATCTAAATCCACATTCTTTTCCCAAGGCCACTTCAAATTCCAATCCAGCCTTCTCTGGCAAATGCAGGTCCACAATTATTTGTCCTTTCTCTGACTTTTTACAGCACTCCTGTTTACACAAACATTTTAATGCTTATATGTATTTTTGTTTAATTGTGTCTGTGAGTGTGCATACCTCCTATTAACCTAAATAGATTGAGTTCCTGAGGACAGTAATCAAGTCCTTGGTTTTGCATTTCCCATGCTACCTAGTAAAGTGCTAGGTATTCTGAAGGTGCATATTAATTACCTCCTATCTACATACATCCTACATTTCAAAGGTTAAAACATAACTCAAATTTTTGTTTGTTTGTTTCAAATATAGCACTTTAAACTAAGGCTGTAGCGGCTCTAAACTGAGCAAAATCTGGAGCCAAAAGTGAGCAAAATTTAAATCCTTAAAAGGAGGAGTTTTGTGTGCTTAAAAGTCTCCTTTCACAGGACACCAGGTTCAGTGACAGTGTAGACAACACCCAACTTCACAAGGTTGTTTCATTTAGTTATCCAAGCCCAGAAGCACAACACTTTGAAAGAGTCTGCCTGAATTAAGAATTCAGCCCTCATTTGCCCAAATGGAAAGTTGCATGTAGCCAAGCAAAGCTGACCTGATGAAAGCCAGTGTGTTCAGCTTCCTTTCAAATCAGCAACCATAATTGCCACTAGCATTTAATATGGCACCAATCACACCTGTGTTCTGAGGCCAAGAACAGTGGCCAGCTCAGCACCTTCTGAAACCCAGGTGGCTGAAATCCAAGGCAAACAAGACTGAACAGATGAATCGCAGCAATAAGAACCCAGCAACTACCATTGTAATCCAGGGAGTTTACCCATAATCCAGCAGGGTAGGGTGTAACCTGGAACACATTGGATTTAGGGTTGATTCAACCTTCAACCCTGGGAAGTTGGGTCTCCACTAATTGCTAGTGTTAAATTCTCTTGCCTCTTCCTCAACTGAAAATTTTGTTAGCCCTCCTGGATTAGGGAGCTAGTCCCCATCTTAGAAGTGAGGTGTGGCAATCCACAGACACAATCTATACACCACAAAAAGCCAACAACCAACATTCCCAGGCTATTTCATTAGGACTTAAACTCATAGGAGCTGGTAATCACTTAGAATCTCCAAAAAGTTCTCAGGATAGTATTCTAGCAAGGCAGCGCCTGAATGTCCAATTAGTTCAAAAGCCAGTCAGAGTGGAAATTGAGGGTACAGAAACCATAGACTCAGCAGCTTCTAAATTTTGCTGTAGTTCCACCTCACTCACCCCCACCCCGATCTAACAATAGCAATTGGGAGAAAAGAGTAAAAAAATATTACTCATTCTTCAAAAGTACACCCCAAGACTGTGCACACTGTGGGTGCTAACACTGCCCATCCAGCTCTCTCTCACTAATCAGTAAAGAAAGCAGCTATAGTCATTTTCCTACAAGGCCAGCATCCTCTGAAGCATGACAGAAAAGCCGCCTGGGCCCAGAGCACATTAGTCTTCATCCTGAGAATCCAGAACTTCGATTCGTTTATTTATTCAACCAATAATTTGTTAAGCATTTGCTATGTGCAAAGCATGTCTTCTAAAGTCTGGGGTGTAGCAATCGATAGAGTAGGAAAAGTCTCTGCCATCTTGAATTTTATATTCTAGTCAGGATAGGCAATTAACAAATAAACAAGTAAATATGTAGACCATCAGATGGTGACAAGTGCTGTGGGGAAAACAAGGCAGATTTAAAAGGAC
>NW_011888861.1:5173680-5258969 GCF_000151845.1 Pteropus vampyrus | reverse complement strand
GTAAACTCAAGTATAGAAGGATTGGTTTGGAGTTGAAAGGCAATAACAATAATTGACACCCTGTGGGTGAGGCAGGAAAGGACAAGAAACTTTTGAACAAGGAAGTGACATAAGCCGAGTCACCCTGATGGCTGTGCTGAGAACAGGCAGTAGAAGGGCAATGACCATGGAGGTGGGAAGAGGCGGTTTGAATTCTGGACATTGTTAGTCCCATTGGATTTGCTGGTGACTTGCATAAGGGCTGTGGAAGAAGAAGAGGCACCAAGGGTGACTACCACACTTTGGCCTGAGTAACTGAATAGAAACAAACTTACAGAGAGGGGTGAAGACTGAGCATGAGCACACCTGTGAAGGGAAAAGGCGGTCTGGAGCTCTGATTGGGGCAGGTTAGGTTTGACATACTGATAGGCAGTTGGATACCCAAGTCTGGAACTCAGAGGAAGATCTATGTTAGATATATAAATTTGAGATTCATTTATCATATAGATGGATTTTAAAGCCATGTGATTGGGTGATATGTCAACATGGCTCAGATGCACGATGGCTAGGAATAAGATTTGTAGTAAGAATGATGTAGATTTGAATCCGACTCTACCACCACTGGATATTCCCAGGAAGTTTTTTACCACTCTAAACCTTGATTCCCTCATCTGTAAGATGGGAATAACAATAATCATATCAATTGCATTGGTCCTATATGAGGATTAAATGCAGGAAAGTAAAGCCCTTATACCAGTGCTGGACACTCCTTCTAAGCTAGAAATGGGGTAGCAGTCGAGTTTGTCCTCCTCGATGAAAGAGCTAAGGACAAAGGAAGTTAAGAAGGGAAACTGAGTACTTTCTAATGTATATCGGGACTAAAATAGAAGAATTGTCTCTCTTCTTTGTGAATAACTAGCCAGGGAGTAAGAGGATACATAAGACAACCATCAGATATGAACAAAAACAAAAGACAGATTCACAAAAAAATTCTCACACACAAAAATAGAGCAATTCTTTAAAATGCCAAAACTGAGTTTGCAAGTCAAGATCAACATAGAAACAGAATCATTGTCACAGGATGAACTACTAAAACATCAGTGTGTGCTTGTCATGAGCTGAGTGAGCTGTAGATGAGTCAGGATGAGCACTGCATCACCACGACTCTCAGCCCCCACAAACCAGTCATCATCCCCTCCAAGTCAGCCTGGGAACAGAGTCCCATCCTCCTCCCATTAATTGCTCACCTCTCATTAAGCATTTTCATATGAGGCAGGCATTTCTCTCCAAGAGCTCAACTGCAGGGTTATGTAAGGTTCTACCATGTTCCTGGCCCAAGAACTGAAACCAGCTACTTTCACAGGGTGCTCCTTTCCTAGGGGTTAGGTAAATTCAGGAAACAAAACTAGAGATCACAAAGCTTAGAAAATCCAGCAGTGGAGTAAAAGATGTGGATTGTCCCCAGAGGTTGTTCTCCTCAAGTCTAGTGAGCACCCTACTACTGCACCCCAAAGTGTGAAATCAGAGCTCACTCTCCCCAGGTTGGCGTGAAGGACCTTGTCATGAAGTCTATCCATGGCCACCTAGTTAGGTTTCAAAAGCTCTTGACATTGCTCTGCTGACAGCAGCCTTTTCCCACACAAGCTCCCAACACTTCCACAATGTAAAAAACTTTACTGTCTAGGGATTATATTTCAAACACCTGTTTCTGGTTGCTAGGATGGACCCATCTGGAACAGGGATTCTCAACCTCAGCTGTAATTGGAGACTCCAGGAGAGACTTTAAAAGTGCTGATGCCCAGGCTTTACCCAGGCCAACTGTTATGGGCTGCACTGTATCGCCCCTGAAATTCATATGTTAAAGTCCTAGCTCCCCAGAACCTAAGATTGTGACCATATTTCAGGTAGGGTTTTTAAGGAGGTAATTAAGATAAAATGAGGTCATTAGGATGAAACCTAATTCCAATATGACTGATGTCCTTATAAGAAGAGGAGATCGGGACACGGACGAGTCCAATTGGAAGACCACATGAAGACACAGCGAAAAAGCGGCCATCCTCAAGCTGAGGAAAGAGATCTCAAGAGAGACCAATCCTGTCAACACCGTGATCTCTCACTTCTAGCCTCCAGAACGCTGAAACAATAAATCTCTCTCATTTAAGCCACTCGTTCTGCGGTATTTTGTTATGGTAGCCTTAGGAAACTAATATACCAACTGAATCAGAATCTCTGAGAATGAGGCCCAGGCATTAATCTTCTTTTTTTGTAAAGTTCTTCAAATGTTTTGATTGTGTATCTGCATTTTAGAACTTGCTATTCTAGACTATAAATTCCCTCTGCTAGAATGAGTGCTGACCCTAAGGGTGCATCATGCATGATATTTGGCATAAGTTCCTTCCTCCCTTCCTTCTTTGACAACAATGAACAAGAGAAATCACAGTCCTCGCCTCAACTTCCAATGCAGCATAAAGAAAGCTAAGTCCCATCTACCATCTTCCATTAAAATCTGAACCACCAAGTGATCCCTAAGAAAATTCCTAATAGAGCCAAAGATGTAGAAAAGGTCTTTAATCTGATGATAGACTGCGTGAGGGAAAAGACCCTGTGCAAATGCTAATGGGAAAAGATGAGGCAGTGCTTTCCCTTGCGAAGAAATCCCGTCAGAGAGAAAGTCTTAAAAAAGAAATAATAAAGCCTGCCTCATTTAGCTCTTCGAAAGGCCCATTGCCCACAGCAACATCTTGCTAGGAATGGTCAAATGGCTACAGCAAGTGCAGCAAGAGATGGAGTTGCAGCAAGACACTGGACAGAGATCTGTGTGAATGGCCAGGCTTCATTTTTCTGCCAATGGTTGGTTCAAAATAAGTCACCGTCAGTGAACTGGTCACTGCGCCTCTTTAAATAATGATACCAAGGTGGAGCTTGCAAGCCTCCTTTCCTTCCCTGTGCCTCTGTTTCCCTACTTGTCACACAGACATGGGAAATCTGGACATCTGAGCACCACTTGAGTGAAGGTGAACAATTAGAGTTTTAATTATCCTCGTTTTCAACATCCATACCTCATCCACATATGTCCCCGGGCACTTGCTTGCAGACCCCTCCCCCTCTTTTTTATTCATTCCTGAAAGCTTCTATTATCAATCACTGCGTGGGGTAAATTTTCAAATCAGCAGTCAGAGTTTTTAAGCTGCATGACTTCTATTACAGTCAAAAGGAAGCAGGTGATCAACACCAATGCAGTCTCAAAAAATCCACTCCATGGCTTACTTCCTTAGTTGTTCATTCCTTCATTTTCATGACATGTATCGAGGTTGGGTTTTAACAAAGACGTCTCTGAGGATGAGTCTATTTTTCACAGAAGGAATAGAGGAAGCAGAAAATGGAGACACTGAACTAAAAAAGAGAAAGGAAGGAGAATGGGTTTGAGGAGTATTTTTCTTAGGCATTTTATCACATCTACAAGAGCCAGCTCTGCTAGCAAGGGACTTGTGTTGTGATTGGGTGTCTGGGTCACTCTCCATCATTCTAGCTTCCCTTTTTCCAATCATTAAAGTGGCCCTATGGGATGCCTTCTACCCACTGGCAAAGCCGTCCCTCTAATGGAGGTTCTGACTCACATCCTAGCAGCTATGGAGCCCTCTTCTCTCTGCCTTTCTGTCCACTGTGAAGGCTCTGTCTTGGTTCCCTCCACTCTGGTCTGGAATTTCCTCTCATGCAGCAATTTGGACCAAACATTCATCTGTACTGCACCTTTGGTATCTGACCCCATCTTTATACCCAGATACTGCCCTTTATATGACATCTGTAGATTAAGTAAGACCTCCCTGTCCCTTGGAGATTTGGGTAACCTCTAGGCCACCCAGTTCTAGGCCACTGAATGACCAAAGTCTCCCCTGCAATTTCAGCTATTCAGGGGGATGATTTCCTCTGCTGCTGTTTCCTATAGCTTCATATGTTATTCCTGGGCCACATCACATTGACCCTTCCCCTGGTATTCAATATCACTCGTAGGAAATAATTAATAAGTACTATAGAGAGAGGAACAAGAGGCAAGATTTATGCCAGGCACAAATTAAGAATCCATGATATGTATTCTCCAGTTCCTCTTGTCAATCCCACAGTGGTGCGGAGAGAGGGGATCCTCTTTCTCTACCCTCTTCTGACTCAGCACCCAGGCTTTTTGCCTCTTTAGGATTTCTCCCAGGAAGTTGAATCTTCTTCCCTCCGTTACGTGGAGCAGTTCACCAAAAGCTTATAGACACAGGTGCCAAACATAAAGGTCTACTGTTTATGAGACCTTTCTCTAAGGAAGGTGCCTTTCTCTAAGGAACGGGCTCACCTCAGGCAATTCCTTGTTCAAAAGCCACTATTATCTAACAGAGTCCTGCCTCCATCCTCTCATCTGATGTGAGGAGCAGAAACTGAGTCAAACAAGAGCTGGCCAGTGGCCTCTGATGAGACAAGGCCATAGGGCCTGAAAACTCTGCCAAGAGGGAACCTCTATACTATGTAGTAACCAATTGGGTCCCATCACACCTTCTCTTAGGAAGCTGCGTTGCAAGAGTCATTCACAGCTAGCAGCAGCAGTTGAAGCAGCTTGTGTCACAGCAAGTAAGCCAAGAGCCATCACGAGAAGAGGCAGTGAGCAGAAGCCGGAAATCCTAGAAGGTACAAGTAGGCAAATCTGTGAGGTGCGAAAGAGACAGGAAAGCTTATAGTAGGTAGCAGCAGTTGAAGCAGAGAAGGGGAGAGAGAGCCCCACAAGACTCGTTAAGACACTTTGGAATGAACGGAAGAACCGTTTTCCCAGTATGGCCCCGGTTATCCAGGTATAGTTTCAGTGTTCTCTGCTTGCTGACTTCCCTGTGTATCTATGTGATAAATCCCCATTGTCTCTGGTACTCTGAGGTATTCTCTGCTCCTTATAGCCTCAAACAGTGGGTTTGGAGCCTTGCTCTGTGCAAACTCTGCTTGCCTACACCAGAGCATTCACCATCTTCCCCACCGCCTAAACTTTGAGGCAGGGACCTGTCTTACTCAGATTCATAATCTCGTGTTCATAGCCCCTAGCACAGAGCTGACACTCAGTTTGAATTCCTTCCAGCCTCGCCCTCTACATTATGCCCATGATGTTAGCCTAGTTTCCTATAATTCCTCATATATCGTTAGGCAAAATTAAACACCATATAAGAAATGCCTCAATACAAGACTTTCGACCTTCGTCCTCCAGGTTGACAAACTGAAGGGATAGTTTAAACTAGAATGATAATTGTCTTGGTCCAAGGAAAGAAAGCTGGAAAAGATCTCGTGGTAAAATCAGAAGCTGTAATTCCCCCCTTGCACACCTGGGCAGCCATCCCACCTTTGTGGCAGTAAATTGGAGAGGCAGGGGACTACTGGGGACAATTTTTCTGTGTTCAGATAAACTGTGGAGTGGTCAAGTTTGAAAGTCCTCAAGTTACACATAAATTGCCCAGTTAGGGGAAGAAGTTTCTAGTTCTACCATAGTCTTTTTCCACGCAACACCCCCCTCCCCGCCCCTCGCCAAGAAAAAATTACAGAGGATTTGATTCTGTAAAACTCAGAGAGGGAGAAAACAACTCAGTGAAAGCCATGGAGCTTGGCAAGCTGTAAGCATGACCCTTTCCACTGAATGTGGCTGATGCCAAAGAATAAATGCCAGCCTTTGCCACCTGTCAGATATGGCTACATGTATCAAAAGGACAGATTTCAGCTATTTTCTCTGAAGGAGGCCTTTCTTTTCTTTTTTCTTGTTGAAAATTTCTGACTCAGTTGATAACCAATGTCTGAATATAGCTTATGTAGGTTCATTTCATGTGGCATGTATATACGAAATAATTATCTCAATTGAGTCTCAATTTCAAAAACTCAAAATATTATACTGGGATTAAAGTACATAGACCCATACTCCATGGCCACCCTCTTTCCTTACTCACCATTAACTGGAGTGACCCAGTAGGTCACTCTCCAATGCAAACCAACCATAGCCTCTGAAGGCACAAGTGGCAGAGGCATGAACTCTCACGGCAGACCTCTCTTCCTTCTGACCCAGGTCACAACCAAGATAGTGCTCATACCAATGTGGCCCCATAGGCATGTCGTGGGCCAGATATATACCCACCCCTTCCTCTCTCACTCAAAAAAAGTATGTTAGAATGCCCGAATTTAAGAATAGCACTATTATGGGGGCTCACTCTGGAATGCATTGTGATTTAGTAACAAAGTAAATTATTTAAAACTTTGATGTATCAACTATTATTAATTAGCAAATTCTTTCCCCTCCAGTGTGCTCACCATGGTTGAGAACACAGAATTCTCAGACACTCTAAGATGCCTACCACTAGAATTTTTTATATCTGACAACTGAGCAAAAAGAATAAATGCTGCCGTTAACTGACTCATCGATGATTCCAGCACTTCAGAAGAAATAGAGATACTTCTCTCTTTGTCAGAACATGTTCAAGAAAATTCCATAATCTCCAGTGAAAATAACAAGTGTATGATTCCCCAGTAAGAATTATGTTGCCCTCTAAATAAAGGAAATAGTATAGAACATTACAACTTTATCATCATTATGCACAACTTTTATTTTTTGTGGTTTTGTATACATTATAATTTGCTAAAAATTGACATCTATCACTGGGAGGATGATGTAAGTCTGTTCTTCAAACTCATCAGGAGCAGGAACAGTAACTCAAAAACGTCAAAGGACAAGGAGAGGCCCCACCGGTGACCTAAATTTTGCAATGAAAACACACCAGGGAAGCAGAATTCGCAGACATTTGTGCAAGAAAACTGGGGGAAGCCTCTACAGTCTTTCCCAGTCTTAGTCCTGTCAAATGATAAACGTCTCTTTTATGTAAGGATCAAACAGTGTCGGAGGCAGTAACATAAGCAAAAACTTCAGTGACATTGATTTTGCATGTTAGTAGAGTCGCTTCTAAAGAGGAACTCCCACGACTGCCAGAGTTTCTTCACCTGAAAACTGCGGCTGTGCCTCTCCCTTAGCGGCCACATGTAGGCCAACAGGAACAAATTCATCCAGCCCTTCTGACAGCAGCACGTTGACACTTCAATTACCTGATAACTGCAGTAATGTTTTCCTAGCTGAGCAGGAAAACTTCAAAAGAGCTTAACTTTTTTTCCTCTTCAGCTTTTTCTAACCTTCCACCTCCTTTTGCTTTCATGGCTAAGTCTCCATGGTAAGGTTGTTATGGACACTTGAATGGAATATAAAAAGAGTCCCAGATCTGAATTCAAATCTCAACTCCACTGTTTACCGGTAGCATGACCTTGGGCAAGTTGCCTAGACATTAATGAACTTCATATTCCTCAACTATAAAATAGACATTGCTGTGAAAAATCAAATAAGAACTATTTGGAACACGCAGGCACTGTGATGATTCATTGCGATGTCAATAATAGTAAGTAAATAAATTCAGCTTACTCTAAAACCCAACATGAAAAGTACATTTTCTCTTACCTAAAATGCCCACTAGCTCTTGAGCAGGATGCAAGTAGCCAATCTATCTGTAGTTTTAAGTAAAAATGTTCTACTCTAATTATAGTGAAAGTTTCTCAAAGGAAAATTGCTTAATCTGATAACATCATCCTCCCAATATATATATATATATATATCTCATACCCAAGTTTGTATATCCAAGAAATAACTCCATATATATATATATATATATAACATACCCAAGTTTGCATATCCAAGAAATAACTATAGGTGATTAACACGTTGATAATGTTAATGAAGAAAAATATGCTATGGTCAACACTCCAAATTTACTTTAAAAGTTTTTTTTTTCAGTCTAAAGATGGCAGCAGAGAATACTACAAATATCATTATGTTCCATTCTACTTCATACAGATGGCTACCAAAGCAACTGGAGTCCCTTTACTAAATTGGCTTATTGGTCCCTCACTGGAATGTCAGCTCCACCCATCTTAGCCTTCTTTGTATACCTAATCCCAGGCACAAAGTAGGCCAAGATGGATGGGTGGGTCATCAGTCCACCTGCATTGGCAGGCAAAGTAAGATGCAATCTTAAAAGAAAGCTATTTTATAAGTTTATATTATATTTGTATCAGTTAAGATTAAGCTCAGTGGCAACCATCAGATCCCTAACAAAATTGGCTTAATCAAAACAGATGTGTATTTCTTTCACATAGAGGTATAGAGGTACTGTCTCCACAGCTCCACAGTGCCAGACCCATGTGCTTTGAATCTTATTGCTCTACTGCGTATGGCTTTCATTTCTAAGTCAATATCTTGGTCCAACATGGCTCTGAAGCTCCAGGTAACAAGAAGGTAGAAGAAAGGTAGCATGGACATTTGGGGAGCAAAATGGACAAACTGTGTCAAAGAATGTGATTTTCCTCTCAATATCCTTTTCTCCCTTTTTCAGTACTGAACCTTAATTAACAATTTTTATTTCAGCTTGTTGCCATCCGTAATCAATACTATATTCCCCAGCTTACCTTGCAGCTAAGTGTGGCCATGTAACTAGGTTTTGGTTAGTAAGATCTAAGAGGGATGTTTCTCTTCTTTAAAAGGAATACAGATGTGATGGCTGGAGCTCTAGTAGCCATGTTGGATCATAAAGACCATAAAGAAAAAAAGCTTCATCCTAAGAATGACAGACTAATAAAACTAGAGGGAACTTGAATATCAGAAAACCTCACAGAGGAACTATACCAGCCCTGGATTGCCAGCTCTGAACAATTTTTATGGGAGAGAGAAATTACCTTTTATCTTCTCTATGTCACTTTTGTATTTCTGTCTCCTATAAAGCCTAATCCAGTCCCAAGCAGTATAGTACTGAAGTAATTTTTTTCTTCCCCCATCCTATATGCCAGTTACCACAGTATTATTCTCTACCAACAATGGTCATCACTGATCTTCTTTCTCTATCTTAACTTTTCTTACAGGAAATAACAAATAAAGGACATAGAGCTCATAACTTTTATTTTTGCAAACTATGAAAATTTTATAACAAAAGAATATAAAATGTGAACCATCAACAATTCTCTGTAGACTAACTGTAAGATTAAAAAATTAAAAGAATTCACCTCAAAGTCACAGAAGCACTCTGATGCTAGTTAACATCTATAGCCATGTTCTCAGTGTGTACTTGATGAGGAAGAGAACATATCTTTAGATCAATGGTTCTTAATTAACTAATGTACTTAAAAAAAACTTAGCAGGAAAAAATAGTTATTGTTCTATATCAAGGAAGCAGATCAAGACTTCTTTGCCATTTGACCTAAAATTCAGTTAGGCAAGAAAACTACTCATTTTACTTCTTATAAATTTCTATAATAGAAGTTCGAGGCACACACACTAACAAAATAACTTTATAAATATTTGATGCCAACATATCTATGAATACTAAAAATATTTTCAAGGCTAACGGTTGTCTTTCCCTAAGATTCTATTGGAGTTACGCCTATTCTAATAACCTCAATTCTTATTTTATTGTATATATATTTAAATGAGTTCAGCAGGCCCACAAGTATAAGGTGAAAAGGTTTATAAATTGTCACTATAAAGAGATCAAGATCAGTAAGTTTTATGAAGGCAGCGATTTGGTAGCTTCTTTGAATTTTTCTGTAAGGTGATGTCTGGCCTTCAATGATCACTACAGATCTTATGGTGGAGGAAAAAGACTGGTGGACACAGAGTTTACTTTGAAGACCTAGATTCTTGTCCCCACTCCATTTCCAGCCTCTTTTCTGTTAAATAAAAATAATAACAACTTTAAATAAATTTGATGAGGTTCAATGATATATAAATGTAGTTTATAATGGTAAAGAGTTGCATAAATGTATTATCTGTATGTTTGTATTAATTAACAGTGTTTGGGTTCTCATAGGAGAAACTAAACACTGCTACCTCAAGCATTTGTGTGTATATACGTATATGTGCATAATGTGTACAGACATTCTGGAAGGAAAAAAACTGCTAAACAATAGTTACCCTTTAGGATAGGGCATTTATTGTTTGTTTGTTTGTTTTTCCTGTAAACATGTCAGGTGATAGCCATACATTACTTTTAAAATTAAGAAAAACTATGTACCATGACTGAGGTTTTTTCCCCACGATTAAACAGGAGAATGCCAAAACTAAGGATATCCTTTTAGCAATAATAATGAATCCCCCAAATCTATAGTCCTGAAGATCCCTACACTAGTGACCTTCACATAATGTCTACTTCAAATAAATGTTAATGCTGGGTTGGCCCTAGCAATTAAGCATCAAGATTTAGAAAACAGAAATACTTAAAATTGTTTGAGGAATCCCCTGCATATTCAGTACAGGGGTACTTCTGGCATTAGGGGCAAGCACTAAACCCATTCCACAGCACCATATTACCAAGAACTACCTTTTTATTCAGGTAGCACCCTTATCTTTGCTATCACTACTGAGAAAGAAGTTTGTGGCTTCAACAATCATTTAATTGACTGCTATTATCCTCTCTCTTCTTCACCATCTGTTCTATAAATATTCCAACACGTATACCTAAAGTCTCAATGAAAATTTGGAGATGGTACACTGAACAGGTGTTAGTCCTCTGAATACCTAGTAATCAAGAGCCCTCTTACCCTCCATTCTCCTACAAACTAAAATCACTTATCTTTATGCAAAATAAATTACTCCTGCTTTATTTACCAGAGTCTTCAAGTATCCACCGTGGATTGCTTTGTCTCCAGTCTCTCCTACCTCATTTGCTCTAAATTCCCCAGGATAGGCACATAGAGAGTCCAGACTACCATCTTAATAGTGGCCACCACCTCAATCCAATACATCACACTCCCTCTTATGCCACCCTGGAAGATAGCAAGAAACGGTCCAAGTGAAAAGAATGTCAGAATGGTACAGCTGCTATGAAAAATAGCATGGCAATTCCTCAAAAGATTAAAAATAGAAATACCATATAATCTAACAATTCTGCTTCTGAGTATATACCCCAAAGAGATATTTGTATGCTTATGCTCATAGTATCATTACTCACAATAAACAAGAAATAGAAGTAACTCAAGTGTCTTTTGATGGATGAATGAATAAACAAAATGTAGTCTATACATACAAAGGAATATTATTCAACCTTAAAAAGGAAGGAAATTCTGACACATGCTACAACATGGATGAACCTTGAGGACAATATGTTGAGTGTAATAAGGTAGTCACAATAGGACAAATACTGTATGATTCCACTTACACGAGATACCTAGAGCAATCAAATTTATAGAGAGAGAAAGTAGAATGGTACTTGCCAGGAGCTGGGTGGGAGGAGGAAGTGGAGTATTATTGTTTAATGGGTATAAAGTTTTAATTTGCAAGATGAAAAACAGTTTCGGAGATCAAGCGCTCAATTATTTGAATGTACTTAACACTGCTGATCTGTATACTTAAAAATTGGTTAAGATGATAAATTTTATATTATGCATATTTTACCACAACTTTTTTAAAAGCATGCCAGAATCTTCTATGTTCTCCCTTGGAGCCAAGAACCCCACACATCCAGCCAACCTGGGCTCTTTAAAGGCCAACCGCAGAAAGCCAACCTAGGTCACACTTAAATCTCACATGAGCAAATTCCTTCCAGCCAACAGGAACCTTCTCTGAACTTCTATAGCCCCATAATTAAGAACTAAACCTCAATTCCCAACTGTGTCATAGAAGAATAGTTTTAGATGTAATGGGGTATTCGCATAGGTAGAACTTGAAGAAGCTTCCAGCTGCTGTAATATTCTGCTCCTTGATCTTGGTGGTGGTTACATGAATGTGTTCACTTTGTGATAATCATCTAGCTGTATACTAAGGATTTGTGTATTTTTCTGTATGGGAGTTAGACTTCGATTTTTTTTTAAGCTATTTAAAAAATTTTTTCAGCCCTACTGTTATTGCTTGCTTTATTCACACTATCCTTGGTCTCTCACAAGATTGTGAGTTCCAAAGGCCTCACAGAGACTAACAGACTGCTAGGCTTCTGTTAAGAGTTTCATATTTGCCTATTGACTTCATTGAAATTTGGAGATCTAGGGATATCAGAGGAAACAGGGCAGTGCACAAGGCTGTGGTATAGTTTTCCAAAATCCTTCAGCATCAGGAAACAAAAGCTTCCTGACCCCAAAGCTGCAGGTCAGTACTACAGCCATAGCAATCAGACAGAGGAAACTCAGCTGTGCTGATGATAATCCACACCCTGGGAAAGTAATAATTTTGATTTTAAAAAGATATATGCATATACGTATGCATAGATGTGTGTGCATGTGCGCGTGCGCGCGCGCGCACACACACACACACACACACACACACACACACACAGTGTCAGTAGAGCCTGACTCTAGATTCTCCATGAGAATTGACATGATAGGGTGAAAGTTAGTACCTATATTGAGAAGTAGCTTAGACAAAAATAGATTTGCAAATGTCAAGCTCTGTTGAACCCCATGACAAGTCTATGATAGCCGATTCTCAAGGAAAGTCAAAATTTGAGACAGAACTCTTTGGTCTTGAAAATGCTGATGACTATCATTTACTCCAAGGTCTGGCCCCAAAGCAGAAGGGCTGGAAGCACCCCCAAATGGGTAGGAAGGGGTCAGGTTGAGCCTGCAGCTGGAGAAGACCTTGAACTCTTAGTTACTAAGCCTTCATACAATCTCTTGCACTGGAAGGTGGAGAGTGGGGGGTTGTTTCCTTTCCAGCTATTTCTACATGTTCTAGAGAGAAGAGTCCTATCTGGCAGAGCTGGGCTAGCAGTATCTAAAGTACAAACCTGGCTCTGAGAGAAGCTGGAAGCCTCCCCCATGCTCTGCTGTTGTCCTTCTGTACACGGGCGGAGAGGGAGGCGTGGAATGGAGGGAAGCAGGAGGAGAATTTGGTGCCAGGGAGATGACTAAGTTCTGACGCAAACACCATGCGTGTGTGGGACTCATGAGACAAACAGGTCTGGAGGCAAACGGGTGTACTAGTCATGGCGTAGGGAGGCCACACAGCCCTCGAAGTTCATTAGGGAAAATGTATGTTCAGCGTCCAGGTCCATTTAAGATAGAAGGTGAATCAAGATGCACTTAGTTCTCATTTTTCACTCTCTTTCTGGTTTTCTCTTGTTTGACAAATTAAATGGAATCCCAAAGGAAAAGCATGGGAGGAGGGAAGAGTCCTCTTTCACCAGACCAATTTATGGCATTCTGGATGCAGCTTGCATCTGTCAGGCCAAAATGGTGAGGGTGGGCTAATAGAGTAGAATTACAGCTTCCTATAATGGGGAAAGTTAAATAGACAAGCTCTCCTACCCTGAGGAGAAGGAAGCAGAGGTCAGTGCTGCTGGCTTTGAACATGAATGGCCCCTTCCCCTCCATTCCCTTTCACATGTGGCCCGGCAACAGTAGCAGACAGATGCGACACAAAGACAGACACACCTGATTAACCATGAATACAACAGCTGTCGTTTCCCCACCGCCGCCACTACCCACACCCTGGCTCTTTCCGCTTAGTTTTTTCCCTTTCTTTCAGCTAGCGTGAGGAAATTAAACCTACCATTAAAACCCAAGTTAGTGGGAGGGTGTCAGCAGCCGGGCCTTTGTTTCTCTGCTCACAGACTTGTAATAGGTACCTTCTGACTTGTTCTTTCATCTGAAGAAGAGTTGAGGCCCACTGCTGAGCACTCAGTCAACTCAAAACCAGAGACCCGGAGAAAGGCCAGCGGTGGGTGGGGTAAGATGGCGCTGACTCAAACGAGGAAGGAGAAAGTGGACTGAAAGCGGCACAGTTTTGTGTGCACCTGAAAGTTTGTGTCTCTTCTCCTCCCTCCTCCTTTTCATTCTCTTGTCTCCAGCCAGCCAGAATTCCTCGCTGCTAAAAACATTCGCCCTTAAGACAAATTGGCAGTCACGAATTTACCGATAGGAAGTGGAACTCAATGCAGCATTGTCTTTCCGTGAGAACTTACTCATTTTGCCCTATTTTGAGCTGGCTTTAACAAAGAAGAATCTGGGCAGGTGTTTTTTTCCCTCTCTAAGGTAGCCAAATCCTTGAGTTCAAATTAACCTCTAAAGACCTCGAGAAACAGGTACAGGAGGAAATCTAACCGTTGAAATGAAAATGATTTCTAACAACGTAAATAAAGCGAAATGTGAGTATGCGAGTTTCCAGAAACCTACAGAACAGTAATTAGAGCCCTGAGCATGAGTTCTGATTTTTCTTTTTTTGTCATTTTGAGTTCATCGTTTGACCTCTTTAAAACTGTATTTCTGTTTCTTAAAATGGCTCTCTCTCTATTGTCAAAAAGTCCCTTAGGTGGTTACAAAGAGAGACTAATAAAAATGATCAGAAATCACTCAGCAAACACAAAGCCTTATAACATAACATTAGGGTGATAGCTGGGTAATTTAACTCAATCTCGCAAAAAATTCAACAAAAATACCTTATTTTCTCATGAGCGGAAAAATAACAGAACAATTCAAGACTGTCATCTGAAGGCTCACTGTTTCTAATGAAGCCCCACTTCCACTGCATATTTCTAACTTCTACTAATAACTCATGGAGATATCTCGATCAAGATAATCAGGAAGAAATCTAGCTGAAATGCTTAGAAAATTTTGTTTCCGATAACACGGTAGAAGTCCCAAGAGCCACGTTTGTGTAGGATATTGAAATTTGTTCTGGAACACAAAGAAGCCTCCAGTGACTAATAACTTTAGGCTCATTTTTCATCCAATTGATAAATAACCATATCCACCATCAAATCAACCATGAGAATTCACATCAGAGCAATTTGAAAAGACCCTGTTCACTTTGCCATCAAACCATCTCCACAAGTCTTCTAGTATCTACATATCTCTTTTTCTTGCTTCACAGAACCCACAGTTTAAGCAGAATAAGCCTGTCTGTTTTCGATTCTTAACTTTTCACACATGGCAAACGAGTGGAACTTTTAAACACTGTGATCATCTGGCTGATGAGCAAGCTGTTTTCCATTTCTGGCAACAAATACTTCTGGCTTATCTTAACAGGAAGAAAAGGGATGAAAATATACTCTGGTTGGATATCATTGATAACATTTGTCATCTTTGCAGCTAAAAAAAAAATTAGCTTAGAAAAATTTTCTCCTCGGTGTTGAAGAAAATGGCAAAAGAATTGACACCACCCTTGAGATGCCAAATAAATTGAATTCATAAATGAAATAGCCTACTGTGATCTTTTCCATAACAAACTTAGTATTACACCATGAAGTGAGATGAGGAGTGGACAAGAAATAAGGATCTTTGGGGCCTGGACCTGGAGCTCCATTGGTGGACATAGTACTTTTATAGGCTCACTTCAAATGTCTAAACCTATCTTCCTCTGTATCAGTTATTTAGGGCTGCTATAACAAAGTACCATGAACTAGGTGACTTAAACAACAGAAATGTATTGCCTCGCAGTTCTGGAGGCTAGAAGTCTGAGATCAAGGTGTCGGTAGAGTTGTTTCCTCTTTTGTTGGCTTGTAGATGGCTATTATCTCCCTATGTCTCCACATGATCATCCCTCTGTATGTGTCCCTATCTTAATCTCCTCCTCTTATGACACTAGTCATACTGTATTAGGACCCACCCATCTAACTTTATTTTTAACTTGATTACCTCTTTAAAGACTATCACCCAATAAGGTCACATTCTGAGGTACTAGGGGTTAGGACTTCAACATACAAATTAGAGAGAACATAATTCGGCTCATAATAGCCTCTGAGGGACTCATTCAACTGAATAAGCTCAGATCTATCTCAACTCTGACACAATCTACACCTGTGGCCTGGATCCACAAACGAGTGGAATGCTCATATGGCATCCATCTTGCCATGATTCACTCACAACAGAACATAAAGAAAGTGAAATGAATGAGCACATAGTTCGAAAGCAGGGAAGTCAATTTCATGGATTCCAGAAGCCATGAGAATCATGATGCTGCCTCTCAAAATAATCAGAAAGACCACTAAATGAAACCGCTTCTGCTCTAAGTTGAAAGTATCTTATGACTGCATTCTCTCACTCTAATTGACCATATCCATTCACCAAAGCCCTTAACAAAAGGGCTTTTTTCCCCCCTCTAACATTTAGAAATGGCAAAAAAGCAAAGGAATGAATCATCAAAGAGGCAGAAGTCTTCCTACGACTCTTTTACCTGAGCAAAAACATTACTTCCTGAAAGAGTAAAAAGAGAAAGAAGTGACAAGAGATGACTAACAGAGGTGACTGATCTGAGGCAAAGAACTTCAGGACAACATGAACTTTAGAAACAGGCATGGTTTAATGCTGAAATGAAGGTGGGTGAGCATACTCCCTCAGGGAAACAAGGCTCGGAGGGGGATTGTGAATAAGAGGCTCCAAAAAAAGACATATGAATGTGATTTACTTAATAATTCCACCAACGTGCAGCAGTGGGTTGAGTATGATGGTTCTAAATAACCTATGATGTGTGTTTACAAAAGAGCTGGTTGGCTTTATTTTAAATGACAACTTCTTGTTCTTATTCATTACCCCTTCGAACTGCCTGTTTGCAGCACTGCTAGTCATCAGGGTTCTTGGCACAGCACTGTTGAGTCATGAGCCATGTGCTGGCAGTGGCTAGGACTTGATGAGAAGGCCAGCAGCTCGAGACAACTGAGTTTCATGGAGAGAAAGTAGCTCTGCATGATGGCATGTGTTATGGGGTTGACTTGTGTCTCCAAAAAAATTATGCTGAAGTTTTAGCCCCCCACACCTCAGAATGTGACCTTATTTGAAATAAAGTCATTGTAGATATAATTTGTTAAAAAGCCTTCCTTTTTTCCCACTATAAAACTTTCCCATTCCTCTGCCTGCCTTTGCGTCTCTGCCAAAACGCAAGTCATGGAGGCTGACTCCCTTGCATAGCAAGCTCTGCATACATAACCACTGATTGTTCATATTTGGTTGGTATCAGTTTATTTCCATACTACTAAATGCAAATAAATTCTATGCTAGACTCTTGGAGGGTAGGGGAAAATACAAGGAAGTGTAAGATGTGGTCCTTAAACTTTAAAAGCTTTTTTAAAGTAAAGTCTTTAAACTTTAAAACTTTGGGATTTGAGATAAAACTCACAGAAAGCCAGAGCAAATACCTCAACAACTATGCAAGTAATCAATGCAGTTAGAAATAATGTCTCGAATGGCAGTTCTAGGTAGTGGGTGTAGAAGTTTGGAGGAGAGAGATTACTTTGGGCTGGGAAGGTCAGATATGAACTAATAACTATTGAGATTCCCCTACTCACACAGTTACTTTAACTTAAAAATCTGTGGGAATAAGAAGAAACCCTGGCAGGAAACTTGTTTGTTCCATGACTACTTTGACTGTCACTTAAGGAGAGAATGATTTATTGGGAAGCCCCACCCCCTTTCTCTTCAGAAGCCTCAAGTGAGTCAAGACCTTCCCTGAGTCACTCAGACTGTAGACAGGACACCCTTGCCCAGTTAGCCTCTTAGTTAAGTTCATCTGCATTCCCATTCCAAACTCTCTCCCCCAAATTCTTAGCTACACACCAAGAACAGATCTTTATTCACACCAGGTCATTGCTGAAGGCCAGAGGAGTCCTCACTGAAGCTGAGGTTTTAGAGAACCCAATAAGTAGCACCCCTCTCTTCTCTGCCCACATTCTGAACCAGTGAAGAGGCATAAGAATTTGACAGATAGAGGTAAAAATATCATCATTTTTTTTAATTGACAAAGTTTTGGTTGGAGACTATTACTTGGGGTCTGTGGGTTTGTCAGTGTTGTACCACTGAACTGGAGTTGATTAGCCAACACCAGGCAGTGCTGGAAGGCAAGAAACTTGGTCACATGGGGAGCTGCCACTTAAAACTTAAGGCTTCAAGGAGCAGAGAATGTCCACTTTCTCCAGGCATTTCCCAAACAGAGAGAGAAGAGAGTTGGTGAGACACCCATATCCAGTTGCTTCTTCCAGACTGGCCACTCCTCTTTTCCTCCAGTGAGATAGAGAGAGCCCAGGAGGTCTACTGAATGCAAGCATGTCCCCCTGGAAACAAGAGCAGTGGGGAATAAATGTTCCCATGTAACACTTTCAACCAGCAGGGCTAAGTTGGCAGGGTGAAATTCCTAACACATATACACACACTCATACAGACACAGCTACCAATGTTATGTTATGGTCATGCTTTGCAGTTCTGGTGTTAGTAAGAACTTTTAAGTCTAAGGGGAATGAATGCACTCATGGAGAAAATTTCACAAGAGAAGGATTGCCTTCATCACAGACAAGTGTTAGAGGTATAGATCAATAAGTCAGGAGTCCTAAATTCCTGTCCTAATACTGGCATTAAGTGGCTCTATAATTATTTAAGGCCACTTGCCCTCCAGTTGTTCTGTCCTAAACTGCACTGAGAATCATAGCACCTGTCCTACATGTGTAAAATGGCAGATAAAATGGGGAAGGGTAACTGAATAACTCAGCTCTACTTCATAGAGGTACCATATGAGAGCACTAAGGAGGCCCCATATGAAGAGAAAATTGTTTTTCTTGGAAAATGGAATAAATGTGGAGCAACCTTCTGTCACTATTCAGAACTTTTTAGCACTAGGGAATTCATCCAGGAGTGGACCACGTGAAAGTACAACAGAAGGGAGGGGTAGGGTGGTCCCTGAACTTATAAGTTTAAGGGCCAGGGGTTACTGACTCAATTTGGATAGCATATAGCCATGGGCTTAATAACACATTTGAGATTAATTACACTGATAACTCTGAAACCTGGGACAGATTCCCTTTTACCCTCAGGGACACTTTACTAGAATCATTCTTTAGGAACCAGAGCAACCCTACTCCAGGAGTAATTTATCAGAGAATGGTATGAATTTGAAAGGACATCTAACTTTTCCCCATGAAGCTTCTTAAGGAATAACTTATCAGATTAGCCCTTGGTCATGACTACTTCATAACATTGTTGGCAATAAATTGGCCTTAGATCTAGTTTGGAAAATGGAGGGAAGAAAGAGAGGAAAGGAGAAATGGAATTAAAGAGGAGAGAAGAAAGAAGAAAGGAAGGTTAGACTTGCAAATACAAGGCAAGAGGAAAAATAAAGTACAGATTTCTTTCAGCTCCTGAGAGGGGTTGCATAGGACCTCAAAGTCAGAGCTTTATTTATTGGTAGTTATACAGAAAGGCTCAACAGGAAACATAACTTCAGTTGGAAGAATGTAGAAGAACCTGTGTTATTTCATTTTGTCAATAGTCTCTCATTCTATTTCTCCACCTGTTATTCTCTCTACTATCTGCTTCTCTTTTTACACATACTCATTCATCACATACTAGGGGTGTTGTGACAGGTGCTACAGACATGAAAAGAAATGAAACACTGCCTCCCACCCTCAGGGAGATCCCAGTCAATTGGGGGAGACACTAGAATTGTGCTCTGTTACAATACAATGAGCAAAATACTAAAGTACAGATAAAGGTCTAGAAGGAGCCCAGAGGATGGGGCTCTAACTTAGGGAGTGAGGTGAGGGATCACAGGAGGGGTTCTCACTGGGTTCCTCAAGAAACGAACCCAGAGACAGATTTGTGTATAAAAGGCTTCCTGGAAGTATTCACTTGCACGATAGTGATAGAAGTAGCCCTAGGCAGAAGGACACAGTTACCAAAGAGTCCTTGGCTGACCCTCTCCACCACACAGGGAGGCTGAAGCTGTTACTAATTGTGGCAATT
This sequence comes from Pteropus vampyrus, assembly GCF_000151845.1. Lineage (NCBI taxonomy): Eukaryota > Metazoa > Chordata > Mammalia > Chiroptera > Pteropodidae > Pteropus > Pteropus vampyrus. The sequence continues at coordinate 5,239,244 of NW_011888861.1, read as the reverse complement.
GGAGCACTGCATTGACCACTCAGTAGAAGTGGGCACTCACAGGGGAGGGGAATGATCTCCCTTGGCCAAGGATAATTCCGCTGGAGAGATTCAACTGTGAACCAAGAGCAGACAATACCCTAATGGTGGGGGAATTAGCACCTCGGGTCTGAATGGGGAATGAGAAAAGTGTGCTAGGCAAAACGAATAGCAATGTGCCAAGGCAAGGGAACTTCAGAAAGCATTGTCCATTTGGAAAACTACCAATAATTCAGCAGATCCATGAGACAGGTTAGAAGGCAGGGCCCAATGGCAGGCATGGGGAGAGATGAGCTGGGAAAGTAAACGGTCAGATCATAAGAACCCCATTAGCTATGCTAAAGAGTATGGATTTTATCTTGGTAATAAGGGAGAAGCCAGTGAAGGATTTTCGATACTGTTTACAAAATCGTTTTCTGATTTATACGATAAAGTTTGGAAAATAAATTAAGTACAAAAGAGAAAACAAAATACACCCATAATCCTACCACCCAGAGATAAGTGTAATTAACATTTTGATGGTTTTCCTTCTTGTATTTTTCTATTTACAGATGTGTCTCAGCAGAAAGAAAAAAGTTTTCAAAAAAAATGGACAGATTACATCACAAGCAGTTTTGTATCTTGTTCTTGTGATTTATATCATAAGTACCTTCACATCATGAAATGTTTTCCAAACACATGATTTAAATAATGACATAGAATTATATTAATTGTATTTAACTAATGCTTTCCTTATCGTTGGACAGTTCAGCTTCTTTCCAGATCTTTGTCTACAATTCTTATCATATCCCTAAGATAAATTCTCAAAAGGAAATCATTGAGTTAAAAGATATGAACATTTTAAGATTGAGAACACCAATGTAGAATGTTTAAGAGGTAAAGCTGGATGCATAGAAATTTATTTTCTTTATTTCCTTTACGTTCTGTTAACTTCTTTGTCTTCAGTGGAGAACAGGGGGAGACACAAGCAACTAACGGGTGTTTCAGTTAATTAAAGGTTAGTCATGGTGATTATGAGGTTATAACACAAACCCCTGGGGGTCATGCGAATACTCTGACACTATCAGTGTTGCTAAGATCATGTGGAGTAGTGCCTATTTGCCACATCTAAAATTCAGTCTGTCCTGACCCTCAACCAATGGAATATTCGAATTTTATTTGTTCCTTCCTGGTAGAAAAAAATCCAAATGTCCAAAACCTTAGAATCAGATGACCTTTAAGGTCCCTTTTCCAGCTAAAATTCTTTGATTGTATCTCTTGCAAATGTTCCTTACATGTGAGCTACTTTATCAGCGTTGATTTCAACATAATGCTCTTTCCTCTAAGGCAGACAGAAGGAAGAACCTTTAGGCCCTCTGTGGACATAACAGAAATTGTCACAAATACCCTCAAATTTATCTTTATTTGTGCTTCTGCCTATAAATTACTTTCTCATGGGATATGGTTTGAATTACGGAAACAACCCACTCCTTCCCCATTGGTTGTCGGCCCTTCCCCGGGCTTAAGGAATACTTTTTGATGTCCATATACTAATTTTAATTCAACTGTTTTGTTCTATTGATGGTCCCTGGAGCCTACATTAGATATAATTCTCAGGCAATGGGAAGTTATTTTCCGGGAATGTGACCAGTTTCATTCGTTAGGACTCTTCTGACAATGAGCTTTCTCTAAACAGCCTTCCTGACATGTGTTTATAATCATTTGGAGTTATCTCTGTGTCACTTGAGTTGCCTTCCATCTGAAATGGCCCTTGGGTAGTGCTCATTCATCTAGCCTGCCCTGATTTTGTTGTTGTTTTAATCTGACATCTCAAGAGGCAGAATGGTGTAATGAAAAAAGCGTCAAATTCTTATCAAAAGGTCTAGATTCTTGGCATAGTTCTGCCACTAACAATCTGGGTGACAGAGAAGAATTTGCCTCCCATCTACCCATCTCTCAGAGTTGTCATGAAAATAAAGTAATACTCTTCAAAGCAGAAAACAATGTGAATGCTTGCCTAGATGAAGGTGGTATTTTATTGCAATAATCTTGTTTATATGAACAGAGCAAAAAATAACATAGTCCACAAAGAAAATATAGTAATGCAAAAAATGTTCATTGAGCCCATCAGAAACAACAGCAGGCACTTGGAGAACAAAGGAAAACAGAACACAGTCTACACAGTGAAGGGGTTCAGAGACTAGTTGGAAAACAGACATAGGAATGAATACTCATAGTGATAATAAGCACCTAAATGGACATATGTATAATATGATCTGAGAGCACAGAAAAGGAAGCAGCTAACCCTGCCCAGGAAAGCCAGCAAATGTCAACAGATGATGTTTGAGTAAAGTCTTAAAAGATGAAAAAGACAATGCCCAGGCAGATAAATAAGGAAAGAGAGCGTTACTTACAAAACCCCCAAAAAGAGACAGAACACTGCATATTCAGAAAACCACGAGTCTGTCAGGGTACAGGGGTGCACAGTGTGTGTCAGGACTTAGCAAGGCTGAAGTTGTATTCCCCTGCCATGGGATGTGGCATTTGTCCTCTGGAAAAGATAGAGCCGGAGACATGCTGTAAGCATGGCGTATTAGTCATGGTCCAGGCAAGAAACATATGGCACATTGAAATCGCTAATTTAAGAAGAGTTTACAAAGAGATTATGTTCAAAGGTGTGGGCAGGGTAGAGGGAAATCACAAGGAGGCCTGTTGCCATTCTTAGACCTGGAGGGGTGAGAGGAGGAACAGTTCCTAAAACTTAGAAGCTAGAGTTGTGTGAAGGATGTGATGGGAGCTGTGAGCATCAGTCAAGGGAGGTGACCAGTGTGTTGTGACCTCCAGGGAAGGAGTTAGGGAGATAAATGGGCCATCTCATGCTCCCAGCCTCTCATCTGCCCTCATCGGCCAAACCCAGCAAGAAGTCAGAGGGCAAAGAATCTGTGGGGGAAGAAGGCAGGGCGGAGAAGGATAGCTCTAGAAGGACAAATGAAAGCTATCTAGCACCTGGCAAGTAGCACCAGATTGGAATTTCATGAAGCTCATCTCCTTTCATATGCAATAATGCAGCTAGAGAGAAAACGGGAGAAGTAAGACATAATCCAGATGAGAAATGATGGGTATTTGATAAGGCAGTGATGGGATGCAATTGATTCAGAGAATGTATAAAAGATCACAATTTAATGATTTCTCAAAAGTTCTTTCTCACACATGTGTAGTTCATCAGGCAATAAATAAAACAACAAAGAAACAAGATGATTCTACAGGACAGAGCCTGTCGTTTCTGATGTCTGAGACACATGTTTCTTCAAGCAGTTCATTTTGGTAGTGACACTAACCTTTGGGTTTGGAAGCCAAGAACTTATGACAGATAGTTCCATCCTTGTCAAATATTTTAATATCCATCTACATTCTAAGAAACATGGCCATTATAGTAGGCTGAGTGGTGGTCCCCCAAAAGACATGTCCATATCCTAGAACCTGCGAATATGACCTTATTTGGGAAAACAGTCTTTGCTGATACAGTTAAGGGTTTTGAGATGACATCATCCTGGAATATCTAGTGTATCCTAAATCTAATGACAGTGTCCTTATGAGAAACAGAAGAGGGGCCTACATAGAAACACAGAGAGAAGGCCAGAGATTGGAGTTAAACAGCCTCAAGTGACAGAATTCCTGGAGCCAGAAGCTATATAAGGTGAGAAAAGATTCTCTACTAGAGCCCTCAGACACCTTGATCTTAGCCTCCAGCCTCCAGTACTGTAAAAGAATAAATTTCTGTTGTTTAAGCCACCCAGTTTGTGGTAATTTGTTATGGCAGACTTAGCAGATAAATACAGAAATGAACCAAAGACAACCATATTCTGTTGGCATAAGATCTGGTCTATACTCAAGATGAGGTCAAACTTCAATTTCATTTTTTTTCCTGTGTCAAACCTATTTGTGAGCTGAGGTAGTGCCTGGCTAAGAAGGTACATGTTTTAGGTTGACGAAAGCCAGGTAGCAAAGTTTTGAAAGTCCATATTTATACCCCCCAAATGTGCAGAACACAATGTGATATTCATGGTATAAACAGGTGAAACCAGTTTACCTGCAGAAAACTCCTAAAGTTCACCAACACTCATCATCATCTGCGCCCCAAGAGAACTTGCCAAACCACCAGATGAGCCCTTGGCTCTGTTCACCCCATTCAGCCCAATGTGTGCCTTTAACTTCAACTGCTAAAAAGTCTGTTTCCAAAAGAAAAACACAGGGACTCTACTTGCTTATTTGATGTCACATATTCTGGATGCTGCAGTTGGCCTCAATGAGATGAAATTGCTTTAAAGACAGGCCATCACGGACATCTTGAAACATGCTTCAAAGTGGTACCAATTATGTCATTATCAACTTTTACTTTGCCAACTAATCTTCACCCCTTTATGTGGAAGAACTTCTGAGACACTCTGGCATACAGGGTATAAGAGATTGCCAGAAAACGTTCCAATTTGTTTTTTGAATGTCTATGTATATGGTGGTATCATTGAACAAACCAGAGAATCCAGTAATAAAAGCTTGTTTAATGAGATGAAACAAAGAGATGATGGGTGCCATTTTGAACATGTTGGACATAAGATGCCTAAAGTCACAAGGTCTAGATTTCTGGTAGCAGTTTGAAATATGAGCTTAGGAGAGAAATTTGAGGGGACATTCCAGATAATTGTTTCATTTGAAAAAGCAGAAATTTTTCTTTTTGATGTATCTCTTTCTAAAAATCATTACCTTGTAATCAAACATAGAACCCAATTTCATTTCTATATAGCTCAGGGTTTACTCCTTCTTACCAAAAGCAAAAATTCCATTTCAATGTGCCTTGCCTCCATGCAGCCAATTGGCATCATTTCCAGATCCCAGAGTGTCCCCTTGTTACTCTAAACCTCCAAGGATAATTCCATCCTCCTTGTATAATTGAGAATTGGCCATGTGACCAAATTCTGGCTAATGAGATGGAAGGGCTAATGGGCTTCTGGAAAAGGAGGTTCATTGTTTTTCTGGAAGAAGTACTGGAAACCAGCTTTCTCTCACTAACTCTTATTCTCTGGACAGAATAAGGGAGCACTGACCCAATGATATTGGCAATCATCCCAACCCCACAGGGAGAGCCAGCCTTAGGGAGTAGTAAACACTGCACATGCAGAGATGAAGATAATCTGGGTTCTTATGTTCATCATTGAACCACTGATAGATCTCACCTGGGCCAATCTATATCCTTATCACTTAGGCCACTGTCACATTTTCTATTAACTGTCATGCAAGCACCATAACCCATACCAGTGTCTTCTGACACTTTGTTCCTAAGCCGAATTACCCAAGACCTTTCCTGGTGAGGACTCTGTCACTTGTCAGGTGTCGTTTCTTGGTGACAAATGAAACATGTGTTAAAGCCCCTGGCAGGAAACTTAGCACACATTAGGCACTGGGTAAATGTTAGTTCCTGTTGCTTTGTCCTGCTTCTCAGCTTTGAGCACTATCTCTCCCAGATCCCCACCATTGTTTCTGAAATGCTTTGTGTAGTAGGAGCCTGGTCTCAACAGGCCTCCAGATGGTTGGGTGGTGAGACACCTCACTGCCTGGGAGGATGGTGACTGGGAAACCTGTGATCCAGAAACACCAGCGAGTGAGCTGTCTTTCTTCTTAGACGGCCACAATGGCTACCACAGAGATTCTTACTTTTCAAGGGATTCAAATAAGGGAAGATAGGATCAATATTAATATCATTATAAGCTCAAGAAATTTTGGTTTCCAATTATTCAGCGACGGCTCAAGATGTTTCACACCTGAGTCATCATTGACAGTATTAGTCTTCACGTTGCAAATGTACAGAAAGACTGATTAATAAAAAATTCTGATTACTAGAATGTTCACAGTATTTCTAAAGGAGCAGCCAAAAAACTCAGACCAGTAACTTCTTTCGAAAAAGAGATTATTAGATTTCTCCTCCCCTTTACCCGGAATGTCCTAGTTTTGGGATTTGGTCCATCAGAAGTAACATAAATCCTCATTGAGAGCTGTGTCTCAAACCTTCTTGAGTTACAACATTGCCCTAGAATGGTCTATTCTATAATGCATCCAAAGAAGCCTTCCAGAACTGGTTTTGTTTTTGTCCTTTTGCTCTTTTGGTTAAAATTTATTCAAATTCGATGTATGATCTTATCGTAATCTCATAAGACACTTGAAGACACCTTGGAATATTGTAAAGACAAATGCTGAAATGCTAGTCTGAGAACACTAGCCTGGGTGGAAAGTACCCTCCCCATCTTGCCAGTGACTCACTCCTGTGATTCAGTGCTTGTCACACAACACAGCAGCCATGCACTGGGCCTGTCTGTAGCTCACCTTCCTCTGCTTATCTGGAGGGAAATTAGGTAAAGTATACAAAATGCTTTCAGTTCTCCTGGATACAGGTTATATAAATACAAGGCATTAGTATCTCCCAGGTGTTAAGGAACATTCAGAGGGGGAGTGAGGGTCGGGAGGAGAGGGGGTTAGATCTTACTTTCACAAAGGTGTTAACTAACACTGAATGCCCCCAACAAAGCTGAAACCTAGAAACTTTGTAAAGTGGAGAAAATTCTGATTTCACTTTAACGATTAAAATTTAAAATTTGCTGTAAACTTAAAGGAAAAAAAAAGAGGAAATATTGATGTGGCAGCCCAAACTTCTGTTTCAGTCCTCGCATTGCAGATGTGCAGATTGTCTCACATATGTTAAATCCCCTTTTAACCCCGAAGGACTGTAAAGTACCCAGTAATATTTTAATAGTCACACTTCTATTTCTCTGCCATATAATCACCTCAACTTGGACTTTATGCAAATATGTAAAATCTTCAAATGTAAAAATGAAGCCAAGTTACCCACAGAAGGGAAACTCTATCAACCTTCATGACTGCATGCCAAAAATGGCAGGCAAATCCACTAATTTACTAGAACCAAGATAAAACTAGCCCACCAGGACTCAGGAGTAACCTCTCAAACACATGCAGAGTGAACAAAATCCTGAACCTTAAACTCATTTAGAAAATGAGCCTGTGAGTATTGTTCTTTAGCAAATGCCACTGAATGACCCTGTCTTCAAGTTAAATAGCTAAAAATTCAGCTTGTCCTGTTTCCCTTGAGTACTGAGTTCTAAGGGCCACTAGTTTCAATACATTTTGCCAGAAATAACTTGAAGGCTTTCCTGAACAGGCACCAAAGCCCTTGTAATGATGTAGTCATTTCAAATTAACATTGTAACTTAAAATAACTAAATCTGATTTCTATTTGTGATCAAAATTTATATTGGAACACCTCTGTGGAGGTGAAATCCAGTACATTCACCCCAGGCAGGGCATTCACTGACAAACAAGAACTGGAACAGAAGGTTTAAGTCTACATGCCAAAAAAAACAAGGCTATTTCTGAAAAGAAAAGTTTACCTACATTGTCAATCACTCTGAGTTGAACCCGAGCCTCAATTAGGCAAAAGGACCAATTGGTAAGTCTTTTTCTTCAAAAAGATTTCCTTTTCCTGGAAACATCTGCTAGAAAGTAGCAACCTGGAAGAAAAATATTAAAAGAGAGAAAAGATTATTTGCAAGCCAAAAACTGGAAACAACCAAAACATCCTTCAGGGTAAGTGTACATCCATGCTATGGAATACCACTCAGTGATAAATAGGAACCAACTATTGATACACATAACAACTTGGATGGATTTCAAGGGCATTCTGCTAAATAAAGAAAAGCCAGTCTCAATAGGTCATATACTGTACAATATCATTTGCATAGCATTCTCAAAATGGCAAAGTTACAGAATTGAGAACAGATTAGTGGTTACCATGGGGTTAGGGATGGCAGGTGAGTATGATTATATAGGGGTAGTATGAGTGAGATCTCTCCAGTGATGGGATAGTTCTGTATCCTGATAGTTACATGAATCTACACATGTAATAGAGTAACAAGAACTCTTCACACACACTGTACCAATGTCAGTCTCCAGGTTTTCATACGATACTATAACTGTGTAAGAGGTGACTGTGAGGGAAACTGAGTGACAAACCCAGACCATTCTGTAGTGTCACTGCTATCGCTGCAACTTTTCGCAAGTCTATAATTACTCAAAGTTAAAATGTAAAGAGAGAACAAAAAAGAATGAGGGAGGAAGTTAAAGAAAGAAAGGAAAAGAAACAACTTGAGATGAATACCAACAACTCCAGGAATGAAAGGTGACAGGAATAGTTGGAAGAAGGGACAAAAAGAACAAATACTAGAGGTTACAGTCAGGCAAGCTGACAACCAGAAACTGTTTGGATTTTAAATTGTAAATGAACTCAGTGGACAGAGAAGGAGAAAGATCATTGAACTGTTACCCTTGAATGACAAGGATAGAAATGAAGCACAGTGAGCAAGAAGACCTGGAGTAATTGTGGCAACAGTAGGTACAGGAAAGTCTGGTGGGGAGGGAGAGGGATATGGAGGGTATATATGTAGCAGCTGATATTCCCTGGTATGTGATACACATCAAATGAGAAAAAAAAGATAACTGGGGAAAGCATCTGACCTGGAAAAAAACATCAAGAAGTAAAATGCACTGTAGAAATCAGTAAGTTGAGAAAGAAGAGGCAAAATTCTCAGGCATGAGCAAAATTACTGATCGAATAGTGATGAGGCAACCAAAAAATAGTTAGGTGAGTCAGAGAAGGAAAGAGTTCATTCAGGTTTGAGAAAGTGACAGAAAACAGGTTTTCAGGGAAGACTAATAATGAGCAGCAAAACACAATGACCTCTACAAAGGTATTCCCTACATAGATCTAAAAACCAAAACATTTTGAATTTTCTAGATTTATTTAACAATTAGCTTTGATAGCATGTCAAATACAGCCTGATTTTCACTTCAGAAAATATAACCTTAATGAGCACCATTCCTATAAAAGTAACACAAAACTGCAGGAAGGTGAATTGCTATAAGGGAAGAAAGAATTTACAGGCCAACTTTTGAACAACCATCTTGGAGTATCCCCAGGGCTATAGACCATAGGTAGGATTTACAATGTCCCCAAAAGCATAGCAACCAATAATATTAAAATCTGGAAATTAATATAGTAAGTCTAAGATCTTATAATCTGAGATTTAGTGTGGTTCTAAAGGAATTCTTATCACATGGTAAAAGCCCAAGTTTATGATCTCTGCAAGAGACACTGGGAAATTCCCAAAAGGGCAGCCCCTAAAAAAAAATAGAAGGAAGAAAGATAGTTGGCCACTCTTCATGGATGGAGAAGTTAAAACAAAATATCGATTTCTATCCCAGCTACTGCGTAAATATCAACTCAGAATTCTTTGGAAACACTCAACAGTGGAGAAAGAATTGATGTCATCCTGAAAATGTGGTTGGACAGGAATCCATTTATTTCCACTACCACCAAACCCAACCTCTAGCCTTGGATAAGAAGTCAGTAAGTAACCTGAAAATTAAGAAACGCAAAGCACATGGCAGACTTTGCCAGATACTGTTCCCTGATAAATTATGTTCCTGTGGCAATATAAAGAAAATCTCATTTTTCTTAGCAGTTTTACATGAATCCCTTGTGAGAAGCAGAGACATGCGTATTTAGGAGGAGCACTTTGACAAACCTGATCTGAGGCTGGGTGCCCAAGGCCTGTGGGTGGCTGGTGCCAAGGATTAAGAGAGGTGAGGAAAAGCTAAATTTTCTGCGAAAGAATCATGATTTGTAGAGGAGAACAATTTGCTACAATGGAGAATTTGAGAAGCTACTTTACAGAACATTTAAAAGACCCAAAGCCCAACAGCTGAGAATAAAATTGAGAAGAGACATCTAAAGGCGATTTGGGAACGAAAGTTTGAGCATTGTGAGTTGTAAATTTCCTCTTCAGTCTTCCTTATAAAATCTTCAGTAAAATCTGCATTCTCTACCTTGCGAAGTGAATTTTCACTGAGGGAAATGCAAAGAAGGGCAGAGCCCTGCTTCTACAAGGGCAGGGCTGCCACAAGGGCAAAAACATAGGGTATAGCAGTTACCTTTTCATTAACTATTATTTAAGCTGTGAAGAACCTGAGGGAAAAACAAAGCACAGGGGAAGGAAAGCGGGGGAGAGAGATTGTAGATTGAGTATCTTCTTTTACTAAACTTTTTAATTCTTTAGTCCCTTACTCTTTCTTGGTTTCCAAACAGGCGCTATTGGGAGAGATGTAATCACTTAAAGTTTATTATGTGGATATTATCTCATTCATTCCCTCCAACCCCTCAAGAAATTTTAAGTATCATAAAGATCCTTTTCAGCTCTAATATCATTTTCCCCACCCAGTATCTCAAAAGCCTTCCAGTCCTCCTCAGAAAGAAATCTAGATGACTTTAAAATGATTAAATATATTTCTGTTGCTCTGTAGCTGCTTCTTCCTATGGGTTATCATCTGATTATAGTTCTACTTTTTGTAAAATATTACGGTTAACTATTTTACCAAATCATCAGATAATCTCTTTGCCACTGCCTTAAATACCATTTTTTTTCCCAGAAAAATTGGCCATTTTAGGAAGTTAAAAGATGGAAGTGAGTCTGTGTCTTTATCCCTTTGCAAATAAATTTTATCACAAAGGGGGACTAGATCCTTGTTACCATTTATGCTGAATTCAGACTGTAAGTTTCTTTTTTTACTAAACAGTAAAATAAATGAAATATAATATATGAAAGCAATAGACTGATCTGTGTTGGTTTCATCACCATGCACATCTGTAAAACTGGAGGGGAAGTTTGCAGAGTAGCTTTTCAACGGGGATACAGCAGCCTAAGAAGTGGAACTAGAACAAGTCTCAGAGCAAGAAAGACCTGTTTCCAATCCTAGCTCTGCCCTTGCCCCTGAACATTCTTGAGAAAGTTTCTTAACTGCTTCAAAGTCATTAAAGTAAGGATAAAGGTTGCCTTACAGATAACAGAAACAATAATACAAGCAAATAGTTCCTTATTCCCAACTACACAAATATCAAGTGATCAGAAAAAGAAATTGACAAACTGCTCCTCCAGCTCATCTGTTTTTCCTCTGTCACTCATGTTAATGCCCTCTCTCTGCCACAATTCTGCCTCTTGTTTTTTCCATACTTTCTTCCTCCAGTGTATAATTATTCTCAGAACAAACAGAGCTATAATAATTGGCTATAGTAATCATGAGTGCTCGAGGCACCCTGAGCTATGTGATGCTAAGTTATTGGGTGAGGAGGGATGGAGGCGTCAGGTGTTATCCAGTGTGGATACTGAGGCAGGGACAACCCCATCAGAGCAGATAGTTGATATTTTTTTCCCTAGTTATCAAAGGGGCCTTATTCTCCTTGTTCCCCACACAACTCCTCCAAAATAGTCTTGGTAAAATATCTTTCATCATGCACTCTCTCCTCAAAAATCATTCAATTGTCAGTCATCCAATCCACAAATACCTATTGATTGTTTCTCCCAAGCTCTCCTTCAATCATCAATCAAGATGATGTTTGCTTTACCCCAGTAATAAAACACGAAGGCAAGTACTGTACCCACAGCCTTTCTGCCTGTCAGAAAGCTCTTTTCCAATCTCTCCAGCCTTCTCCAGGGCTGAAGCAGAAGCCTTGATTGCAAGAAGCCATCACAAAAGTTTATGGATAAAGAAAACCACTAGAAACAATTTTTAACATACTGTTTTGCTTTTCTATAGTCCTTGAGCCAATACTTTTCGTGCTCTAGCACCACCGTCTCTCTCTTGACTGTGGCCATTCTTCTTGTGTTCCGTTTCCTCAGATCTGACTCTGTTTTGCACCTCCCACAGCTGTGAGCACAGTTCTTCCAAATACCTCGGCCCAATGTAGATATGTTGTCTTGATTTGATTTCTGATAGGATCTCGGTAGCTTGATGGGCTTGGTTCTTAGGCCTTTGGCTCACCTAATGGATAGAATTGCCAGGTTTGGCAAATAAATATACAGGTTGCCCAGTTAGATTTAAATTTCATATAAACAATAAAAATTTTTATATATTCCATGCAATATTTGGAGCACATTTATACTAAAAAATTAATCGCTTATCTGAAATTCAAATATAACTAGGCATCCTATATTTTATCTGGAAACCCTACAGGTATATCATCTAAAACTGAGCAAGAGAATAAGTAATCCATATATTCAGTCGGTGGCACATGGAAAACAGAGATGGCTTCTGTGCAGCAAAACTGATAATCCCTGACTACAGGAAAGACAGAAGGGGAAGGAGGACATACCAACTCTGGCAACTTAACATATAGGAATAATCTGTCTTGCAAACAGGGCTTTGTACCATTCTCCTAAGTCAAGGTGGCCGATGACATTTTAGTGACGGTGCAGTGTAGGTAGAGCAGGGAGGTGTGGAGGTAGAAATTATTGCAAAAGAATGGCATCTAGCAACTGCTGCCCTCCTAAGAACGTTAATTCCTCCACAAGGATTCCCACTGGCTCTGCCTTGTAAACATGTCCTAAATCAAGGTTAAGTACAGGCAGGGAGTGTGAGCCAGTGGGCTCTCTAAAAAGCCCTCACCACCCACTAAGCCATCCCACTCCCCAGAGGCACAGCCTTGGGTATTTTTAGACAACAGAAAAATAAACACCCATGCCCAGGATTCAGGAACATCCCCAGAGATTCTAGGCAACTCCTGCAAAGCCAAGAGAGAGGCAGCCTATTTTCTACCTAGAGAATAAGGGCACTTTTTCCTTTGTAATGCAATTTCTTGGCTGTAGAGGAATGATTAGGCACCCTGAGATGCTCTGTAGAAATGCAAGATGATATTGTATTGTATTAATGTCACTTAATGGTAGCTGTCAATGATAGTGATGGAATAAATATGGAAAAGGAAATTACTGTAATTGATTGACAGTCTGGAATCTTCCATATTCGACCTAATGAGAGAAACCTATGAGCAGCAGCTTCCAGTGCAGGCTATTAATGCAAATCATATGCACTGAACTGGCATGCTGAATTATGCAATGGCATGTGAATGTCTAATCCATTTCACGAAGCTTGTCTTTATCCAGAAAAAAAATATTTCACTGACATGCTGATTAGTATATTAGGGGAGTTTAAGAAGTTTGGTGCTAAAGTAGGTGCCATCGTGGTGTTATTAATTTAGTTCTGAACAAGACAAACAGCTCTGTGCAGCCATCAAAATCACTACATAAGTCTACAAGATAACTTTGTCAAGACTGATGGGAATTTACGGAAAAGTCTTGTGATATGTGGAAGGAATTAGCAAATAGATAAGGAGCACATCATTTTTCTAGAAAAACACTGTCGAGGACTCAGAACCCATGCAGAACCAGACACCTGCCAAGATATCTACAATGTCTGCACAATCGTTTTCTCAGATGTTCAGAAACTTATAAGTTGTGAAAACTTATAACAACCAGATGTGGGAGGTCAAGGGAACAACAGGTACAACTAAGCTTTAGGGACACCTTTGGGGACTCCATGGAGATTTAAATACTGCCCAGGCATCATCAACAACAAAACACTCCCTGTGGGAATATACTTTATATGGGAAGAAGTCTTGGGGTAGAAAAGTAAGTTGCCAATTACCCATTACTTACACATCCCAAGAACTCACAGCTTTGAGAATTCTGTAGCCCTAAGCTCTTGATTCCCTGCACATATCAATTCTTAAAATTTAGATTAACAGAGAAGTAAGTGCCCAGACTCCTAACTGTGTATCCCACAGCTTCCTACAAATTAATGATGACCTTGTAGCTCACAGGTACCCCAAATGTCTACAAGTTGGAAAGCAATGGGACAGAAGAAAGAGAAAGAGAATGTGTTGTACACTGCAGTTTTGCGCTAGTGGTCTGGAGATAGTTTTAGGTGGGTACATAGATGAAATTTTATCTAATTCCACAAAAAATTTTTGAATATCTTTTAAGTTTCATGTACTATGCTACACCATGGATACACAAGCACTGCTCCTGCCCTCGTCGAGCTTACATTCTAACAAAGAAGGCAGATACAGTGTGATAATTAGAAGAGGTGTGAAGAATGTTACAGAAGAGGAGGCAAGTATACAATAGGGAGACAGACTTACTGGGTGGTAAGGGTCATTGAGGAAGGGGCGCTCGAGCCAGCACTCCATGAAATTTGCTTTTATTTTTAAAATCGTAATGATCATGTAATAACATTGCCATTGCATCCACCGATGCACATTTTTCCCTTTTAAGTAAACCGATTGAAATTAAAAAGTGGGTGAATTTAAAGAAAATATTAAGCAAATAATAGTGCAATTGGTACTCAGATATACCCTAGATTGTGAATTTGGCACATGAATAACTGAAGTTTGGGATATCTGTATGAGGGAAAGATGACAAGAGAGGTGAGGGAACGCTGGCAGGAAAGGGCCTCGGGCAAAAAGCTGAAATAACAAAACAAAGGAAAAGAAAGGTGAGACAGAAAGTTTTCAAGGTGCTTTCACATATATTATTTCCTTCTTTCACCATCACCAATCCCTTGTAGTACACTGTATTCTCATCAAATTTTCTACAGAAAAAATTGAGGCCTTTGCAAGGTGAAGTAAAACACTAAACGTCACTCAACAAATTAGCAGCAGAGAGAGAATTACAACACAGGCCATCTCTCGCCCTGTTGACAACAATGTCTCTTTTGCTTCCAGAGTTCCCAGTGTGCAGCAAGATGGAAAATGAAACTTTATACTACAAAACAAATGAAGTGAAATAAAGGATTTCAAGGGGAAAAATAAAGGCTGCAACTGGCTTGAAAAATATAACTCTATTTTCTTTACTGTATGTCCTCTGAAATGATTGTTTCAAGGTCCTTGTAGAAGCTTGCTTCATCTTTGTTTGTATCTTTTCAAGGAAGAGATAAGGTCCTAAAAGTAAGGATTGCCGCAATGAGAAAGTCACATCCAGTGCAATGTCTGCTCTCACAGAGATCCAAAAAGGCATTCCATGAAAGCTGAGCTTGTCCTTAATGTCAACTTTATAGTGTTTTCCCCACCTGGCTCCCAATTATCCTGAGAATTCATTAAAAGGCAACATGTCATCCATCATTCCTGAGTTCCTATAAACCATAGTGAAGCAAGTTCTATTTTCCAGTCTCCGCCATTCTGGGGATAACAAACTCTACAAGCCTGTTGTGTGGCTGTGTGAATAACAAGAAAGGGTGCTCCACCAAAAGTTCCAAAAATTTGTGCACTCCTGTTTCATGGTCTGAGAACAGTCTGAAAAAGTCCAGCTGCTGTTAAATTCGCACCTAACCAGTGCCTTCTTATGTGTCTCACCAGATTATACCAATACCATCTTCTTCCCTGCCCTAACTCTTTCTCATTTCTTCTGTTCCTCTCTTTCTGATCCCCTAGGCTTTCATGGATTTCCAGCTTCAAAGCTTGTGACTCATTTATTCAACCAACATTTCTATATGAGCACCTACTATGTACAAGGCTTGGATCTAGTCCTTGGCACATTAACACACTCCTTGCTCTCACAGAGCTTATTTTCTAGTGAAAGCTATGTGGGGATAGTTCACCAAAAGTGGTCAATCAAAATTTGAAAACAATCAGCCTTCAAGGAGAGACCAAAAAATGACTTGGACAGGTTTCTAAGTGCAGAGGTCAGAATTAGATGGTCTTTCAAGCACTCTTCAACTGCAGGGATATATAGTGCTAACAATTTCCACATAATAAGTCAAGGAACTTCATCTGCCACCTGACAACTAGGGCCATGAGAAGGTAATGGTGCCCTATCCTCCTCATCACTCCATTCCTTTCTCCAGTCCTGATGGTGCATGCCAGGGCTACATACTGCCACTTTGTTTTACAGAGATGCACTCATACACATCTCTCCAATAAATTAATCATCTCCTCCAATAAATTAATATTTCCATCTCAGTGAACAGATCAAGTTAACACACCGACAGTGTGGGCTATCTTCCAGGCTTTGTGTGCTGACAGATTAAAAAGTGTGTCAACATGGCTTTATATTAACAAATATTGCAAAGCAGAAACCTTTGTTTGCTTGGTTTTGCTTTGTTTTCTTGGTTTCATGGTAATGTTGGTCAACCTACCATGCAAAAGAGGACAGACCATATTATATCAGCCTGGCCAGGACCTTGATATGTGAAAGTGTTAACGAATTGCAGCAGTCACTCACTCACTCCTGCCAAATGACTCAGCCAGGAGAGCCACAGCAAGGCGAGTGGGTGTGCAGTTTCTCTGTTATGCAATTTGGGGTGATGACATGGCTGTCATAAGATGAACTTTTAAGTGCCTGAGTTTTCATTTCAGTATCAAAGGAGAAAGATGGTAACAAAAGGGCTGAGAGATGGGAGTACCATTTGGCAACTTTTCAAAAAAAAGTTTTCTTTTAAAAAAGTATCTTTTAATTCTTTAAATTAGACACTAACTCTGGAACGTTCCTCACTTTCCATCTCCAGTGGCTGCCTGTATACAGATAGTGGTTAAGGGCTGATCTTGATCCAATGTCACTGGATGGACAAAGGTACAGGGCTATTCTAGAGCAGGAGTCAGCCAACCACAGTCAAGAAGTCAATTCTGGCTCACCACCTGCTTTTGCACAGCCCACAAGCTAAGAAAGATTCTCATATTTTTAAGTGATTGGGAAAAATATAAATAATATTTATTAACACATCATATTTAGTAACACATCAATCACATTTCATGACTCATGAAAATTAAAATTATACAAAATTCAATTTCGGTGTCCATAGATAAAGTTTTATTGAAACATACCCATGTTCATTTGTTTACATATTTCCTATGGCTGCTTTCCTGATACAATAGAAACACTGAGTAATTTTGTCAGATACCACATGGCCTGCAAAGTCAAAAACGCTGACTACCTGGCCTTGTACAGGAAAAGTTTACCAATTCCTGCTCTAGAGGTTTGAAGAAAAAGCCTGCTGTATCCTGTTATGTGGTCTTCCTTCATTTTCAGTCATTCCCCAACTCTTTGTGAAATACTGTTTTATTCATTTGAAAATATATATTGAGCTCCTACTATGTGCTAGGAATCATGCTAGGTCCCAGGAGTACAAATGTAGACAGTAACAGTCTCTGCTCTCAGAGCTCAGAGTCCAGCCGGAGAGCAGGTATTACTCAAATTGTCATCCAAATGCAGTATACTAAAAACAATAACCACAGCAGGTGTTCTAAAGAGGAGGCATATGGAGCTATAAAAGCACAAAATGGGTGAATTGAGTTCCTGTTCTGGGATCTCAAGTAAGAGACACCAAAGTTTCGATTACTGATTGATTTTGGATTTGGAGGAAATGCTGGAGTTAACAAGGAAAAGGGCAAGAGAAAGACCTCGTATTTCAGTTTCTTTAACACACTCTTACTTTCTTCTACCCGTTACTATACTTCTATGGAGTTACAGAAGCATAGAAAAGGAGAGAAGTGAGCAATGAGGTATGAGGGTACAAAGTTTGGTAGGACCCAGGCCCTGCAGAGACTTTGAGGCCGCATGATGGATTTCGTCTTAACCCTAAGAGCAGTAGGAAATTGTACAAAAATGTTCTCAGCAACACGGTCCCCATTGGCAAAACCTGGAAGCACCCAAAAGACTCATTCACTGGATAAACAAATTTTGGCATATTCATACAATGGAATATAAAGTAGTTAAAATATACTGTGCATGCAACAGTATGGATGAATCTTAGCAAGATATTATTAAACGAAAAAAAGCAAGTCCCAGAAGATAACACATAGAATGATAAAATTTTCATAACGTTTAAGGTAACTAAAATTTAACAAGATACTTTTTAGGAATACATTTAGGTAATAAAACCATATTTAAATAAAGCAAGGGAATAATTAAATACAAGGCTCAGAACAGTGAGTTAGCAGCATTATGGGATGGGGCTCAATGCATAAGTAGACGAATGTTCGTGTTAATATTCCAGTTCTTGTGGACAATGAATTCATAGATATGTATAATACTAAAATTTTCAAAATTGCAATGAGAAGTATGAGATAATAGAAAATATGTATTGGTCTCTGCCCCCAATTCCTTGTGCAGAGGTCCCAAAATCCTTGTAACTTCCTAAGTGATAAGAATACTAGGAGTATCTCTTGTTCTAACAGTGGTCTTTGACCTCTGTTCCTGACACAGAGCTCCTGAAACCATCTGAATGATGATTTGGAGACCATTAGAACCATTATTAGTAAGGGCAGTTAGCTTAGGAGATCTCATAGGAAACCCTTATATCTCTAGAAAAATAAATAAGAGAAAATCACAACAAAACTACGTGCAAACAATGTTGCCTACCCTCCCAGAGCAGTTTTCTCCCCTCGCTTATGTCATATCTACCTCCTACTTCCACAAATGTACTTAAAATTCTCCAAAGTACCAACTTTGGGAAAATTGATTTCCCAACTGGCATATTTATTTTGGCTAGCCTCTCATTTGAAGTTCAGTGATAAAGGTCAATGTCTGGCAAAGGCAAGTGATGGTTCTGATACCCAGTGTCACAGGAATGCTTTCATAATTAATAGAGGGCTGCCGTCTTCGTTAGGCAGCTGTTAGGACATCGGAAGGCAATGAGTTTTAGGTCTTTCAGGTTTAGGCTGCTCCATCTCTCAAGTGCTCTTTAGTATGAGCAGTCCGGTGAAAGGACCCTAACTGGCTAACAGGACTGGGTGGGCACTGACCTGTGAATCCGACAACATGAGCCCCATGAAGACCTTCTGTGTT
Source organism: Pteropus vampyrus (assembly GCF_000151845.1). Lineage (NCBI taxonomy): Eukaryota > Metazoa > Chordata > Mammalia > Chiroptera > Pteropodidae > Pteropus > Pteropus vampyrus. Next base: position 5,220,516 of record NW_011888861.1, on the reverse strand, counting down.
GGTTGCCCATCCCTAAAAAGTAATCTCAAAATACCACTACCTACGTAAGGTATAGCCTGTTCTCTGCATCATTATCAGTAACTTCAACTTCTCAACCAATTGTTTTTATTTTCTGTACTGAATCGAGACCCAGACAAGAGTAAAAGCCAGTCAAAACTATTTCTGGAGGTGATGAACTCCTGTTTTCATATCCTAGTGCACTCACCACAGTCACCGACTGAGTGAAGACAGGCCTTATCCTCTGGATACTGAATGACTTCTCTTTGTTTTCCCTTCCACTTGATTTTTCTGTATCTGATTACTATTTATTGGTTATTACACTTGTAAATCAAACTTAAAGAAAACAACAAAAGAAAGTTAATGGGTCAGCCACCCTTCCTTCCACCACACTCCCTCCACCTCCTTAAACAATCCACACACACACAACCCCTCCGCTTTCCCTAAGAAATAACAATGACATTATTTACTAAACAGGTTTCACAGTGTGGGCTTTCAAGGCTTCCAAGTGAGTTTTCTGATTCTGGGGGATGTAAAGTAAGACTCTTCCCCTCAAATAATAGGAATAATAATAATGGCAATCTTTTAAAACTTCTAGAATGGCAAAGGCTGCGAAAGCCCCACAGAATAGATTTTCAGTTCTGAGGAATCTAGAGAGTGGTTGTTCAACTTCGTCACGGAAGGCACCAATGATGCCGGGGTGGGGCTGGGGGATGCAGTTCTCACTCTAGAGCTTCCTGAGCACACATTTACATGCCTGGTGGAAATGGGAATTACGCACTCTGCTAACCCTGATAACATTACAGTTACTAATTTACATTGAAAGTTGAACAGATTTGCCTCAAGTAACAGACACATTGACACGGACTGTAAATCACAGCACAGCAGAGCTGGAGAGGGTCTAGAGATCATGTAACCGAATGTGCTCATGTTACAGAAAAAATAACGGCGGCCCCGAAACTGAAGTTACTGGCCCAGCCACACCCAGTGGCAGAGCTGGGGCTCAGATGTTGTTCTCCTGGCTCCCAGCGCAGTCCAGTTTTCCTACAAGCCCCCACTTGCCTCTGAACTTGAGCGAAATTATTCTGTTATCTTACAACAGACAGAAAAGCAATGAGGGAAACAAGATGGAAAAAAAAAAGAAATTGAAACAAAGAGAAAAGGATGGAAGAGATAGAGAGTGACAGGAATTACAGGAGAGACTCTCTGTCTGCCCCATTTGTCTTTATCTTTCTCTGTATCTGCCTGATCCTATTCTCTTCTGTAACCTGTCTCTATCTTGTCTCCCACACTGCTGGCTCCTGCAAAAGCACAGCATTGTTTAATTTATTCTAAATACTTTGAAGAAGATCTGTGAATGAGCAGAATGCTGGGAGCAGTCAGAACAATTTTTCAGAAATTGTGCACCCTGCCCATTCCATGCCCAATTCTCCTGCACTGCCAATGAGAAGCTGAGAGACGATCAAGGAGGCCTCCAGCTGTGGCTGACGACCATCACCTGAAACTGTTAAAAATGCAGAATCTTGGGCTCCATTCCCAGCCTAAGGGATCAGAATCAGCATTTTAACCATATGCTCAAGTGATTCATATGCACATTAAACTTTGAGAAGCAATGGATGTGGAGAACATTCAAAATGTTTCTTTACAAGTATGCCTTCTTCAGTTACAAGCTTTCTTCCAGGGAGGAAGACAGGTCAGATAATTGAAGAGGAACAAAGTTTTGCCATACTAAAGCTGCCTTTGGGGATACTGATTTTAAGCCGGTTATTTAAGAAACAAAAGACTTAGAAAAAAAATCTTTGACCCTCCCCCTCTTTCCTGTCTAAGAGACTCAGAAGGAAAGACCCACTCCAGGAAAGAAATCTTAGGGTGTTCGTCTTAGCAGACTAATTTGAATTATGGTGGGTGGGAGGGCATCAAGAGGGGGCCTGTTTAGTAGGCATTCCCTGTGTTGTATTGTTTCTGGGTTGCCTAGCAAGAATTTACCTGCCATGTGTTTTCTACAGTTCCTCAACTACCTGTAAATTGCCTACTTCTTTTGTAACCTTAGACCCCCTACCCACCCCCCTTTCTCCTTTGTTCAAAATGATATATATCTCAATTTTACACATCATCTCAATTTTACCTCACTGTCTTTGGGAATTTTCATGCTTATATGAATTCTCTGTGTGTATCTATTGCATTTTTATTTTCTCCCATTTATTTGACTCTGTTAATTTGATTAGCTCAGCTAAAAGAACCTAGAAGGTAAGAGAAAAGTATTATTATTTTTCAGCCCCTACAGAATTTTAAAATACAGTAAGATTTATAAAGTTCTCAAAATGCTAACATCCATCCTGGATTTGCCTCAGAAACAGATACATTCATTTTAAATAGTTCATTTCATAGCAGTGGTGATTTTTGGTCTTTATTCTTCAGGCTAATTGTCATCTGTGAAGAATTCACAGTAATTCTTATAACAAGTTGTGTTTTACAAAATTCGAAGGGTTGTAGAGTCTGAATGTTTACAGCCATTCCTGAATCAGGAGAAGAACTTATATATTTCGAACTTACCAAATTCTGTGGCAAAGCAATCTCCTTCCATGCCTTGGCGAAAAGGCAGGAAGTGAGAAGGCGTGGATAGCTCCAGCGTTTAGTAAAAGCAGTCTTGCAGCTAAAGTTTTCTAATGAGCAGCCTCATGCAAAATCACAATACAAAGTTAGCAGGAGAAAATTTCCAGATGTCATTTCCAATTAGGGACTAATAGACAAGGAATAAGAAGAAATTTATGTAAAAGCATTTTCAACTTCAAAGCCAGTGAGAGACTATCGACTTATATCCTTATTTTTCACAAGCATGACGTCATCCCATGTATCACGTTGACACTGACGCGGACTTCTTGTTAAATAATCCCTTTGCCAACATCAGGGAATAGCCCTGCCCTTAGATCCAAACAGATAGGATCTTGAGAGTTGCCCTGCTTGCACATCTCTAGTTAGGCTGTGTAGCTAGAGAGGAGGGAGAAAGTACACATAAAAGAATGAGTAAGCGAGAGAGAGTGAGAGAGAGAGAACAAATTCTAGAATGTGCATCCTATGAATAGACACTGCCAACGTGCAATGTGTATAAAGCATTCTACGCCCTTCACAGATTGTACTTAATCTGCAGTTTTGCCAATCACGTTCGTATTTATAGCCGTATGCAACTCTTCATAATGCAAAAGCTAAAACAAAGGCCAAAGTTCTACCCTGGGGAATATGAATTCTGTCACTTCCCCTTCTTTCTACACATACACACACGCACACACGCACACACGCACGCACGCACACACATATGCACACTATCACCATAATAAAAGTCCTGTGCTCCTACAACATTTACGTCATGTCATATGTCTACCAGCACAATGATCTCAGTCATCAAGACTGAAAGCAAGCCTCACTCTCACATCGGATTTTCCCTTGTTACATGGAGAAGAGACATTAATGTCACATGGATTGGAAATGCCAGGAGTAGGGAAGCTTCACATTCATGCCCACATATGCTTCCTATGCTGTCAAAAGATATTTTTCTCTATTTTTATTGGACCTTGGATCCAGCACCGCAACACTGAAAGTCTGACGATGTTTCAATCTCTTCATATTTGAGCTGGCTCCAAGCAAGACAAGTGATTGTTGGTCAGTTCCATCTTGCTATAAAAATTCAGCAAAGCTGAGCTCAGACTTCTTTCCCTAATGGGTGGGTCAATTGTAACCAGGACCCAGTACTAAAGATTGGGGATACTTTGCCTCTTCCGAAGAAGTTTGGGGGACCCAGAAAGAAAAAATACTTTATGTTGGAAATCAGTCTTCTGAGATGAAAGGCAATGAAGGGAAGGGAATGTTTGGCTCACTGCCACTGTGCAAGTGTGTTTTCAAAACCAATTGCAATGCTGTGATCAGGCAATTTATCTGTTCCTACACCAGATTGCTTATACCAATAAGCTGGGTGGGGCTCTCCTGGACTCGCCTCAATCCTTGGGAATGGGGTAGGGGGTTCAGTTTTTTGTAGAAGCCTCTTGATAGAAGAAAGGGTTTCGTTTAAAAAGGACCTCTTTTCTTTTCCCATCTGTTTCTTCTCACAGTACAATTTGAGGTCAAGTCAGGTCTTACAACATTCTGAAGGATAATTTGGCACTTTCCTTCTATAAATTTGAATAAGTAGACAGAAAAGGACTTACTTTTACTACCTCTTTCATCACAGAGAAGTACAGGGCTGAAGGGAGACTGCCCAGCTGCCTCTATGGAAGAATCTGTTGTAAGTAGACAGGGGGTAAATGACTTCTGAAGGGGGAGGTGGGGGACACACCCAAAGAAAAGGGTGTTAATTGAATTTGTTTTCAAAAACTGCAAATCCCTGTATCTGCTTAAAGCAAATGAGGCATTAACGCTGCCAAGACCATTGTGCCTGTCGTACAGAAGCCTCCCTAAGTAGAAGGAACATGGACGGCCCCTCTCGCACACCTATTTTGTCTTTTGAAATGGTGAGGTGCGGCTCCTCAGGTTCAAGCTACTGGAACATGATCCGATGTTACTGTGGACACTCGGTCACAAACAACTTGAAACTTTTATACAAATCTAAGAAAAAGAGAGAAAAAAAAACAAAACAAAACAAAACAAAAAAACAAAGAGTCTTTTTATCCAGCTGCTAAAAAAACGAACTCTCCTTGCAACTGGCCTTCGTCCCTTCCTCACATTAGCCAGCCTCAATGCTCACCCTGAATAGAGAGGTAATCAAGCTGTTGGTGTGCTGGCTGCCACAGAGCTCACGCCACCAAGGGAGTCATACAGCCTCCATCACCACCATCCCACGGTCCCTGGCTGCCTCCCCAGGAACAGATCTCACCTCTCCTCTCCGCAAAACACAGAGGTAGAAGTAACTCGCTACAAGCACAGTCCAGTTTTTCACTTTTAAATATACACTAAAGAGAAATTGAAAATAAAATAGTTTACAACAAAATGGCCCTTGTGAAGGAATAAATAATTCTACACAATGCTTTGTACCATCAGGTAAAGGGAAAGGATATAAAAAATAAATAGGGATTTGCTTAAATGGATAGGTAAGTTTTCCACATGATGTCAAGAAAAATACTCTGATTATATTAAAAAGTTAAATTTTGAAAACTGAAATGATAGGAAAAATTTAAATCTCTATTACATTATATCAAGTATTAAGTTAATATAATAAAAAAACTGCATCTAAAAAAATATTTAAGTAAAAGTACAATGTTTTTTGAGGTTTTTGACCAACTGGAAAGCTCCAATACCCACTGATTTGGTTCAAAATCAAAGGTTACTACATTTTTGTAGAATAGTGGAGCCCTTGAGCTAGTTTTCTTAGAAAGTACTTCTGCTTCCCTCTCCATTCAGTTCATGTGACTATCACCTTCCCCGGGGATGCTGGCCCCACCAGGAAGGGGAGTTTCCTGAGGCTGGATATGACCCAAGCAGGGGCAACTATTGGCAGGCTGGGCACTGAATTGTGTTTCCCAAAAATTTATATATTGAAGCTCTGACAGTGTGATGGTATTTGGAGGTAGGGCCTTTGGGAGGTATCTAGGTTTAGATTAGTTAATGAGATTGGGACCCTCATTATGAAATTAGTGATCTTATAAGAAGAAAAAGACTCTCTTTCTCTCTCTCCCACTCTCCCTCCTACCATCCTCCCACCCCTTGACCATCAAGGAAAGGCCTTGTGAGGATACAGCTAGAAGGCAACTGTCTATAAGCCAAGAAGAAAGCCCTCACCAGAATCCAGATCTGCCAGCATCTGGATCTTGAACTTCCAGCCTCCAAAATCATGAGAAATAAAAATCTGCTATTTGAGTCCTCTGAGCCTGTGGCACTTTGCTATGGTAGCCTAAGCTGACTAAGACACATCTAGCTCCATCCATTCACAGCCAGCCAGTTTCTCCAGGTCACATTCTACGGACTGCTAAAAATAATCTCCGCCTTAACCAGATTTCTACTTCCTTCCTTCTAAACATCATGGGATTAAGCTTCTGCTTCTGGGAAAGAAATAGAGAAACAAAAAATGTGTGTGCCTGTGTGTGTACACTCTGGGCAGAGAACACTCTTTCATTCAAAGATCAACTAGAAAAATATAACAGCTACAGGCGGGTTTTCACGAACATCATTCTGGAGAGAGGAGTGCTCTCTGCTTCTTTCCAGCTGTGCTTGGCCTCCTCTCACGTTATCTCTCTAACATGTGTGCCATGTCTGGTTCTTATAAATATCCTCTTGAAGAGGGTGAAAAGGTCATCCCGATTCACATCGGCAAAAACAAGAGGGCATTTGGTGGCGCTTGTCTCCATCGATGATATATTTTCAAAACCTCCTAGCAACAGGCCTCTTTGTTATTGAAGTGAAATGTTTTTGAAACACAGAGACACAAAAAATATACAAAGTCTGAGTACACCCAGACACACAGAACTCTTGCACTTGACAACGCAGTTACGCAGTTACGTTTCACTGAAGTTAGTGTGGTGAGAACTGGCAGGGCAGACAACAGAAAGACAGAGCCCAAGCTGAGATACAATTTCCACAGTGTTCCCCTCTGCCTGTCCCTAAATATTCCACATCACCTGGATATTTTAGCTCTAGATTACACAGGTGATAAACCTTTGTTTCCCCAAGTTTTCTCAAGGTCAAAAGCATCATGAAGGATGTTATAATTAAATCAACATCCTTAAATCATCTTCCCCACATGCTGCAGTAGAACATGAATGTGTAAGGAAAAGGAGGTGAGGTGGCAGAGGAAGAGATTTTGCAAAGAGAATTCTGGAGAAGAGCTGAGTTGCTGAGAAATGGGGGAAGGACAAAAAAAAAAAAAAGGAGAAAACTTGTGGATCAGATGGGGAAACTGGGGGAAGGTCGAAAAAAACCCAAAGTAGACTGAGCCATTACAAGTTACAGGAATGTGCACGTGAAGGAGATGTAACTTCACATACAAGTGAATGTTTGCTATGTTCTTGACAATCCTGTCCTGGGACAATGAGGCCCGATGAGCAATATCCTACTGTCCAGACAGGCCTGAAGAGTGTCCAGGCAGGATGTTACTTTGGTCAGGTCTTCTGAGAATGACATCTTGTGTGACAGAAAAGCAAAAGCAGGGCAAGAAACTCTAGGCAGAGACCATGCCCCATTTGCTCTGTAACTACAGCACCATGTCCAGCCCTGCACAAGCCAACAGCTTTTGGACACTCTCATTTCCCTCTTATCTGTGGCTCATCCCTCCCCATCACTGGTGGTCTCCACACTACACTCTGTCTCTCAGTGCCCTCCTATGTCTTCTCCTGGCTGCCTAGCTCCCCCTACCTGCTAACTTTACTCAGGACCCCCCACCAGGAGTTCATAATTCCTGCTTTCTCCTCTATATTCCAATTTTTTAACCTTAGTACGCAAGAATGGCCTTGTTTCTTCCTCAAAGATAACCATGAAGAGCTTTCAAGGAATTCACTCTTACAGCCCCTCATGCCTGGAGAGAGTTTTTCTTGGCTACTTCCTAAACCCTTGGTGATTCCACCCACCGATTCATGGCTAGTCTGGTGCCAGCTTCTTCCCAGACCCATTTCTCTTTCCCTCCAAAGATGACTGGGATAGTGGTCATCTGTCCCCAGGCACTTCCTGATTTTTAGTCTTCTTCACCCAACTCTGATGGACGCTTCAGTAATTCCATACTGATAGGTCAGTTAAACCTTTCTTTAACCTCAAATGTAGAACGCTGATGGATATAATCATACTTGATAGCTCTGAGCACAATACTATCTTTGGTCCATATCGGCTCTTCTCTTGTCTGTCTCTCTGGTGTTTTGTTTTATCTATCCCCTTTGTCTTCGTTTATTACTCCATTAACTCTTCCCCATAAACAATTATTTTGATGTGTTTAACATCCATCTTTCTGTCTATATGTTTTCTTGCACAGTGTTTATTGCTCTTTGGTATGCGGGTATTTTTATTTTTAACTGCAGGAACAGTTTGTGTTGCACATTTTATTCTTTTTCTTTCTCTTTTAAATCAGCATTATGTTTTCAAGATAATCCATGCTGCTAATATGCATTTAGCCAATTGTTTCTCATTACTGCATAGCACTTAAATAGACAACATACATCTACCTGATGTATGTTGTCTATTTTAGATTGTACCTGATCATTCTTCTGGTGACAGACAAGTAGTCTCCTACTCTTGGTCAACACAATAGTATGGCAATATATTAACATATACATTTTTATATATTTCTCCATCCAGACCAGTGCGAAAATTTCTCAGGGATATATACCTACTCGTGGAACATCTGGGTTACAGTTTATGCAGACATTTAACTTACCTGCGTAGTGCAAGATTACTCATGAAAATGGTTACTCATCAGTCAAGACTCAAACAGCAGGGCATGAGGAATATTACATAACTCAAATCCCATTCTCCACCATCAGCTGACATTATTTAGTTTTCTAATTTTTTTCAGTCAAAATTGGTGTAAAGCAAAATCTCATTGTTCTTATTTGCATTTCTGTTTATTAGTACATAAGAGCATTTCTTTATATGTTTATTGTCTTCTGAATTTTCTCCTTCTTAAAATTCCTATCTTTTGTTAATTTTCTATTGGAGTTGATCTGCAGGCCTTCTTTGCATATTCTACATATTAATCTTTTGTTAGTTTTAAAAATTGCAAATATATTCTTCTACTCCAGCAGTTCAGGTCTATCTTTGAGCTTCCTATTCTGTTCCATTTGGTCTATATGTCTGTTTCTGTAGACTGTTTGTGTTACTATGGCTTTGTTGTATGTTTTGATATCTGAGTTGGTAAGTTTCTCTTTTTACTTTTCTGTCTCTTTCTTAACATTCACTTAGCTATTTGTAAATCTTTATTCTTTTATACATGTATTGAGTACCTGAGAAGAAATCCAACTGAAATTTTGATTGAGAGTGCATTGAGATTATATATTAATTTGGTGAGACTTGCAATCTTCATAATATTAAATCATTTACCCAAGAACATGATATTTATTGATATCCTTATCTGTATTTTTATCAGAGTTTCAAATCTTTTAAGTCTGACATAATCTTGGTTAAGTTAATTCCAAAATATTGCAATAAAAATTTTGCTACAATTGGAATGGCATCTTATTTTTTATTATATTTTTCGAATGAGTTAAATGTGAAAAGACTAGTATAGCATAGCAGGAACTGAAATTGTACTTTGTCTAACTTAATTATTTTCTTCTTACTAAAAAGGGAAGGAGGTCGTCCCAAGCTGAGTTTCTGCAAGGAGAATGCCCCATCTGGAAGCTCCTTCTCTCACATTTTTCAGTCTTTCCAACATCCCTTCTTTTCCACAGTCCTCTTATTGGAGCCTCTCAATGTGCAGCATGCATTCTTTCTCTGACAAATTCTACCACTTTTAACTGGAAGAGATATTATTCTACTGCTCTGATTTCTTCTTGTTTCTTGAAAATGCACAACTTCAGCTGAAAAGAGTAGTGGTTGGGGATATGAGTGAAGCAGGTGATGAGCTCCAGTTCTGAACATAATTGTGTGCCCAATTTCAGTTTTATATGTTCATCTCCACCAAGAAGTACTCCGGCTACCCCACAACCGGTTTCCTTAGTAATTGTAAAGAACGCCTTGCCAAGTCAAGCATTAATTTTCCTTAGAGACATTACAATGTTATTTCGTGTGAAGAAAGGACATCTGTACAGTAAATGTCACTTTGACTTTACCCCTTTCAAAATAATGAACTGTGGCATGATGGTGTGATGGAGCCTTTTACTCTTTCCTGGGCCCTCATGTATTGCAACAGTCATCACAGCAGCTATAAACTGCTCTCTTCACATCATCCTCAATGGATGACATCAGCTCCAATTAAGTATACTGGCTTGTTTTGTTTTGATGCCAAAGATTCCTCTAACTGGTAGGGTGAGTGTTAAGGAGCAAGGAGAGTTTATCCTAGCAGAATCACTCTCCTGACACTAGTAACACTTTGAAAACTATGGGATCCAAAACTTCTTTTATCTCCACCATTCCTAGTAAAAACTACCTGTCCTATAAACTTCTACAGGCTTAGAGTGGGCAGTGGTGAGAATACAAAACATTCCAGAGCCAAGACATCAAAATTAGGTTTAGTTTTAAGGGAATTTGATTGTTGACAGTTTTACCAAATTCCTAGGTATTTTCTTGTGAGCTGGAGAACGTTCCGCTTGCAGAAGACATTAGCTCCAGTCATTCACGTAGCTGCTTCATGATCCTGTGTCTTTACATTTCTCCCTGTTTTCCCTCTCCTTTAACCAGAGATTCTCAACCTTCTATATTTAAAACAATCTCATAAGAGCCTAATATCCAAACTATACAAAGAACTCATATGACTCAATGACAAGAACAAAAAACAATCCAATCAAAAAATGGGCAGAGGATCTGAACAGACACTTCTCCCCAGAAGACATACAAATGGCCAACAAACATATGAAAAAATGCTCAACATTGCTTGCTATTAGAGAAATGCAAATCGAAACCACAATGAGATACCATCTCACAACTGTTAGAATAGCTATAATCAACAGGACAAGTAATAACACATGTTGGAGAGGATGCGGAGAAAAAGGAACCCTCATACACTGCTGGTGGGATTGCAAATTGGTATGGCCACTATGGAAAACAGTATGGAGCTTCCTCAAAAAACTAAAAATTGATCTACCATATGATCCAATCCCTCTACTGGGTATTTACCCCAAAGACTTAAAAAATCATATCAATAAAGATATTTGCACACCGATGTTCATAGCAGCATTATTCACCATGGCCAGGACATGGAAGCAACCGAAGTGTCCTACAATAGATGATTGGCTAAAGAAGCTGTGGTACATATATACAATGGAATATTACTCAGCCATAGAAGAGATGAAATACTGCCATTTGCGACAACATGGATGGAACTCGAGATAATCATGCTAAGCGAAATAAGCCAGACAGAAAAAGTTGAAAATTACATGATATCACTTATACGTGGGATATAAACCTAAAAGCAACAAAGGAACAGAACAAGCAAACAGAGACTCATGGACATGGACTATAGACTAGTGGTCACCAGAGGGTAGGGAGTGGGGGAGAAGTGAGAGGTAGATGGGGTAAAGGGGGTCAAATATAGGGGGGTAGGGGGAGGGTAAAGTGGATCAAATATGTGGTAGCTGAAGGAAACTGGACTTTGAGTGGTAAAAACACAGTAGAATATACAGATGTTAAATTATAAGGTACACCTGAAAATTATATAATTATATTAACCAATGTTACTCCAATAAACTTAATAAAAATAAAAAATAAAAAAATAAAAAAATAAAATGATCTCTGGTTTGAGAACCACTGAATTCGTGACACAACTCAAATTGTAAAGTTTATAGTGAAAATCAGCTGGGTTTTAAAAACCAACTCCTCCAGGGCCCTATATACGCCCTTGTTTTCACAACAGAATTCACTATTTCCTCTCCTCAATCACAGTGAGTTATTCCCAGGCAAATACACCCATCATACCCAACTAGGGAAAAAAAAAATTCCAATTCTCTTCTCCTTCCTTCCTCTTTTATACTAAGCTGTGGCTAAAAACAGTACTCAATATTAGTAATATTCATTTGGTACTTAATTATCCTCAGCCTGACGTCTTCCCTTAAATCTGTTCACACTTCACCTCTGCACTGAGAGCTCCAAAACCAGACTGTGTGAGCTCCATAGGGAAGATCTACTCCTGGTCCTCCCCACATGAGATCCAGCATCAAGAGTGCTCAATACACATTGCACTAAAGGGCCGATTCAATTTCTAAAACTTCCATGCAAATCTGGGGTGTGATGGTAACCTTACAACTCAAACCTGGCTTCTTGAGAGAGCCTTTTCATTAATCGGCAGGGAGGAACCAGAGACAGAGGGAGTGTTTACATGTGTATGTTAAGTCAGTGGGTCTGAACATTTCCTGTATCCCCTGGGTTTTGCCTTTTCTCTTTGAAGAAGGGATTCCTGTTTCACATTTTACTGTCACATAAGAATTTACGCACATCCAAGCGTGAGGGGGAGACATGCTTTAGCCTCCATAGCGTGTGCCCAAGGAGCAGATATTGTAGCCCCAAGGATTTTTAAGCCCCCTGATGAACATACCATTACACATTCACAATGGAGAGGCGCATTGTTATGTTTTCAGCAGCTTGCAAGAGAGGCCCCGCTGAGCAGGATGGTGAAAGTGCTGCAAATTAATTGGTAGAATTGAATTGTTAACATTCTCTCAGTGTTCCCCAGTGCAGGGCTCTTGACTGGACAGCTAGAGCAAAAAACTAGGGGTGAAGAACGAGGGTGAAGGGTGAAGAAGAGGAGAAAAATTTCTCATTAAAATCCCAATCAAGCCGTTTCAGCATTTTTTCCCCCCACAAGGTATTTGCTCTGTGGCCAGAATGTTATACTTGTTGAACACTATTATCATAACAGATCTCTGCTCTTTCCCAAAATTTGAAATTATTTGCTTTCCCCAGGAAATTTTTGTAAGGAGTGTGTGCGTTGAAAAGCTCATATGCTGGATCCTCAAGGGAGCATATGTTTGTACTTCAGTATCTCTGACAATATGCATTTCTGTATACGGGCACACATATGTACCTACAGCGTGAAACAGAGATGTGTGTGTTCGTTTTCTTTTTTCTCTTCCCTTCTCTTCTCTTCTCTTCTTCTTTCTTCCTTCATTCCTTCCTTCATTCTTCTCCCTCTCTCTCTCTCTCTCTCTCTTCCTCTCTCTCTCTCTCTTTCTCCCTCCCTCCCTCTCTTTCTACATGTTCGGGTGAAAAAAGAATTGGCTAGTTCTCAAAAGTAAGCCTTAGGTTAGTGGCTAGAAAACCTTTGCTTGCATAAGGAGAGCTGTGACAGCAGACACAGACTAGGTTATATGTTCAGTCCTCATTTTTGGAACTGTCCTCCTGCCTTGGTTGCAGGGCACTCCCGGGAGTCACATGTGTTCACCATGGTTGTTTACCCCCAGCCTAGTTGATTGGGATGAGAATAGCTGCCAGACCCATTCCAGACCTGTGAGAATCCCAGTTTCCAGACCCCAGGATTTTGGAATAGAAATTAAGGAGTGGATACCAGGGTGTGGTTGTGTTTTCCAAGGGAACCGAGGTGACAATGAAGTCATCCTGTTTAAAAAAGAAAGAAAATAAAACAAGTGTATAAAAATAAATAGAAGAGCAAAATAAAAGGAGATTGCTGCCTGAGTACCCAATGGCTTAACAAATGAGCTAACCTGTCTATCTGACTTCTGCGTTTGTGGAGAGAGCGCCCTTCCCCAGACAGATGTTCAGGGCTGGGGAAGAAAGGTCAGGAAAGAAAGTCCCATTGAGGATCCTAAAAAAGGAATCTTCTTCTCGGGAGAAATGTTCCTATGCCTCCCAGGTTATTTCCACCTCCTCTAGCAGTGAACTCCTGGCAAAAAGCATATCATCAAACACATCTTATTCAGAGTACAGTCTCAGTGTATTGTTTTCATGATATCAAAATAGCTACTCAGAAATTCTATGTGCTATATACTTATCTGCCCATGTTACTGAGAAACACACAAATATAAAGCTTGGGAAGAAAGGCTAACACTGTGAACATACCCAAGATATTCCTAAATATTGATATTTACACAGGTGAGTAATTTGAGTGGCATTAAAAGGACTGCCTGACCCCAAATATCCTCAACACTTTCTAGCTGCTATATTGCTACCTGTAAAGTCCATCGTTAAAATCATCCCTCTATATTTCTATGAATCCTGTTTCCAGAAATTTTCTCTTAAGATGTGACTATCACGTGGAAGATTTTACACACTAAACCAGTAACACGACAGCATGAATTTACTCATCAGATTAGTTAGTTGATATTTTAAAAGCTTGAGGATCTGGGCTATCTTTAACATGCAAGAAAGCAGATTTCCCTCATGTTAGACAGAATTATTGAATCTCCGCCATATGTCTGAGATTTCGCTCAGATCCTGTTCCTTCCTCAAGAAGCTCTCAGTTAAGCGAGAGCTGGAACAGGCAGACATAACAAGTACAAGACATCACAGTATATACAATAATTGAGGTGTATATCTGATACAGTAGTTGCCCCTGCGATGAAATTGGGAAGGGGGAAGGGGAGGATGAAGGGATGAAATAAATGAGATACAACTTAGGCTGGGTCGTGAGTACAAGTTGAAGTCCTTCAGGCAGAAGTCCCTTACAGACAGAGACACCAGCCTGTGCTCACAAGTAGCATGCTAAGGAAAACCAAAGTATGGAATTTGATGTGGCTTTCCATCACATAGAAGTAGGGAGGGGTTGGAAGGAACAGATGAGATTGAGATTATTGGGACTACATCATAAAGTCTCAATATATAGCAAGGAATTTGGATATTTTTTAATACCTGCACTCCTGGAATCTTTAGTAATTCTAACAGGCTACCTGCCAGCCAAGATAAAATATGCAGAACCAATAGGAACTATTAAGGAGGCTGTTTCTGAATTTTCATAAGGAATATAAACAGAGGCCTGCCCAAGGGAAAACCAATTTGATTCTTTTGTCAGCTTTTCTGACTCCAAGGTCACAAACACCTTCTCATGAGTTTTTCCTTCTCTTTTCTCTTGTTTTCGTTATTTATGGGGATTATCACAAATATCTATAATTTCTTATTTACAACCTTGTAGCCCTGTTTACAAAATGGACAGACATTTATGTAGTCCTATGGTTAATAGGGATTTCTCTGCATTAAAGCTCAACTCATTTAAGCATGCTGGGTCCACATAGGTGTGATGCTATCTATAGCTACATCTCAGAACAGAAAAATTTATGTTAGTGTAAAAAGCTACCCACTTTTGTTCATAATAAAAGGATCATTTAGGGCCATCCAAAACCAATCTCTGTAATATATTTTGGAGGAGGGAAAAAACGATAATTTTTTTTTTTTAATGACACCACAGACAAAGCTAACATACAGTATATTGGAAGAAGATATATGCAATGTCAAAACTGACAAGGGACTAGAATCTAGAATATATAAGGAACTCCTACCAATCTACAAGATCTAGATGGTCATTCTGGAGAGAATTTGGCAATACTCAGCCATTATAAATGCATATATATGCTATGACCCAGCAATCTTGCTCCTGAGTCTTACGGCTCATATGCTACAAACTCTTAGGGAGTCTGCCATCGGTCAACAAGGGGGCGTGTTTGAGAATGTTCATCACAGTGTTTGTGGTAATGGGGAGTTGGAGGCCACCCAGGTGCTCATCACTGTGGGAACAAATGAGTAAAACAGGACTGTTGCACACAGAACACGGACGCCTATTAATATGCTGAGTGGAAAAAGCAGAATACGGTTTCTTATATACCGTTTACATAAACTTAAAATACGTGTGCACGACACAGAAATACATGTTTTACAAGAATACAGACAAATAAAATAATACACACAAACACATTAATCTGGGTGCCTCCAGAGAGGGCAAAAAATGGGGATGGAGAATGGAAAAAAGGAAAACTGGACTTCTGCACCTGAGGTGCAAAAACAAACCAATAACAAGCAGGGGAAACCACTGGGTCTTCAGGCCCTTGAGGAGAGGGTGCAATGGGCTTCTTTCTGAATTCTCAACAGCAGCCAGCACCATGTCTTATCTTTGGGCAATGTCTACTAGTTGGATGATAGATATTTGACCGACAGATATATAAACAAATGAGTGAATAAAAGAAACAAATAATCTAATGGAGGGTCATGGAGCCACTCTCTGTAAATAAATAATTACAGATGCTCTCCCATGTGCCAAGCACTGTTCTAGACCCTGAGAATAAAATGAGTGAAGAGGGAAATAGTCTCTGTCCTCACAGAGCTCTGCTGAGTGGGAAAAAGAATGAGTCAAGTAGCAGTTATGACACGCTGTATTGACAGCTGTGATACATATAAGCACAAGGAACCTGGGACACCAAAGAGGGGCTCCTAACCCAATTGTGGAAGTTCAAGAAGAGCATTCCAGAATGGACTGATGTCTCTGCTGAGTCCCAAAAGATAAAAGATAAGTAAAAGTTACACAAGCAAAGAGGAGGGAGGGAGAGGTACATAAGAGGCATTAGAAATCACATACACAGTGGGGCCTGTGGTTGTAACTTTGCTATAATAACTCTGATATCTACTTCAGAAGGGCCTGTCTTCCTAGCCTTAAGATATAACATCGCAGTTACTTTAACAGGTGACACTGCGTGACATTTATTAGTGTTCTCGAGGCATCTTTATCAAACAAAGAACTGATCCCTGGGTAAAGGGAAAAAAATCCTTCAGTTCTCTTTTTAGAGCAAGCAAGTATGCACATCCAAGTCTATATTTCCTAGAGCAGTCCAACAGGAGTCGAGCACTTATCACCATCCTTTGAAATCATTTCAATTCGACTAAGAGGGATATAGAATTCTGAAATGGAAAGGCTTTTAACCTGCCAAGCTAGTTCACCTTCCTATAGTTTTCTTTTTATCCTATGATTATAATTCTTCATTTATAGATCAGCAAGAATGTTCAGAGCTGATTCACTTGACAAGTCTCACTCTGGAAATGTTATCATGTGTACGTAGGGGTTTGGGTTTGAACTGGAATCTAACAGTCAATCAAATGCTTCCTGGAGAACTTACTAAAATAATGCAGATTGCTGGGCCTGCCTAATGGGTCTGATTCTGAAAGTCGCAGTTGGGGTTTGAGAATTTGCATTTCTAACAAGTTCCCAGACAATGCTGTTGCTGCTGGTTGGGGTGTCACACTTTGAGAACCACTGAACTACCCTAATTTTACTGATGAAGAAACTGAAACTCAGAGAATGTAAATGTAAAGAAAACCTACACTTCTCTCCTATACGTCTCCTTTACTCTCATACCGCTACCACACTTGCAGCACTTTTGACACCAGATGTGTGTGGGGGAGGGGAGTCCCCACACCAAGCAATTCCGCAACACCAGCTGGGTGTCCTACAATGTAACTCAAGTCCGACACCATCTACCTGGAAATAGTGTTAGATCCCACAGGTTAAGGCTTCAGACCCACAAGATTACTTGCCCCGACCCGCCTCAAATGCCAAGCACCAGTCCAGTTTGTCACCTGTGCTTCTGACTAACCAGCTATAAATTGGAGAGTTCCACCACCCCTTCTTCAGGTTCAATTAACTCGTTAGAGCAGCTCGCAGAATTCAGGACAACAGTTCACTTACTGTTTACCAGTTTATTATAAAAGGACATGATAAAGGGTATAGCTGAACCTCCAGACAGAAGAGATGTGCAGGGTGAGGTACGAGGGAAGGGACGCGGAGCTTCCATGGCTTCTCCACTCTTCCAGCACCTCCAAATGTTCACCAAGCCAGAAGCTCTCTGAACCCTAAACTTCGGGGATTTTACGGAGACTTCACGTAGGCATGATAGATCATTAACCCATTTTCAGCTCTTCTCTCTCCTCTCTGGAGAATGGGGAGGTGGGGCTGAAAATTCCAAGCTTGTAATCATGGCTTATAACCAATCCCCATCCAAGAGCCCACTAAGAGTCACCTCATTAGAACAAAAGAAACTACTATCGCCCAGGAAATTCCAAGAGATTTTAGGAACTCTGCGTAGGGAAACGAAGTCAATGACCAAATATTAGAACAAAGGATGCTCCTGGTGCTCTTATCACTTAGAAAATTACAAGGGTTTAGGAGTTCTCTGCCAGGAACCAGGGACAGAAATAAAAGTACATATATTTTTCTGTTATCTCATAGCAAGTGACTTAAGTTAGATCATAAAAATTCTTGGTGACCCAATCCAGGTCTTTTGGGAATATGGTGGATAGGAAGTAAAGAGCTAAAAGGGTTTTGAACCAAGGCCTTCACAATTATGACCTCACAGGTACATATGAAACACCTTATCTGGTTCTTACAACCCTCTTCCTTTTACATTCAGTCAAGCCTGAGAGGTACCACCATATGCTGGGGGTGTGGGGAAGGAGAGAGGAAGGGAGAGGTGCACCAGCAGCAAAAGAGGTGGAGGCAGGATCAACAAAGTCCTAGAGGTCCTTGCAAGTCAATGCAGGTAGTGCTTAGCATTGTGTCTCCAAGCACTGTGCATAGTGCTCGAGGTGTAAGTCAAAACTGTGGGAACTAGTGAGGACTCTGCCAGAACTTTTTAACCCGTGTTCTATGACAGTTGAAAAAGGAAAAATATACCCTGCAAATCAACTTGAAAGAGGCTGGTCCACCTGTCAGCCCTCACTACCTATAAGGGGATGGCTGCTTCAGTCTCACAAATCCATTGAAACCCTCTGAGGCACAAAGGAACTGCTGCTAGCCTTTCTCTCCCATTGTAACGCAGCCATTATTCAGGTTATATTCCGGGAGAATGATGGCCCCAGCAGTTGTAGGACTTGCAATACTTTAAACAAATGAGGGAAGGGAGGAGAACTACACAAAAGCAACAGCAGGCCTGTTTACCAGAGAAGACAATGGATTTAAAGAGAAAGAGCAGGAAGTCTGTGCTTTCACTCTCATTTGTCTGCACCGAGGTGAAGACGGATAAAGAGTCTGGCTTGTCACCCTTGTTTTGTTGTCCACACAACCCCCTCCCCCCCTTTTTATGAGGAATTTGATGAGGGAGGAAAAGTAAGTCTTCAGCTGAGGCCCTCGCCATCAGCAATGTCAGTTATTAAGTTGGAGGTGCATTGTTTAGGCATTAAGAGCTCAGAGGTCAAGTCTCTCTGACTTTACCTAGGACTCAAAATACTCTGAACATCTAGAATTATTCATTGAGATTTCATTTTAAAATTCCTTTCAATGGATCTCATAATGATCTAATTACAAAGATGGAGATGTCCTGCTTTGCAAGAAGCATGATTTCGAATTCCACCAAAAAATGATAGCTCTGTTCCATGAGCAGTTCTGTTCAATGAGAAATGACTAGAAAATCATCTCACAGCTGCTAAACAACTGGTTTTACTTTAAAGCTACAAGTTCTAAGTTTGCTTCAGGTTCTCTTTCAAAGCTACACAGATATGTAATTTTTCTCCTGAGACTTTGATCACTATGTGATATAAGAAGACTGCTTAGGTATTTCATTCCGATAAATCCTACTTTTAGCTAACTAGCTGATAGTTGAGCAAGCCATGTAACAATAAATATTTTTCATTTTCTCAGATAGCAGATATTTTGTGAACTACTCACAGACTACTATTTAAACCAATTATCAACCTAATATTGAGACTGATTGCTGATGGATAATCATGGCGATCTGACCACTAGCATGAGCCACAGCTCACCTGACATCCTATGGCCACTGCTGACAAGGCTGTGGAAATCAGGACCAATCTGCTAAACCCACAAAGGTCTTAGTTAGAAAGGTGTTAGGAACCAGGTCTTCCGAGGTTGGGTCCAGAAGAGCAAATTTTTTCATTCCTTTGCCTTTCTTTCTGATCTTAATAGCCTCATTCAGAATTTTTAAAAGTGGAGGCTCCCAGAACAGCAGCACACACCACACTAAACCACCGCCTGTTGCTGTGCTATAGAGTTAAAACCTCCCTCCAAAATTAAGTCCATTCTTGTGGTTTACATCCTTCCCCTTGTCCTCCCACCCACAACAACATGCACACTGGCAGAACTCTGATGTGGTTTTCGGTTTCCAAGGGTCATCACCTAACCACCCAAGACTTGGGTAAAAATACCCCCATAAAACTCTTCACACATTTGTTTTTAACTTGTGGAAATGGCTGATTTACTCTCAAAGAATGTTTGGAGAGCCTCAGAGCTGTGCAAGGATCCATAATTATCGATAATCGCTAAGGCAGCTTAACCCTTCAGTAAAATATTATGCATACAAATGGGTTTATTTTGAACCAGTCCACACTATTAAACTTGAGCCTGGATGGGGTTTATCCCAAGGCAGTGCTCAGTAACAGCATAGTAGCAAACACCTTGGCTATATGTCCTCCTGTTTGGTTGGCTCGTTTTATATCTTTGCATGTTTAAATAGACACTGGGAGTGCTAATTAAAATGCAATCATGCAGATAAATTATACCATATTTCTAAAAGATAAAATGTAAACTCTTTGATTTCAACATCTTTGTGATATTCAAGGCAAAAGCACAGTGTGATACTGAACTTAGAGAAACCTTTCACGGTTATGGCATGTTTAAAACCAAAATCCATTTTTTTGAAATAATGGAACATATAACATTAATTATGAATGATTTCTTATGGGAGTCAAGGTTCAGGGTTTCTAGTGCAAATGTTCAAGTCGTAGGTCACTCTGAATAATTTGTATTGTCTTAGTTCGGCCTGTAAAATGGGAAGCATGATGTATATTTCAAAGCCTCCTTCAGTCTAGGGAAAAGGGCAGCCCCAAAACCAATGGTCAAGTCTTCTTCAGTGGATTCTCCATTCCACCTATTGCTATTCAGCTCTCAGGTGAACCTCACTGCCAGCAACCAAAGATAAAAACAAGTGTGCTCATCTCTCTGAACCTCAGTTTCTTCTCCTGATCCTCACTCAGTAAGGCATTGTTGGTTGATTTTGAGATTATAGACTCATTTGACAATTTGATGAAAGCCATTTACACTATTCCCAAAGAACAGCAGATGTGCATATCACCATAAAAGTGTGCACAACACCACAAAAGTGTGCACATGCATCCACTGACCCTCTGATACATATCCATGGACCTCCAATTAAGAACTCGAGGTCCCTACAGCAATAAGATTCTACATGTCTTCATCCAGGACTTTGTTTTGGGCTCTAACCAGCTCCTTTTACTTATACCGTACACTGAAAAATTAATATTTACCATAAAAATCATATAAAAATTAATCTTTGCTTCAGCACGAGGGCATTCTGTACACCGTTTATAGGACAGGAAATAATTAGAAACCATTTAAGTAATACAACTAGTTTTCTATAATCAAAAGAATTAGACCATCCAGGAGTTCTTGTTTGCCCTCTCCCTCTTTTGAGAAAGCGTGTAAGTACTTTATCCTGGGCCTTTATTTCAAGGTCAAGGTCACAGTTTCTCCCACAGATTCCCACTACTTTAAAACCTTTATCCCCAGACCGAGGTATGCTCTTAGCCCACTTTGGTGCCTAGAGGAGTAACCCTGTTGGGTGCCTTGTTCTCACCTTACAGCTTTTGACCAGCATCTAATGTGCCACCCTGAACTGCCCTTTCCCCACTCTCCAGGTCTGTTCCAGAACAGTATTTCTCAGGGAATGTGCCAGAAAACAATGTGTTCCATGGCCAAATAAATCTGGGAAATTCTACACCATGGACACTCCCAAAGCATTTTATCTTATTAAAGGCATGAGAAGTCCTTCATGAGAAAACGAATTTAATTTTGTTTTCCCAATGTTTCAAAAACGTATGTGATTGTAGGATAATTTTTTCCTATGATGTTACTGTTGCTCACTTATAAAAACTCAAAGATCTAGTTTCTACCATATCTTCAGCCAATGGAATCTCAGTGAGCTTAACCTAGATTCTGTTTATCAGGTTCGTTGGTCATTCTTTTCAACTAAATATCATTTTGTTCAAAGACTTCTTAGTTCTCTCTCAATTTTCTTTGCTTGCTGGTGTTGCCAAGCCACCTGGGTCCATTCTCCTCCACCAGCAGTTCATATCCACCCTCCCTTTTGGAACTCACAATGTATATTTGTATATAAAAAGACAGTCATCATCCTGTCCAGGAAACAGCTCCCATTGTCTCTCCTTCCAGTATTTTTAAATAGAGTCGTCACAATTTTGAGCTGAAATGAAGGGCTTAGAGATCTCCCAATAATTCTTCTAACTTTACGAATAAGAGAACAGACCTAAGAGGTTAAGTGACTTGACAGAAATAAGACCAGAGCCCGACTCTCCAATTCCCAATCCAGTGGCCCAAGGGTGTGGCTCAAGCTTCCCAGAGGCATATGAGATTGACACATACCAGAGAGTAAATTTGCCAATTTGCAACAAAGAGGGAGATGTGTTTGGCACAAGATCAATTAGCTAGAGATAATTCTACTCAAAGATTAAATTACAGTTACATGCTTTCTTGATAAGGATGGGCTAGAGGATGAGGAGTTAGAGTTTCTTAAGGAACTGATGTACTGGAGAGATTGGACTGAGAGTTAGGAGGCTGATTCAAATTCTAATTATCTCACCACATGGGCTTAAGGTCATTGGCTTCTGTTTCACCATCGACTAAATGGCCAGAGATTAGACAATTACCTGTAGGTCCTTTTAGCTCTACATTTGAGGACTCTGTGATTCCAAGTTTTTCTTTTAAATTACTCTGTCTTCATTACTCCAGCATTCCTTTTTTATATGCGAACACACAAACCTCTAGCCCTTGGTCTGAAGTTCTTTAAATGACTAATCATCCAGTTTTGGGAGTGGGGACTTTTGGTCCTATCATGGACATTAGACAAACCTTCTCAAGATTCTCAAATAAAAGGTTCTTGGAAAAAAAAAAAACAAACAAAAAAAAACAGGTAGTCACAGCTGGTTATTTGATCTTAAATAAAAATAAACACCCCCATCTCTTCCTGGGATTGCTGAGTTAATGTAGTTTCCCGACACTCTCCAATATTGATCCGTGTTATTTCCATAGCACAGCCTGAAGCTCCCAGGGAAGGCAGAACCACACTGTGAAGTCTAGACTCCTCCACTCAGTAGTCCAGCAGCTTCCTGCAACACCAAATCACAGTGTCATTAGCTTCAGATTATGATGATAGGGTCTCCTAATTCAAGTCTGTGATTGTGCTTTTAAATCATTCACACTCCTAAATTGTTTCATTTATTTAAAGAACATCCACCGCCCCCAGGGTCTCTGGGCATGGGTACAAAATACTACTATCAAGAGGGGTCCACAGTGGTTCTCAGTAATCCACTAGCTGCTCATTATCACAATTTTACCAGTAACACTAAGTACATCAACAAGGATGAACTATAAGAAACATATGATTCTTGTTCACACTTACATAAAATAGTGACAATGCTGTTAGTAATTAGTTACCAGATCCTCAACTGCTTTGCTTTTTTGGCATTAGTAAAATGCCACTTGAAGTTTTACACCAATTTAATATTACCCACATTCGACTGTCTTTAGGCTCCTTGAAAATGTGCTCTCCTTCTTTATAAGCAAAGACGATGTGCCCGACAGTAAGACATGAACTTTGAATTGTTTGCATTCAGCCTCTAGTAAAGAGTATGCAGAGTATGATCCATTTTGGTTCAGGATTATACCGTTCTGATATCATTAGTAATTGTTCACAATGATGAAAGATTATTTCACTCTTTGAAGCTATCTCAGCTGTCTGAGAATTCAGTTTATTAACATGCAATTCTATCCAACCATCGCGCCTAACAGATTAAAGTGAAAGAACACAAACTCTGAATATAGCTAAGACACTTACTCAACTAGGACTCATTCTGGTTCCACGGTCAGCTCATAGACAGAAATGTAATGCCAAAATATTAAGGATTAAATAGTTTTGAAATCAATGCTGCTAAGTCCCTTAAATTTAGTTTCTGTTTTTCTACTTGCAGGAAGTTAATGATACTGTTGATACCTATATTCCTTATGAAGATACATGAGGCAGTAACTACATAAATCACTTCCATTTTAAAGAAAAAATACTTCTGGAATAAAAAGGATAGCGAAGGCCAGGCAGAATCCAAAAACAAGCCTCCAAATTCTGTTCCAAAAAGGTAGGTGTCTACATTGTCAAGAGAGAAAAAAAACTGTCTTTAATTCCATTTGGAGGCACTATCCCCACTTTTGTCTTATAAATGACCCTGTAGACAGTATTTCTATAACATCTAGGGAATTTTGTTTTGTTTTGTTTTCCACTGACACTATAAATCAAATGTTTTCAATTGGCACCGTAACTAGAAAATTGGATCTAAATCTCTCACTGGTTAACACAGCCTTGTAAGATCTGGAGTCTTCCAGCTTCATTTCCAAATCTCAGATCTTTGACTACCCATTTTAAATTGAAATACGGAGGTGCCAATTAGCATCTGGCTGAGAGAGTTCACACTGAATCCAGAAACTCCAGATTTTTGCCTGGGATTAAATGTTTTATCTGCTATAAACGCAGGTCCTGGAATTATATTTAATATTTTTCTTTCCCATATTCTAATTTAATCTAATGTGATGTTGTTTCTGTTGTTGTTGATTGGTTAAGGGTGCTAGCTTTCATGTGTGGAAGTTCTGATTCATCAATAAATAGAAAAACATGTTCCTGAGATGCACTGTTATCACCCACGATTTCAGCAAATTCCTTTGTAACCATATGAAAGATGACTAGTTGGACTAAAGAGGGGCCCTGTTAAACTAAAAGAGAGAGTTGGGGTGGGGGAGGCGGTGCATTAAGTAACGTGAAAGAAATTTAAATTCATTATCTTTGATTCTTAATATCATGATCTAATAAACTGAACTAACTATTCCAGATATTGTAAAAATGTGATCCAACATTTATTAGGGAAATATTACCTTAACTATTTAGTTAATGAATGTATTCTAGATTCTAATGTTTTTACTATGTTGGCAAACAGAAAAGAACTATAGGATTGGTAACAAATGTTTTGCTCCTGCAAGTAATTATTTCGCTTAAAACAAAATACTCAACTTTTTTTTCCTTTCCACAATGTGAATTCTTCGATACTTTTGGATAAAAGGCTCAGATGATCTGTTTTCTCTAGCCAGAATGACTGCATATGTTCAATAATATATCAGTTTCATAGAATAGGCACATATGACAATAAATCATTTTGGGAACTTCCTGAATCCCAGCCAAGTTGTAGACAATAAAAGATTCTGCTTGTAAAGGCAGCTATAAAAGTTAATTTCATACAGGTTCCCCAGCACACATGCTACGGTTCAGTTCCAAACAGATGTGATCTTGGAACAGCAATGGAAAATGGCATGAAGCTTTTTCGTAAACTTTCCATATCAGGAGATTCAAATACTTGTGTTTTGTGCAACCTTTGGTCATTAACACACTGCAGCAGATATGAAGGCTAAAATCATGTTTCTCCTCATTTTAAACAATAGTTGGATTCCAGGGAAGTTGCATGTTTGTCTGAATTTTTGTAATTTGAGCCATTCTCTGTACACTAGCAGAATTTCCTGTTAATGGCTCTCTGGAATAGATTTGGGACAATAATGATCAATCCTCTGGTTTATCTTTTGCTGGAATAGAGATTTTCAAAATGTGGTAAAGATATATCTCTTTACAAAAACCCCTGCTGAGCTTGAGAGTACAAAGTACGATTGGAGTCTGAGAAATTGTAAAACAATTCAGTGCTGAGGGCTAAATGAGGGCATCCTTAACATATTAATCATACATCTAAAATTAACTAAGGCCAACCTAAGAATTAAGATGCTCAAGTGTAAAACAAAAAAAAAAAAGGAAAGAAAGAAAAAAGTTCATTGGTTACATGGTGGATATTTACAAAATCACATTTTATACTAGTAGATTCCTTTAAAATTAAAAATGATACTTTCTATCCATTAGTTCATATGAACATCAGGCCAACCTCTTAAAATTGAGAGATTCTTATTTTGAGAGTTTGAGGAAACAGGCTCAATGACATTAAGTAACAATCCCAAAAAGGACAAAGGAGATAAAGGCCACAATCCCAGGTGTATGGCCTTGAAAGGGCAGTGACACGATTCCAGGGATACCACTTGCACTGCGCTCTGGAACTGAGCTCCAGGAGGACAATCCCACAGAAGACCAGGGAAATAAAGTTCTTCTATCAGCTCTCTGACCAGCTGTGGCCTTGACAAGTCACTTTAGCTATGGAGCCTCCCTTTTCTCATCCTTAAAAGTGAGGAGGGTAGACTAGAAAATGAACCCTAAGTTCCCTTCCATATCTGACCTTCTATATGGGTCTGCTGAGTGGAAGTAGCAGAGATGAACTATTATTTATCGGCAAAAGGCACTAGGTAACGTACATTGTGAACCTTAGGTTGTTGATATCTCTGCCCCTAAGCCATATTTTATCACAAGTGCTTTGCCTTCTCAAGAAATAGGTAAAATGTGTCAGACCTTAGGTGAGGTAACCTCAAAGCCAGGGGACATTTGCTCGTGTACCAGAGTGAGAGACAGCAGAACCCAGTGCAGGCAGGTCAGGCTGCAGAGAGGCAAGAAATAAGGTCAGTCTCACTGTGCAACTTTCAGTTAGTTTCACCTGGGTTTGGTTCTCAGTTTAGTGGTTGGTTTTCTTGGAACTAAGAGTAAGTGGTTTTGCTTCATCAAACAGGTCAGAAATGAAATACCTAGACTATGACTAGCCTGATCCTTGCCTTAAAAACTAAGAGAGCTGTGGTGCCTGTCTCCAGATTCCTACAACCTTCACTTTTGACCAGCTGGGTTAGTATCACAAGCAGAAACAGCTTTCTCATCCGGCCTAGTATCTAGTATCCTCCCTTTTCACCCCCATTTTGCAATTCAGAATACCAGGTCTTTGTTAGCAGTCGAGTACTAAAGGTCCCAACTGTTTACACTCTAATGGTGGCATTCAATAGAAGTAGGACTGGTTTGATGTCCAGATTCTACAATGAAAATAATTCCTACATTTAGCAATCCCAGGAAAACCATAGTCCATGTTTACAATAACTAGAACATTTATAGCTCTTAGCGATTACTCTCTGTCATCCTCTGTTGTCATCAGAACAGACCAATTTACAAGATAATAGAGTTGATTTCGTTTTATTTTGCCCAATGTATCAGCTCTTTGGAAACAAACTGGGTGTTTTATAAGGTAATAAATAGTACTTTAGTGGCAGAAAGAGTTCTCACCTGACTCCCAGGGTACAGCTCTTTACCTGGTAGGATATGGGTCATTGGTTTTTTAGTCCATATTACTTCCAAGGTGTTCATTGCAAAGGAGTTCTTCTTCCTATATTCCAATGTTTGAAATATGTCTCTTACAGCCCACAGAGGAGTGTACTCCTCTGGGAGTGTCTAATACAAGACCAGGTGGTCCGAAACAACCTCCACCCTCAAGTGTCCTATAGCATCCCCACAGAGCATCCTCATGAGGCAGAAATCCACTAGTAGGCTTCCCATTTGACAGATGAAGAACCTCACATAGAGGAGAGATGAGCCATTAGTCCAGGCCACATTTGTCCAGGAACAGACTCATGGCTTTCAGACTCTTTTTACTCTGTATTACCAGCTCTGGATGGCAGTCATAAAAGAACAGTTCAAAGGAAGGGCCTTTTGTATTGATTTTTGTATTGATCACGGATTTTCTTTTATTTTGAAATTATTCTGTAGATAACATAATAATGTCCTGGGCAACTCTTCCAAGTAAGTAAACCTCGATAACATGATAATTCATTTTAAAACATTGCCATCCAAATACAAGATTTCTACAAGTTGGCTTCTCATTGAGGGAGAAGGAAGAAGTCATACACAGGTACTGCTAGCCCCAAATCCTCCCTGGTATTTCGCCATCACTGGGCAGAGATTTTTTTCTTCCAGTTATAAAATATATTTTATTACCAGAACAACTGCATAAGTCTTATACTTTGAGAAAGAAAATGAACCCTGAAGACATCTAAAGACAATTCTAAATACATTAGAAAACTTATGCTATTATATCAAAAGGAGACTGGGCAGAGATTTTTACAGCCCCAATTCAAACAGTACAATTAGTTTGTAGCTTTATACAATTAGCAGTTGAGCTTCAAAATACCCAAGCTGCTATCTGGCCGTTCAAAATTATTTAAAAGTAAACTGACAATTAATTAGTAATAGTAATAGACATAATAAAATCTAACATCTGTACAATGCTTGAAAATTGTTCAGGTATTTTCATACCTATCACATTTAATCCCCACAGCTTCTCTAATTGGCTACTATAATCCTCCTTTCATAGGTTAACATTGAGGCCAAAAAAGCTCTAAAACAGGACTTATACTCAAGTCTTCTGAATCAAAATCTAAAGCTCCCTTCATTTTACTGTAAATAAATCTCAGCAGGGCCAGGTCAATTTACAATCCATGTTGAGGAAACAAATATAAGTTGAATAAAAGGTAATTCAACATTTCTGAAATTATCAGGCATTAACTTTAAAATGGGTACAACATCATCGTAAAACTAAAGAGGATTATGTACTAAACATGATGTATTCGGTGGTTCTCCTTCAGCTTTAATACTTTGCCCAATGCTGTGTCCATTTATAATATTTTCCCAAGAACCAACCAAGATTACTTCAGTTCTCCAGGGCAAAAATTTTTTGGCTCTCTGATTGTTTGCCTCTGTAGCCCTCAGAGGATTTCATCATCTTGTTCCATCTCTGTCTCTAATATGCCTCCAGAGGAGAAGACTTCAGATTTGGGGTATGCTGTATATCGCAGCAACATCCACAGGGCTACAAGTGGTTTGCAAATAGCGTTTAGCAACTCATGCTTCTGTTCACTGAAACCTCCTTGGAAAAAAACAAATTACCCCACTGA
Organism: Pteropus vampyrus; assembly: GCF_000151845.1. Lineage (NCBI taxonomy): Eukaryota > Metazoa > Chordata > Mammalia > Chiroptera > Pteropodidae > Pteropus > Pteropus vampyrus. The sequence continues at coordinate 5,192,024 of NW_011888861.1, read as the reverse complement.
TCACCAAGCAAATGCCACTTAGAGTTGCCCTACTATGAGTCTAGCAAGTGAAATGGTTCAGAACAGGCCTCCCCAAAACATGCCACTTTGGCTTTTGAATTATTTTGAGCTGAAGGCAATCGAGACCCTGCAGGCTTATGAGAAATTTTTACCTCTCCCTTAAAGAATTTAAATTTGGGGTCCTGCCCATAATAAAAATGATCACCAGAGATAACTTTTTATGACCTATCTATAAGGCAATGCAAACTTCTGATCCCTGAACATCTGCTCTTCTTATCATACTACAAATGACCTTCCTCTCCTCTGAAGCCCCAGGCATCTTACCTTAACTCTCAATGCCATATACACCTCATTTTCTCTTTCTGTCTCTGAATGTATGTCGGGTCTCTGATTCTTTCAGTGTGTAAGCTTTTAAAGCCAGTTTTATCACAATGTCTGCTTCCTGGGAATTTTCTCCCACATGCCTCCCCCTGTATAGTTGGCACATCCAGCATAGAAGCAAGCTCTCTTTCTGCGTGATAACAAGAGCATCTGCCACCGAGAGGAAATGTCTTTATCATGGAAGAAATCTGCCATCTCCCACTGTGTCAAACTTCCCCAAGCTTCCTGCCTTGCCTCTGAGGGGGGCCTCCAACATCCCTGAGAGTCTGCTCTTTTCATCCCACATGCCAGCCTGCAGCCTGGAGTCACATGTAGTGGGTCTTTCCACTCTTGGCTTTGCTTGTGCTCCACAGGCCTGGACAGGCCAGCCCAGAAAAATCAAACCTGTGTCCACCAGAGGCCCTGTGTTTTCTGTCTCATATCCCAAACTTCAACAGGTGGGATCTCTTTCCAGTTTACAATAGGCCCCTTCCTTGACATTCTTTGCCTCCTCACTCAGCTCTTCAAGGACTTGAGGTATCACCTTCTTCAGCACCCCAGCCTCCTGTTGCTTGACATCAGCTCCTGATCAGTGGCACTTGGCAGAGTCAGTGCCACTTAAAGATATATTCTTTGCAGAAAGAAGAAACTTCCTCTTACATAATTGCCTGAGCTTTGCTCTCAATTCCTCTGGCTGGCTCTGTCCCTACCCTGTGTTTATATCAGAGCTGAAATTTTTTTCGCCTTTGAGCACTTGTAAAAGATTCTTCCTAGGTTGGGAGTCTTAATGGGTAAATCATAGGGAATGTTTTAGGAGGTTAATTTCATTTGCTTACAAGAACAACACTAATTGCCTTTCAAAGGAAGGAAGGAAGGGAGTGAAAGAAGGAAGGGGAAGGCAAAGGGGATGGGAGGGAAGGGAAGAGAAGGATCTTAGGAAAAATTTAGCTTAGGGACTATATCAGAGGCTATTTGTCCATTAACATTAGTTCTCTCCATATTTAATAATGCAAGTCCCATGCTGGGCCTGGGCACAGCCTCTCAGCTGAAGACTACATTTCCCAGCCTCCCTTGCAGCTTGGCATGGCCATATGATCAAGTCGTAGCCAAAGGGATGTGAGCAGAAGGACGTGTGTCATTTTCAGATCACTCTCCTGGCTCTTTTCCTCATTCCTGCTGACTGCAGCTGTCGTAGCTGCCTTGCCACCAGTCCTGGCCTGCTAACCTCTGGACTGTTACATAAGAAAAGAAACTTCGAACCTGTTCCCATCACTATGTTTTAGGATCTCTCTGTATTAATACTCTAGCTTGTACCCTAACAAGAGCTCAGGGCTTTCATCTTAGAGTACGTAGCAAAGCGTATACCTAAAGTGATTTACTAAGTCTTTGTTCAAGTAAGTTTTAGTGTAATGTCAATTAATTTACTAATCAGCTAATATTTCTCAGTATGTGCTCTATTCAAAGCACTCTACTTGGCACTATTAATATATATGACATTATCCAGCCCTCAAGAAATTTATCATCTAGCCGTGAAGACCAGACAGACACAAAAATACCACAGAGCAGCACTGTGCATTGTTAATCACACGAATGGCTTCAATAATGAGCACATAGCCACACTTCTTCCACTTTCTTCCTGACCTGAGGGTCTTCCAATTTGAAATAAGATTTTATGATGTTTGAATAAGTTTTCCCTTTCCCAGATTACTTCATTTTCCTCTACCTCAAATTTTCCAATTATGAAATAGTCCCAGTGTAACTATCAATGTCCTCATTCCTTTGACTTTATGACTTGGACTTCTCAACCCCTCCAACATGCCCCCTCCTCTCTGGTCCTAAGGCACACGTAAGGGAGTCCAGACCATTGCACAGTATTTTGTTTTTAAGTCATGCACTATTGATGTTGGAAATAATCACTCAGCACCTCTCTTCTTATCACCCAAATAGCAAACCTTACATTGCTCTATTGACTACTGCTGTGCCTCATGCTGAATGACTGCTTTCCAGGAGCCAGAGAAAAGTGGCTATGCAAATTGGCCTGGATGCCCAGGCACCAAAGCCAGAAAAGGAAAAAAGGTAAGCAGGCTTGAACAAAATCAGGAGATGGACTGATGAAATAAGAAGGAATATAGATTGGTTCTCATTACATGCCATTGGAAAGTAAATCTAGAGCTGTTTGGTTTTTTTTTTAACTAATCAAATCGTTTCCTTGTTCATCAAAGATGAGAGTAATATATGTCTACAATATTGACCAAAATTAAATAGAACACAGATATGAAATGGAGTTTTATCCATTACTTTGGATTAATTACATCTCCAAGCTAGTTATATGGGAGAACTGGTGCAATTTCTAAATGTTAGGTGAATTTGACAGCAATCTCCATTTAGCTATGAGGGGAACCATTTGTGATACAGAAAGGAGAGAAGTTGTTTTGTGTTAGAGCTACTCACTATTTACTTCATATCTAATTTATCAGATGACATTATTTTCATGTGTAAAAAAGAGGTAACAATGCAGGATTTCTTTGAAAGTTACTGGTAAGTAAAAGTGTCTAGCACACTGTCTGACCCAGAGGAATTAATCATTAGTTGTTAGCTCAGTCAGAAATGAACATTTAAAAATGCTAACATTTGTTCCAAAATGAAAATAAGAACCTAGAGTGACATGGAAGGAAAGCTGCCAGAATATGATATGTAAAAACCAGGAAAATGATTCCTGGGAGGAAACCTATATCCTCTGAAAAGGAACGATTTCAGAAAACATAAGAAAACTGGCAAAGACTCAGCATGAAGTGACAGAGAAATGTGTAGGAATGTTCTGAAACCAGAGGGGATCTCCAAGGACATGAACCCAGGAACGAAAAAGAATAATTCATTGAGTTCTCCTACAAGCAGAACATGGGGTAGTTCTAGCCTAACAGAGACTCGAAGGATGCATATGGATTATTTTCAACTGAAAATGAGGGAAGGGCCTTGTGGAGCTTCCCCTGGGGTCAAGGTTGGAGAAAAGCGAAAGGAATACCTATGAAGAAGAACTAGAAAGAAATGTAAAAGCTTGAGATAAATTGCATAAATATATATATATAAGATTCTATATTTCTGTAATTTGCCAAACTGTTGGAGAGTTGACCTCATGAGACATCCATGTATTGTATAAAATCACTTTGGATGCTGAAAGCATGTGTGATGTTTCAGAGATGCCAGCTTTCGAGTAGGTTTTGGGGGATGCTGGAGGCTGTAACCTACATTGTATGAGGAGAGAAATGAACTATAATTCCAAGGACGCAATGGTGGGGCCCTGGGAGCCTGCATGTCTCACCCCTTCTCCAGTAACGCTCCAGACTCTGCTCTCTGGGCCCACCCTGAGCCTGCAATGTCATTTGATCTGTACCTTTTTTTCTAACAGAGTAAAGGATTTCACCAGTGCTCCCCTCAGCTGTAAACAGCAGTTATGTCATAGCAGAAACATCCACCTCTCTGGCTAGTAGGTAAACAGCCCACAAGAACAGAAGTGACTCCTGCAACGGACTTAAGAGATCCTGATAAGTAGAGTGGAAGAATGGGAAATCCTACCCTGAACCCCCTACTTCAAGGTCACAGCCAGGTTCATGATCAGGCGTGGTTCTGCTTTGCTTTCTCTCAAGAAGTAGGCAGGACTTCTACACTGTCCACCCTTGCCAGCCTCCAGCTTGTGAGCAGAGCTGAGGGCACCTTCCCCTTGCCCATGCCTTGGGGGCAGGGAAGGGCAAGGAAACTTTCAGAACACTGAAGCATGATAAATGATCCCCCCTCCCCCCACAGACTCTAATTGGATACACCCGCCCTTCGCTTTCATGTGCCTTCAATCCTACCCCCTACCCAGGACCCCAGTCCTCGCTGAGCCAGTCCCTAAGTCCTACACTCCAGTGGAGGAGAAGAGATAGAGAGAGAAGACAGCACCGCTGCCAGCAACCTAAAACAAACCCAGGCAGAACTGTGATTTGACTCACATGGGGCGTCCAGATGGTTCTTTTTCTACCTAGGAATGTACTTCCCTCAGATAGCCCCAAGCTCCAAGGCAATAAGAGGGCCTGTTGCCGATTTCAGCACTACCGAAAAGCCACAGTGCACCCTGCTTCTCTAAACCCTTAAAAAGCTCGGAGCCATTTATTTTCCTTTGCTTAACCTCCCCTTTTTGCCACAAGACAGTGTGAAGCCTAGAAATCTTTACTCAGCAAAAGACAAAACACAGAGGATGAAGCCGGCACAAAATGTTTTCTCCAGCAAGCTGCCTGGGGAGCCAGGCCTTGACTTTGACATGTGCTGGAGGTGTGGTGTCCAAAGTAAACCTTTGAACTATTTTTTTGGAACCTCCAAAAAGACCCTGCACATCAAAGGGGATCTGATCCCTGCTCTGTGCATTGCAGGCATCGTTAAGCATTTTGCATGAATCAACCACCTTCTGAAAAAGAAAGGAAGCCCAAACTCAAAGCACATTGCCAGTCTGTGGACCCAAATGTGGCCCAAGCACATGCTCACCACATGGCTTCTCCCCCTGGTTCAGTGGAATCAAACCCTACAGACACGCTCCAGGCTCTTCCATCACACAGGGGTAGTCACAGAGCCACTCTCTGCAGCCTTCAGTTCAGGATACAATGGGGTCACTTGTTGAAGCAGCCTCATGCCCCTCACCATGCCCACCTCGAGGGAGCCCACATGAGCTCTGACTCCAGTCACAAGGGGAGCCCTGCTGGGCTGCTCCACTCCAAAAGCCAGCACAGGATACACTTTGGGTCTGAATAGGGAGTCCTATGTGAGTTCCTTGGCATCATGCCCAGAAAGCCACATCTTTTGCAAGCACCAGCATTGGTGGGCACAGCTGAGAATTCCAGTCCCTGAAAGAAGGCAGAACAAGGAGCAGAATCTGAGGCTTGAGATTCTTCTGCCATCTACACTCGTAGAATTAATCCAGTTCCCCACAGGCAGCTATGGTGACCAGCAGGAGATGAGCTGAAACTTCAGAGGCCACAGTTGCCCTAACAGTTCCTAGAAATTGGTTAAGATAATCTCTTCCGACCAGCATGAGGAGGAAAGCATTTTCAGACCCTCACCTACCAGCTGTGCTATCTGCGGACCCACAACTGAAGCCATCATTTGAGGGCGGCAGGGAGTGGCCCTGAGAGACTACTTATGTCCTCTCTAGCCCTTCACAACATCAACCCACTAAGAACCTTCAAAGCACTAGGAAGATATCCACTGACCCTATGATTTCACTAGAGGTACATTAAACAGTTTTTAACATAGGATGCTATCACTCTCGGCAATTGTCTTTTTAAAAGCCATTTTCTCTGGCAAACCAAGTTCTGGGTTCAGGAAAAGAAAAAAGGCTCGAAACTGCTAATGCAACCTCATTGGTAAGAGTTTTAATTAGCAGTTTGAAACTGCCCACATTCTGAGTTTTTAATTAATAGGCACAATTTCTGTTGAGTTCTACTTCAATAGGAGCTATATAAAACCAGTGAGTGGGTGACATTATTCCATTCAGAAAAGAACCATAAGAAGAAAAAGAAAGCTGAATTAAGAGGCACATAGAAGACAAATGAACTGTTTCTCTGGGTTATACCTTTATAAACACTGTTACCTATCACTTCTTGCTGGAAGCCCTTTGCTCCATGACCAATCAACCCCTTGAATCATTTTAACACCTTGACACCCTGACTCTTGAGTCCAGACACTAGGAATCCCAACCAGATACCCTCATTCAACAATACTGATGGAGCATGCTATGTGCCAGCACCAGGCAGGTACCAAGAATGCTGAGATGAAAGGGCTGGTTCTCACTGTCCAAGGAATTCATAATCTTATAGAAGATGAAACATAAGAGGAAAACATGCTGTATGACTAGACGATAAACACCTAAAAGCAGAAATGCTGTCTTATTCACTTTTGTATTCCCATGATCCAGACAAGATCTAAACAGAATAGGCAATTATCAAATGTTTGTTGAATAACTACCAGGTGAATAATGGGTACTTCCACATATACTGTAGTGGCACAAAGGAGAGATGATCAGCTCTGCTAGGGTCGGGTAAACCCATGTGACAGTACCTGGTACACTGAGGTAAGGCCATACCAAGAGTTCTCCGTGGCATCTGTTCTAATTGCTCACAACCCAAGCAGACCAGTTGTTAAATATAATGGCCATCATCCACAGGGAGAGAAGTAAAACTCTGGAGCTGGGTCTTAAGGACAAAGTGGGAATTTCCCAAACAGAAAAGCTGGGAGAGACGTTCTAGACAGAAGGAGCAATACAGATGACGGCAAAAAAAAAAAAACCCTGAAATTTACCAAACTAGTTCTGAAGAGGGAGGTTGGACTGACACACAGGGGCCAAATCCTGTAGAGTATTGTCTGTCACACACAGGAGTGCAGCTTTCATCCTGAAGATGATGAGGAGTCATCAGAAGGCTTTAAAAAAAAAGAGGTCTGATGAAACCACTTTGATGAAAAAAGAGACAGATCTGAGAAAAGACACATTTGAAGGGTTTAGAAATGGGCAAGGGGAAAGATGTAAGAGGTTGGAAGTAAGGCATTGGCAGTGGGTTAGAGGGAATATGGGGGCATTTGGAAGGTAAGCTATCCTCAGACAAAATTTAGGAATGTATTAGATGTGAAGGATGATTAAAGAAGAGTTTAAAATAATTTCCAGCTTTCTGGCTTGGTTAACTGGGTGGTAATCTACTAACATGATAAGACACAGAGCCCAGGAAGGTTGGGGCAAGGAAATGATGACTTTTACATGGTAAAAGTTGCTTTTGCCATGACAGATGCAGTGATCCAGTGTGGGTCCTAGACTTCGAGAGCTCAAACAGGAGATCTATTTTAAAGAGTTGGACCCCTACTGGTCTGGGATTTGCATGGCTTTTTTTTTTTTCACAGTCTCATGCAAATACACGCACACACGCACACCAAAGATTTCTGAATGTGTCATCTCCCAATAAGAACATTTCCATGTTTGAGAAAAATCTGATGCTAATCCAGAAGATGCCATGGAAATCGGTGCACAATTAGAAAGTAGCTCTAACACTGACAAGTTAAAATTATGACAAAGCAGACTCCAGAAAAACTTCCAAATAGGGAGAGATGCTCAAACTTCATTTCTCCTATGTGTTCTAGGAGCTCTCATAACCTTAAGGAAACTTGCCCCCTTTAAAGAAGAAAAGAAATAATAACAAAAGAATCTTGCTTAGCACACATCATCAGAGTCTTAGCCTATGTTCAGCTGCTTGATCTGAACTATGAGCAGGCTTCTAACACAGTGTTGGTCCCACCAGACATCTATCTGTTGAATTCTGAACAAGAAATTCTGAACAATCAATACACAGACTTCTTTATTATCTCCTTCCCTTCGGATAGTTTTCCTATACTCTTGGCTTCTCCAAGAGCCAAGCAATTCTTACTGAACCTTCACATCTATTAATCTGCCCCTGAATGAATCTACTCCTACCTGGTATACACTGTAATCTCCCTGTGGAGAATAAAGACCAGCAAAAACCCAAGCCTATGTGGTTGCAGTATAACCTCAGGGATCTTAATGATCAACTTGATCTACCATCAGACCTGCCTGTGAATTAAGTCGGTCCTATTGGTCTCATTTTACTTCCTGAATGGGAGAATAAGCAAATTCTTTGATACAGGAAATTGGCTGTAAGCATTCTGCCTTAGGATAAGTGTTCCCGATGATGGTGGTCAAGAATCCCTGTCATTTAAGAAATGGGTTCTAACCATCTCTGTGAAGAGGGCAGTCTGCATATGTATTACTGAGCCAAGTATTAAACTACCTCCTGTTCTGATAGAGTATGAACCTTAAGGCCTGCCCAGGTGAGCTGCCCGGGAAGAGGCACAGTGAGGGGTTCACAAGATCTTGCATGTTATAAATAGAGTTGATTCTAATTATTCACAGTAGTTATGCTCTGTAAAGTCTTTGTGAGCACTGAATCATTTCTCCTAGGGAAAATCTAGGTTAGGTTCCTGTGAGCCTCTGGTCACAATATTTCCATCAACCAATCAATATATAACTCTGTTTTATGTGTGTTTCTTTTTAAAGACACTTCATTTAATATATATTGTTGATTCATTAACCTTGAACTCACAGCCAACAGCACTATAACTCATGCCTGAACAAAGATTCTCTAACACTTGTATTTAAGACACAGCACATCCTTCTTGTACTTAGGGACACTAGCAGCACTTCAGTGCTATACTTGGGAGACATTTTAAAGAGTGAAATCACAACAAAAAGCACAAAAATGTAAGAAATGTGGCACTATGGAAAGACCATGGAAAGGATACTTGTTCACAGCAGGAGAGCTAGAACCAGAAGGCAGGGCATGGCCTTGTTCAGCCTCAACTGGAAATGTGAGTGCTGGGTGACTCAAATTTTTCACCACACTGTGCATGTCCACAAATGACTGCAAAAGCACTGTAATTATTGATTAGCACTTTCAAATAAATTTTAGCTGGTACATGAATTCGCAAATATGGATTTGTGAATAATGAGGATTGACTGTAAGTTGTACTGTAACTCTTTCCTCCAACCCGACTAGTTATTCTTCAGGGGATCTAGATTAAATGTTTAAACACATAATCATTTAAGGCAGTTCATCTTCAAGGTCATTCCATATCCTTCCTTCCTTCCTTCATTCCTTCCTTCCTTCCTTCCTTCCTTCCTTCCTTCCTTCATTCTTTCCTTCCTTCCTTCCTTCCTTTCTTTCTTCCTAAGTATACTTTTAAAAACAAAAATAAAAATGAATCAATGGCCAACAGGGTGTTAAAAATGCAGTACAGTTATCCCCACTTAACCATGGAGAATACATTTCAAGAACCCCAGTGGATACCTGAAACCATGGATAGTACCAAACTCTATCTATGCTATGTTTTTCCTATCCATACATACCTATAATAAAGTCTAATTTATAAATTAGGCACAGTAAGAGGTTAACAACAGTATCTAATAATAAAGTAGAACAATTATAACAATACACTAATAAAAGTTATATGAATGTGGTCTCTCTCTCACCCTCAAAATATCTTACTATAGTATACTCACCCTTCTTCTTCTTGTCATGATGTGAGATAATAAAATTCCAAAACTGTTCCCGAATCTGTGTAACCATCTTTTACTTTCAGTAAGTGGCTTGGTGTCATTCATTTCATGGGATCCATTACTGAAGCCATCATACAGGCTCAGTGCTTCCTGGAGCAATATGTTGCCATTGATTGGAACACGTTTTCTATTCATGTCTTCTACCCACAACTTTAATGCCTTTTCCATCTTAACTAATTACTTATCATACACTGTGTCCATAAATTTTGCAGTTTACGGTGTGACAGCAAAACTAGCAAGAGTATCTTTTTCCTTCTTTACAATTTCATGAATACATGATTCATTTTTACTGAAGATCTTAGCAACTTCAGTATTTTTTTCTTTCCTTATTGAGAACTTTCACCTTTTCACTTAAAGGAGGCACTTTGCAACTTCTCTTTGGCATATCTGAATTGATGGCATCACTACTCTTACATACTGGAGCCCTTATGAAATAAAATAAGGATTACTTGAACACAAGCACTGAGATACTGCCATAGTTGATCTGATAACCCATCAAGATCCCTACTTAAGAGACTAATTGGTGAGTAGGGTCTACAGCCTGGATACACTGGACAGATTCACATCTTGGACAGAATAACGTGAGATTTAATCCTGCTACTCAGAATAGCGCGCAATTTAGAATTTAATTAATTTACTTCTGGAATTTTTCATTTACTATTTTCAGATCACGGTTGACTCAGGTAACTGAAACCATGAAAAGCAAAATTGTGAATAATGGGAGACTACTGTATATTATAAATGTTTATATTTGACAAATTATGCCTTAATTTACAATACCAATACAATGCAATACAATTGGCATTAATCATAAGATAATTAAAGATTTTAAAAATATTAATTCATGGATCACCATAGTATGGTCTGGCAGAGGAACACTAGTTTTAAGTCATATAATGACATATAATCATCTTTTACTACATCTGGGTACTTCTGTCTGTACCCTCATTTGAAGAGAATTCCAACATCTATATTTTGATGCCCTTTGTGGATATGAGGCTCTAGCAGATGATTTTCCTGATCCTTCCTGTGACATGCTCATAAGTGAATGATGATCAAGGTCTCCTCAAGGAGTTGATCACTCTCTTTCTAGTTTACAATGCAGTTAAAGGAACCTATTATTTTACCTGCTGGGTGAATGGCAACAGAAGCCCTCAGAAGAGGCCAGGACACATTAAAGGAACAGGTTAAGTAAAAGCCTTTTGATCTGTGTGATCTACCAAAGGTCACTTTCTGTCTCCAGGCCTCAGTTTCCTCAACTGTAGTTAGAAGATACTTCAGATCAGAGGTTGGCAAACATTTTCTAGAAAGATCCAGATAGTAAATACTGTAGGCTTCATGGGTCAACAAGTGAAATCAAGGATCTTTGTAGGTACTTATACAACGAGAAAAAAAATTAATTTCCATAATTTTTTCAACTATTTTAAAATGTAAAAAGCATTCTTAGCTCATGGGCTATATAAAACAGGCAGTGGGGTCTACAGCCATGCCATCCTGAACACACCCATCTGATCTCGGAAGCTAAGCAGGGTTGAGCCTGGTTAGTACCTGGATGGAAGACCACCTAGGAAGACCAGGTGCTGTAGGCATAAAAATAGTAACAATTAATTAAATAAATAAGTAAGTAAATAAATAAATAAATAAAACAGGCAGTGGGCTAGATTTGGTCCAAAGGACATAGTTTGCTGACCCCCTTTAGGTTAGATCAGTGCCATGCTACAGACCTTTCTGTGATGATGGAATGTTCTCTATCTGTGCTGTGGCTATCGAACACTTGAAATGTGGCTAGTTGACTTAAGAACTAAATTTTTAGTTTTATTTCATTTCAAGTAATTTAAATTGAAATAAGCACACGTGGCTAGTAGCTAAGCACAGCTTTAGACCTTCTCTCTACTTCCTCAGGCCCTAATATTTTATGGTTCTATAGTTCACTGCCTTCAACAGTTTCTGTTTTATGATGTTGGCAGATGTGGACAAGCTTTGGAGATTTTGCTGCTGTTGATTATTCTGGCCTACATTAATATTCTCTTCCCTAGTTTTCTACAATGTCTCTAGTCCACTATACCCATTCTAATGCTAAATTCCAAACAGTACAGGGAAGTACCACAAGGTGCCATAACAAACTCAAAGGGGTGCTACAGAACATTTTAAATTTAAAGGAAACCACACCATACTCAGCATCTGTCTATACTAGCTCAAACTACTACTAGCGCAACCTCTTTTTGATAGTTCGTATAGTGCTACTAGTTTATAGCTTCTTCGTTAGATAGTGCTGCATTCCTTTTAATGAAGTCATACCTTTGAAAAGCTGGGTTTTCAGCAGTTGCAGTGATAAAAAGCAAGAACCACAGCGTTATCTTAGTCCATTCAAGCTTCTATAACAAAGTCTCATAGACTGGGTGACTTATAAACAATAGTAACTTACTTCTCACAGTTTTAAAGGCTGAAAGTCCAAAATCAGGGTGGCAGCAAGGTCAAGTTCTGTTAAGAGCTCTCTTCCAGGTTGCAGACTGTTGACTTTTCCTTGTGTCCTCACATGGTAGAAAAAGCGAGAGAGCTCTCTGCAGTCTCTTCTTATAAGAACATTAATCCCACTTATGAGGGATCTACCCTCATGATTTCATCTAAACCTAATTACCTCCCCAAAGCTTCCACCTCTAAATAGCATCACACTGGGAATAGGGTTTCAACATATGAATTTTGTGGGGTACACAGATGTTCAGTCATTGCAAGTACCCTATCTGATTCCAAGTTTTTTTTAAATGCACATTTTATCCCTTTTATTCACTCTATCTCAAAAATTATGTCTCTCAATTTTTCTAATCCATAGAGCTCAAAAACTTACTTGATGAAATTTCCAATATCAGTTAGTTCTGACAAGAACTAAATGAATTTTCCCATTCTAAACTCTGGCTAAGGCAAGATTTTGTATAAGGTTTATGAGAAAACTTTATTGAAGTGCAGATGACCCTTGAACAACACAGGGGTTGGGGTATTTCCCCCATGCAGTCAAAAATCCACATTTGTGACTCACCCCAAATCTAACTACTAGTAACCTACTGTTGACTGGAAGTCTTACTGATAACATAAACAGTCAATTAACACATATTTTGTGTTATATTTATTTTATATTGTATTCTTACAATAATGTTAGATCAAAAAAAGGATATGGGAGAGAAAATATATTTACAATGCTGCACTGTATTTATCAATAAGTAAGTTTACAAGAAGAAAAACATCCGCATTATAAGTTGACCTGCTTGTTTCAAACTCATGTTGTTCAAGGATAAACTATATTTCTCAGATGCAAACTGGGGTTCCCTAACTCACCACCGGGAGTTCCCCACACCCACACCCACTCCCCAACCTCACCCCCACAACCACACTGACCCCCATCCCCCCAAAACACACATGGTTTATTTCTGCTTTTGAAAAGAATGGAAGAAGCCTGATTCTGATACTGACCAACATTCTCCCCGCCAGGGAATAAAAGCCCATTACATGATCATCCTTATCAGCCAGGGAGCGGCCCTTTCTCCACTTGACCTGCAGATGCAGAACGTTTAAGGAGTGACCGCAATCTTTATGATGTTCTTTCCAACTCCCAGGGTTTTCTGGTGTCTGGCTGCCACCTGCATAAAGAGCAATGAACCTGAACCATTAACATTTTTTCCATTCTGATCACGGGGAAAAGCTGGTAAACATAGCAAGCACCAACAGGAAAAACATATAGTCTGTGCCCTGTTTTTCCTCTAGAACCTTCATCTAGAACTTAAAATCCAAGGTGGGAGCTATGTGAGGGGTCACCCTCTGCCAATAATCGAGGCAGTTCAGGAGCTCTGTCAAGGTCTACAGTAAAATCTCTATGACTGGGGCTGCCATTGCATCCCATTCCCACTCCCAAGAGAATGGGCCACACACAAATACATTTGGCCACAGGGTCAGGTTTTTGGATGTTCTGGTTTTCAATCCTATAATTTCCCTTGACTGAGATTCATCCCACTTTACGTAGTTATTCTCTACAATGTCATCCTGGGGGAAAATGTCTCTTCCCACTGAAAATAAAAGAAGACCATTAGATTCATATTACTAAAAGTAAAAAAAAAAATTCAGAGTCCTGTTCGAACACCTCTGAATTCTGACAACACTCGCTAATAGGCCAGTGGTAGCAGGGAGTGGCAGAAGAGGTGTAAATCCAGTAGATTTCTCCTATATAAAAACAAACGTCTTATTTTTAAAAGCTAAAGGACAGCTGGATAATTTTCTCACTCTGAGATCTCATGATTTTATAGATAGTTCTAAGGGGTTTTATGGGCTCTTTTTGCTATACAACTATGAACAAAGTCTATAACCTCTTTGTACTTTCTCCCCCTTAATCTGGCTCAATTTAGAAATCTACTAGAGGCCCTGCAATATGCTAGGTGCTAAGGATATAACAATGAACAAGGCTCAGTCCTTGTCCTGAAGTAACTCAAAGAGGTTTAAAAAAGGAATCTGTAAAAAGCAACTCTCAGTGTCCTCCACGAATGTGGCAAAGAAGTCAAGGACTCTAAAAAGAAGACATTGCCTAGGAGGTTGAGCACTCTTGTCCATTGAGTACCAGGGAAGAGCACCTCAGGCAGAAGGAAAGCATGAGCATGGGATGGACGTGTGCGATGCATTTAAGAAAGAGCAAAGGTTACAGTTTCTCAGCCTCTTAACTTGTCTCCCACCTCTAGGCTTTCCCTCTCCAATCCATCCTTTACTCCAAACCAGAGCAATTTTTTTAAAATGCAATTCTCCTAAAACCCCTTGGTAGGTACTCTTAGCATGGTTTGAAATGTACTCCACAATCTGGCCACTCGTTATCTCTCCAACCTCAATTTAATCATCCAACCAGTCCTTTGTAGATGCCACTCTGGTCTCATCACCACCAAGCCTGGCTAATTCTACCTGATCTTCTAGGACTTAGCTTAAGGGTACCTCCAACGAGGAGTCTTTCCTCTCTTCCAAGGTTGATTTAAGTTTTTATTCTAACTATCTCTAAGTGTCCTGCAGTACACATCAGACTGTATCATAATGATCTTTTTGTTCATCTGTCTCACTCCTCCTCCCACAGGACTCAGCTACTTAAAAGTAGGCACTCAATAAATATTTATGGAAGAAAGGAAGGAGGAAAGGAGAGAGGAAGGGAGAGAGAAAAGAAGGGGGTAAGGATGGAGAGAGGAATAGAGGAAGGGAGGGAAGGAGGAGACAATTCTGGACAAATCTCAAATATAAGAAATAAACTAAAGAAGAACTAAGAGCCAGGGAAAGAGTAATGAGAAACATAGAAGAACGAATGCTATTGTGCAAGCAAAGGAGAAAAGAGTATTCAGTTTGAGGTTCTTCTCATTGTAAGAGAAATGCTCTAGAGAAATCAGGTAGCTAATGATTAAAACTGGGTTCTTTGCTTTTCTGTGTGTCATGAATCTCCTGGGGTATCTGGTGAAACCTATGGGCCCCAGCTCAAAATAATACTGTTACTTATATAAAATACAATACATATGATAATAAATGAAACTAGAAATATTGGTTATCAAAAGATTCAAACATTACACTACAGTCATTTATGTGCTTCTTTATCAATTTAGTGAATAATAAGATCTAGCAGTTAGTTTATAAGCCACTGTAATTTCCCAATAATGATGAAAAAATAATACTTCCTGATATGTGCAATAATTGTAATGTAATATTGAAATATCTATGGATATTAATACTACTGTGGTTTCCTGCCTCCATTCATAATTGAAGGAAATTCTAAATTGTGGTTAAAGATTAGAATTTTCCCCATGAAAATTCATAGACCCCCCCCCAACCAAATCACCAAATGAGGTCCTAGCTGACCTTTGCCAGATCAGTTGCAGGCAGTGATGGGGCAAAAGCCAGAGTGAAATTAAGTGTTGAATGAATGGGAGGAGAGAAAATGGAGGCCATGATTACAGGCTCCTCTTTCCAGATGTTTTTGTGGCCAAAAGGCACGGAGTAGCTTGAAGGGGGAGAAATGTCAAGGGGATATAGAAATAGAACATACCATCTCCTTATGACCCAAAAAGTTATGTCAGGAACTTGGCTAAATCGCTGTGGGAAGCAGTTCCTCTGTCATGAACAAAGGACAATAAATCGGGACAGGGAGTTATTAGCACTGTGTTTAGTAGTGCAGGGAGATCATGAATATCCGCACGGCCTCGGTGTCAGAACTGCAGGAAAAAAGAGACAATCAATGCCACAGGATCCTTTTTCTCTGAAAAATAACTGCCTATTGTTGTTTGGAATAGGACAGATAATGGGTTGACTTCGAAGTCAGTCCTCAATTTCCACTCTCCGTGTAATGCTGATTATAGAAAGGACCATAAAAAGAATTCTTCTGGTCCACAGGGAAGAGAGAATCTCCCAGAAACTGCTCCAGATACAGCCTTTCTTGTACAAATGAGAGAGTCTCAGGGCAACAAAAGTTATTTAACCTAATATTTTTCTGGGTCAAGATTGAACAATATCAATAGTGATATCTGAGGCATCAGATGCTAAAAAAAAGAATGTGTATATGAGAGACAGCTACAAAATTAAAGAAAATGGCAGAACAGACCCAGCGGTTATTAAACACAGAATACAACTAAAACAGAAATTGAGAAAGTTTGGGTTTCTTAATAACCTCCTTTTTCTAACCAAAGTAAAAAAAAAAAAAAAAAAAAAAGATCCTGAAATCCAAGGAGCCGGGCAGAAGAGCCTTCTGAGAGTTTGGGGAGAGAGCGAACAGAAGGAAAGCTGTGCAGATATGCAAATACCCTATTTAAATCCAGGCTATGCTTTTCCTGCAACTGAGGATAATTAAGTGGTTAGAGAACTGCCTTTGAGCCTCTTCTCCTTAGAAACAATTACGGATTTGTTGCCTAGTTGACTTCATCTGGCCTTAGCCAGACCAAGATAAATCAAATTAAATGTGTACTGACACAAACCCCAGAGCCTGTGGGACACGGGAAGCAACCACTAGAGAGTGTGTGAGTGTGGGGAAGCTGGACATCGAGCACGGCTTTGAACCCTGCGATTGGAGCTCGGGCGCTGCTAGGCGTGAGCCTAAAGAAATAATTGCACCATTCGTATTGGTCATTGACAGTGCTTTTTCTATACAAGAAGCCCAAAGCCCTTTATAGAAGCGACCTCCAGCGGCCTCACCACACCTCCATGAGCACCACCATCCAGCAGCCAGCCCATATTATCAGCCCACATTCCAACTACAGAAAGAGTGGGAAAGGGATTTATTCAAGGTCATCGAGCAGCTGATAGCCATAGCCAAACCTTGGGTAACATTAACTCCTAACCTTGTGTCTTATCTTTCATGGCACTGTTTATCTCAACCTGTGGCTTGCAGGGAAATAGCAAAAAAAAAAAAAAACAATTCTTTTCCAAGAATGGTCAAGGACCTCCTTTGTGGAACCAATCTGGAGTTCTCAGAGGATCTAACACAGGAGTTAAGAGAAAAGATTGGGTTTCTTACACTTTATCCTCTAGCTGCATAGAATAAACTGTCTGGAGTTTTGGAGACAATACAAATTGAACTCGATGAGTCAACCAGAAAGTTACACACTCCTAAGGAATATGAGACTCCAACAACCCTCAGTTTTTGAGTACCTCCAGATATCAAGAGTTAAGTCTGCCGCAGAGTGCTGGTGTACTTCACTCCAGTGATGCCGTCGGAACTGCTGGGCTCGCCTTGGAGATTCAGGACCTCCCTCTCTAGCACTCTCTGCTCTATTTAGAAATCAGTATATTCTGTGGAAATACAAACAAGTGAATCACCTGCTCTAGGAGCACAGTTCTGCTTGGAGAAGAGGAGATGAGGCCAGACTGCCATCCAGGGGGGGATTTGAAGAGGACTTGTCTCAGGCTTGGCACAGATGCTGGTTTCCAGAACAGAAAGTTCCCATTGAGCAAGTTGCAAACTCTGACTCACCTGCCTGCTGCATGTTTGCTCTGTGTGGCCAAGTAACTATTTAATGAAGGCCTGAGAAACAAACACATTCTATTTGATTTTCTCCTCCTACAAGCACAGCTGAATGAGGGAGGAAATGGGCAGGAGGTGAGGGCAGATGTCTACATTCACCTGGAGGTTCCGCCTTCTATTGTTTATTGTTTTCACTACTGTCTCTGTTATGTGTTTGCTCCTAACAGTCAACCAGAAGCCACAGCACCGTGATTCCACATCCATGCCATCAAGCCACCTGTGGAGCCCTTGCATTTGATCAGGACACAGAAGCTCTAACGACTCCACTTTTAAAAGGCATCTCCTATATCTATGAACTTTGCTTTTTCCTGAAGCCAATAACACTTTGACCATGTAAAAATGCTCATAACGCACTGCAGGTCAAGGGCTCAAATTAAAAGAAAGAACAAGAAGAGGCTCTAGCCAATCCCCAAACACGCAGATTGTGAGGCACACCTTGGAGCAAACTATTTATTGACAAGACCACCCTCCATCTGTAGTACCACAGTACTTCTGTAGTACTTAACACGCACCATAGAATCCAAGAGTCTGGTGGCCAAAGGGAACCCTGCATTCGCCATCTGCTCTTGTGAAATAAAACAGTCACCTAGGGACATGTATGAAATGATGACTAAATATGCATTATGGGATTCTTTCCAAAAAAGAAATGGGGGTGGAAACCTCCACATTACCGAGACCCCGTTGCCTCCTTCGGGTCCTTGCCAAGTCCAGCATGTTAATCATGAACACAGGCTATCATCATGACTTATTTCCTCTGCTCCTAGTGAGGCCTAAGGACCCTGACAAAGAAACGGTCACACACGTAGCCTTGAGCCCAAT
>NW_011888861.1:5148590-5171960 GCF_000151845.1 Pteropus vampyrus | reverse complement strand
AAAATTAATATATTTTTATTCATCTTTAATCATTAATAACTCATTCTAAACTTTATTTTTACTTCACAGATTGATTAAAACATCACTCTACAAACCACATCTGCTGTATCAGAAGGAGTTAGTTGCACCCCAGTGTGCATTCTCTTCTTTAGTAGCAAAACTCCTAATTTGTAGCTGCCCATTGCCCAAACTGCCTTTCAGCTAGATATGGCCTGTGACTATGTCTGTCAAATAAGATATAGGAAGAAATCTCATGTGCAACTTCTGGGAAGTATCTAAAGGAAAGGAGTGTTCCTTTTCTCTTTTCTTCCTTCTTGATGTTGAACTATAGACAAAACCTTAGACCCTACAAGCCTGTTGAGCCATGAATGGAAGAACCTGTTGAGGACGATGGAGCAACCAAACAGAAAGAGCTTGGTCCTTGATTTTTATAAAGCAGACACACTAGCCCTGTACTACCTGCCTCCAAAGTTCGTTTCTTGAGAGAGAAATAAGAATCTATTCTATTTAAGTCACTGTTATTTGGGGTTTTCTGTTACGTGCAGCTAGACCCACCTTAACTGATATACCTATCTGAGAATCAAAACTTATAACTCAACTCATAACTTCCAGAAACTCCAAACAAAATCCTATTTATACATATATAGCTTTCAAAGTCCATGTATGTGCCAATCCTTTTCTTTGTATGTTAAATGGATCCATGACTCATTTCAACAAAATGGACTAAAATCAACATTATTGTTTTTCCTCATCTTTGTTCCTTTGTGGCTTTCTTTATGTAGATAAAAGAGAGGTTGTGGAACATGCATGCAATGTGTAGCATAGGAAGCTTAAGATGACTCTCGTCTCTGTCCTTTATTAGCCATGTGACCCTGAGTAAATGACGTCCTGTATTCAAAAAAATGGGTGAATGATTTCCATTTGAATCATCAAAATCCCCACCAAGGTTGCTGCGAGAAATAAATGATGTAAATATGTTACAGAGCCTGGCCTCCTATGTGTCTGACATATAAGAAGGGCTCAATAATCCTTGTGAAATTTAAAAAAAAAAAAAATCTCAACCACAGAGCATACAGCTCCCAAGTACTTGGCTTCTGATCAATAATTATTTCCTTTTTCAAGTGGAAAGAAAAACTGTGCCCCTCACAACAGAAGTTAGAATCTTTTGTACAGAGTTGGTACTGAAACAGTTGGCTTTGAAATATTAGGGTTATAAAGTCTGGCTCCCCCAGAGACAGCGAGCATTCATGGGGAGCCCAAGATAAGAGCAATCATTTGGTGCAAGTTAAAGGATACCATAGATCATCTGAAAAGATGGCAGCCAACCACCCTTTCAACTCCATATGCACATGTACACACCACACCTCACAGCAAGAGCACTCTTTTTCCCTCCCCTTGCAACATGCTTTGACCAATAGAATACAACAGAGTGATACCTTGTGAATTACAAGCCTAGGCCTTAAGAGGTTTTACTCCTTCCTTTTGCTTTTAGAAGCCAGCCACCAAGCTAAGAAGCTTAGGCTAGACTACTGGATGAATGATGAGAGACCTTCTGGAGAGAGGTCATGTGGAGGAGAACCAAGGCCTTCAAATTGACAGACAGCACTAAGACGCCAGACAACCACTTTCTTGGATGTCCTAGCCCTAGCCAACTCTCAGACACATGCATCACAGGTGGCCCAGTTAACATCAGGAAAAGCAGAACGGCCTAGCTCAGGGGCTCTCAATCTCTGGACCACGGACTGGTACCAGTCCACGGCCTATTAGGAACTGGGCCACACAGCAGGAGGTGAGCGGCAGGCAGGCAAGCTAGCAAAGCTTCATCTGTATTTACAGCCACTCCCCAGTGCTAGCATCACCACCTCAGCTCCACCTCAGATCATCAGGCTTTAGATTCTCATAGGAATGCCGGTCCCTGGTCCTGAAAAGGTTAGGGACCGCTGGCCTAGCTGACCCACAGAATTGTGAGAAATAACAAATCATTATTGTTTTAAGTCACTAAGTTTGGGGAGGGTTTGTCACACAGCAATAAGTAACTGATACAAAAGATGAGAACTGTCCCCCATGATTCGTAGACAAAAGACACAGAACCTACCACCTCAATGACTCTCTCCAATAAATTACCCAAGCCTGTGACCTCAGAAAAGATGACTACCTATAAACTCAGTGGCCCTAGTTTAAAGGCACTACTTATCCCATGTACCCATACTTGTCATTTGAGCTCATTTTTATTATTGTTCTCTAGCTCTTGTTTATTATCATTAAATGATGACTAAGAAACGATGTAAAGGGAAGAACTATGAAGATAACCCAGACCTCGACAAAGGAGTGTGGGCAAGTTTCTCCCCACCAGTTGGCTCTGCCAATTTGCTATAGTTAAATTCCTATTTTCCACTCCTAAGTGAATTTCCTGTTACTAAATTCTACAGTAAAAATAATAACAACTAACGTTTATTGCATTCTTACTATGTGTAAGGCACTGTGCCAAGCATTTCAGAAGTATCATTTAATTTTTTTCAACAACTCTATGAGGCAGATTCTACCATTTATTTATCAAATGTTAATCAACCAGGCTCTGTTCCAGATACAGGGGATAAAGAAATAAACAACATAAACAAAGAACTTGCCTGCATGGAACTTGCATTCCAGGGCTGGAGAAAAACAGTAAATGCACAGTGTGTAGGATACTGAGAAATGCAAAGTAAGGGAAAAATAAAGTCGTTTTAGAGCCTTATTGATTGGGTGACATTTGAGCAGGAAATTAGGGTATTAGCCATGGGGATAGATATGTGGGGAAGAGCAACCCAGACCAGTACAATTCCCTGAGCCAGGAATACACTTACTGTGTGCTGAGACTAGCAAAGAGGTCTGAATGGCTGGATCAAGCTGAGAGTAAAGGTGAGAATAGACAAGTAACCAAGAGACAAATCAAGTGGGGCCTTCAAAGCCATGGACTTTGGCTATATTCTGAATGAGAGGGAAGGCACAGGAGAGTTTTGAGCTGACGTTTCTAAAAAGTCACTCTGTCTACTTACTATATGTATGGCCAGGGAAGGAGGGACTAGTTAGGAGACTAATGTAATAATCCAGATGGAATATGATGGTGCCTTGCACCAAAGTGGCAGCAGAGGAAGTGGTGAGAAGCAGCTAGCTTCAGGAAACATTTGGAAGACAGAGAGAGCCCTGGTACTCTTAGAATTATTACACCTGTTTCACAAATGAGGAAACTAAAGGTAGGGCAATGTGCCCAAGAAGATACAGGTAATAAACGGAGAGACAGAACTCAAATCAGGGTTTGATTCAAGAGCTTTACCACACCGTCCTGCTGCCTTACTTTTAACAACTCTGAGCTTCACAAGTCAGAAATTCCAGAGGTCGAGCTGTCCTAACTACCCTGCCCCATCCACGCATAAAATAAAAATAGGCCAGTGTCAGTTCAGCAGATTGCTAAAGGAGCTCTGCGCCCTTATGACTTGAATAATCCCTCCCCTTTATGTGAAATAAGATCCAAAGCCACACGCTCTTGGACAGGGACAAACTCTTGGCCCCATCACAGCAGGCTTTACCAATTACCCACAATTGCCTAAAAAAATCTGGGTGAATGGCTTTCTCTCTTACAGAGGTTGCCAAATAAGTCCTTGTAACTGATTACCAAAAGAGATTAGAACAGCGTCATAAAACAATTACAGAGAGAACTTACGAAGCAGTAATCTTTTGTATGTAAAAATGATTTTATCACAACCTGCCACCCAATAAAGTTAAATGTGATTTGGGGAATGAAGTTTTCCACTCACAATTTCCATAAAGTTAGGCTCTTTGATTCTCTATTTGGAATTTTGTTGCTCATGAACTTTTCCAGAGACATAATGATGATCCAAATGTGTTCGTGTGGGTGCTTCTTAGAAAAGATGTGTGTATACAAAGGCCTTTACACAATAGAACACACCACTGTAAATAATCAGATGGTCATGACCTTGAAGCACTTTGTTTTGAAATTTTTTTTAATTTTTTTAGTAATTTAAAGCCTCGTTAAAATTCTCTAACATAAAATATAATAAGAGGAGCCAGGGTCCCTTCCCTGACTTTCAAATTTCCTATCAGCAAAGTTGAAAACAAAAGGGCCTTCTCTGAACTTCTCTAAATCAATCTCTCTCCTTTTCCCTCTCCCTCTCCCCCACCCCCTCTTTCCTCTTTCCAAAGCAGAGGACTCCAAGATTTTCAGCTGCAAAGCCTTGGAGACCCCAGAGGTTCAACTGTTAAGAACACCAATTTCCGACTGAGGAATCACATGCAAAGAGACTGAAGGATAACTGACATCACAATTTATTGCCCCAAAAACAACCCTCTCAACTCAAAGCAAAACCGTAATTATTGGTGAGAAAGACACTGCCTGTTAACTGGCTGTGAAAGAGTGATTTACAATGCATTCTCCCTCACAGTAGAAGGTCTTTTGGCAGTCACAAATACTGGTTTTGTGTATTCAGAAGCAAAGCTCAGAGGAGCAGAAGAGAGTAAAAAGGGTACGGCATGGGAAGTGTGCCCTTTTCTCCACATTTCTTCCATAAAGTCACAGCACTAAGAGCTCTTGGAAATCTCCCCATTAGGAAAACAAACTTGCTCCGTGATAAGGACAAAGTCTGAGCACTTTCTTTTTTCCTTTTTCTAAGTAGTTTCATACCCATTGAAATCTCCCGCCCCGTATTTATAGCTTACAGGAAGATAGCATTTGCACAAATGAAGAAAATGCTAATACAATTTTCAGTCACAGAACGATGCAACCTAACCTTGCCAGAGATAGATGACTTAAAATAGTATTAAATTCTTGTATCTGAGAGCTGTCAAGCATTAAAGGTAAAACAACACTGTAAGATAAGCAGGTATCTAAGAGTACACTTCCCTGAAGTTACCAGGAGAGACTCGTTAAAAGAGATTGCAGGAGGGTTTGAGGAATGAAAAGGGTGAGAGAAAAGAAAGGAGTCTGGAGGAAGGAGAAACTAGCCCAGCGAGCAGAGCTTTAGAGGAAGTGCCTGGAGGGGGTGGGGGGGAACAACTACCTGGCAGTGGGACCCTTCTTTCCTACAGTTCCGACCCCAGGTAGCACATTCCCAGAGGACATGGGAACAAGAACCCACTGAGCCTTCTCCCAAAATTTAGAGAGCTTCTTACATGTTCATCCTAGTTTTTCTGATCAAAACAGGTGCCCCCAATGCAGAAGCACAGGACTCACTGCCTCTGAAACAGACATGGTCTCCACATAGGGTTAATCTTTGGAAATTCTCTCCAAGGCATTGGGAATTAGTCCATTTTAAGACTAGGGGGAAATGGCTGTATATAGGAGAGAAATGAGTGGATTACAACCTTCAGAGTTTTCTTTAGCAGACATGAATGTGTATACCCACGGAGTGAGAAAGTATGGAATTCAGAACAAAATGAAACCTAGGGTTCAAATTCAATCTGTCTTTGTAGGCTAAAAAGATGAATACTTTTCCTCCCACCTTCTGAGTTCTTCTAGATGTGCTAATAGTCAAATTAACAGAGACAGATTAACAGGAGAAAATCAAAATTTTAATACACGTGCCTGAGGAATTCATATAAGCATGAAAATTCCAAAGACTGTGATGCAACATTGGGTATGTAAGATGTTTTTGGACAAAGGAAAAAGGGGTGGGAAAGGGTATTAGACTTCGGAAGTGAGAATGGACTATTTATAGGTAATTGAGGAAGAGTAGAACATAAGAGGCAGGAAAATTCTTAGTGGGCAACTCAGAAACAATGGGACACAGGGGTATCCAGCTAACAGGCGGCTGCCTCGATGTCTTATTTACCATACTTAACTCAAATTAGGCTAAGGCAGCATTCTAAGATTTCCTTCCTGAAGTAGTTTTCTCTGTCTGAATCTCTTGGGCAGGAAAAGAGGGAGGGTCAAAAGTTCTTCCTGAGGCTTGTTTCTTAATAAACAGCTTGAAGTCAATATCCCAAAAGGCAGCTTCGGAGTGGCAAAAATTTGGTTTCCTTCGTCTTCAAGGAAGTAACTTAAACTCTGGATCTTATCTGTTAAATGGGGTTGGAATAACTATATCAAGGACTTGCTGTGACTAGCACATGAGATAATTTATCCAAAGTGCTTGACACAGGGCTGCCACTAAGTCAGTGCCCAATGCATGGGGTGTCCCTGTGCTGCAGTACCTGAGTTAATCATCCTTTTAAACTCAGGTTACGGAAGGCTAAAGATCAGTTAGCTATGTTGGCTATGTTCTGAAGCTAAAAATGAGAAGAAAATAAAATTTCTAAGAAAAAGCAATAGATTGTCCTCTGTCGAGAGGACTCAACTATATAGAGAAAAGGAGGGAGAGAACAATACCTGACGACAACCTGTCAGCACACTAGTCACAGCCTTCGATCATGAATGGGGTTGCGGGAAAAAGCACAGGACACCCAGTTACCTTTGAATTGCAAGTAAACGAGGAATAACTTTTCAGTATCAGCATGTGCCAATTATTGCGTGGGCACACTTGTACTAAAAACGTTATTTGTTATTTACCTGAAATTCAAATGTAACAGAGCATCCTCCTTTTTAATTTGCTAAATCCAGTAACCCTGATTATCACTGGTCCACCAAAGCAATTCATAAAGAGATCCAAAACATTGTTTAGAAAATCATAAAATGAGAAATCCAGGGAGCCCATCATCCACTTCGCACACACTGACTACAGAATGACCCCCTCTCCCCACAATTCCAAGGAAGGACCAAGTGGCCAAGAAGAGGGTGGAAAGAAGACAAAGTGTGGGGAAGAACAGAGCTGGGTTTGGGATGAAGGCAGGGAGTGAAGAAGGAAGAGAAAGGAAAAGAGAGAGAGAGAAGGCAGGACGGAAGGAAGAACAGTAGACAGAGGAAAGCAAGCAACAGATATAAAGAATTCCTCAGCTAGTTTGAAAAGATACCCAAACATGTGACACTTCATATAGACTATTTTCTTACAATTTAAGAATGGACGTGAAACTCATTTCCTGCCACCAGGTGCTGGTGGTGGGGTGAGGGTGGGGGTGGTCTGTCTTCTACTAGTCCTTTCCAGCACTCAGGGAGTTAAAGACCAAGGTTTTATCATCATTGCAGCATCCCTAAGTCTCTCGGGGAACTGGGGACACTGCTCAGGTTCCACAACAAGAACCTGGGCTTTCTGCACTCACATGATTGCTTTTCTCTAGACATCTTATTGCATTTACCGTAATTGCCATGCCTCTCCCTACCTAAGGAAATAAGCCCCCCACACCTCATTGAGTCCTCCCAAAATCCAAGATAGAAATCACACCTGCAAGTTATCAGCAGCTATTCCCCTTTCCCCAAAGCCTGGACTGCAGGCTAAGCAGGGTGTGAGAGGTGAAGAAAATAACACTGGCGTAATGAGACCTTCCCTCAGGCTCCGCGGTCATGGCCTAAATGGACACACAGAAGAAGGCCTTGAAACCTTCAGAGGGCAAAGTGCAAATTCACACAGGATAGACAAAGTAGATTTGAAAAACACAGCCTTCAGTTCCTCTAGGCCACAGGGAATGTTCAGCTCTTTGTGACATGTTCAGGCTTTCTCCACTCAATAGACATAAAGGAAGCTGGACCCAGGACTAGTGCAAGACAAAGAAATCCAGGGGCCCCAGCAGCAAGCAAAACAGTGGTTTGTTAGCTGTGAAGAAAAGACCAGCTCTTGAATTTCCTCCTTCCCGCTGTGGGAAATCCATAGCTGATGAAGCCCATTCCATCACCCACGACCCACACACATCATGGAGCGGAAAACGCAAGTCTGAAAGTCAAAGAAGGAAGGTAGGGGAGGAAATTACAAGGTCAAAGTGACCTCCTGGGGAAGTCTGATTACTCGACATGTTTAAAGCATTAGATAGTCTGGAAGTAGTAGGCGCAGAATGAAAGGGGGGAGGGGGCCCAAAAGCTGTAGAAAAAGAAGGGGCTGTAAACTTGAGTCCCTCCTGGAGTTTTACTGAACAGCCTGCAACACTCCCGGGGTGCGAGTTAAGAGAGGGCAAATGGGTAAGGAATCAGCCAGCCAAACACAAAAGGAAAGGAGTGTGGAGTCGAGGTTAATTGTGGCCGTCAGAGATGAGCGGTTACATGGGGAGATTCGTTTAAAATTAACGAGGCATTGGTTGTATTTTATGGGTCTTCCTAGGTAGGAAGATCATAAGCCAAAGGGGCAGAATAGAGTGGCTCCTTGGAAACTTTTCCCAACCAACCCTTTCAGGCTAAATAGGCAGATGTGGGGTCTCCACACCAGAGAAGCACAAAGGTGCATGGATGCCAAGAGCCAAAGATAGGAGAGGGTCCCATCCAAGGTGCATGGGTCAGAGCTGATCCAGGAGAGGGCATGGCAGTCCTGGGGAAAGATGAAGCCATGAGGCCCCGAGGATGGACATGCTTGGCATTTGAAGCTGAATCTTTTGCTCTGCCCTGAGATGAAATAAAAGAAAACCTCAGTACCACTGTGTTTGAGCTTCTTCGTCTTACACTCTCCACCCTCAGACACAGAAACGGATGAACAGGGGAGGGGAGGTATGTTTCTTTGACTCACCCAGGCAGTGCCAATAACTGCTTGGCACAGAGACTTCTAGACTCTGACCTGGTATGGAGACGAAGATGGATAGCCTCTTGGTTTCTCAATCAGCACTATCCTAAATCAGAAAACAGGCTAAAAGTTGCCCTTCTGGGAAGGCTCCCCTGAAGCCCAGGCTGTGAAATGTTTCCTCCTTAATGGATTTTGTTCGAATTTCTATTATTTCTTCTTCTGGATTTTTTTAACTATTGTTTGATTCAGGAGTGAGGACTTTGTCCCATTTACTTTTATCCCCACCACACAGCGTAATGCACACTTAATAAAACTGTTTGTAGGAAAAGGAATAAGAAGGCAGAGTGAGTTTCAAACTATAGTAGTTAACCAGAGATGAGAATGAACCAGAAAAAGAGGGAGGACTCAGGGCAAAACGAACTGCATATGTCTTAAAGCTTCAAGCCAGCAGGAAAGAGGATCATGTTAGTGGGCAAGACATCCAGAAATATTCCTGTTTAATTGGGAGCATGAGACTGCAAGCACTGTGCTAGGAATGAGAAGAAATTGAAATAAAAAAATGTCTACTTCTTATAGAATCAAAGTTTCCCAAGACCAGGAAATAAAGATTCATAAGACTAACAGGAACCAGAAATCATGCAAATGGGTCCTAGTCTCATTTAGCCC
Organism: Pteropus vampyrus; assembly: GCF_000151845.1. NCBI lineage: Eukaryota > Metazoa > Chordata > Mammalia > Chiroptera > Pteropodidae > Pteropus > Pteropus vampyrus. The sequence continues at coordinate 5,162,724 of NW_011888861.1, read as the reverse complement.
CCAAATGCTTTGGCCCTAAAGGGGACCAAAGTTTTGCCTTTGGGGATATTGATTTTAAACTGGTTATTAAGAAACAAAAGAGTCAGTAAGAACCTTTGACCCTCTCTTCTTTCCTGCCGAAGACATTCAGAGAGAAAGGCCTGCTCCGGAAAGGATATTTTGGGCTGTTTGATCTAGCCTAATTTAAATTAAGTATGTTTACTAGATCCCCACCTATGTCTCATTGTTTCTGGGTTAACTAGCAAAACAAAAAAACGTACCTGCCCCGTGTATTCTGCTCTTCCTCAACTACCTGTAAATTGCCTGCTTCCTTTGAAATCTCAGACCCCTACCGTCCTCTTTCTCTTTTGTCCAAAGTGAAATATATACCCAGTTTTACTTCACTGTCTGTGGAACTTTCATGCTATGCGAATTTCCTGTGCGCATGTATTAAAATTCGATTTTCTCCTATTAATCTGTCTCTGTTAATTTGATTATTAGACCAGCTAGAACTTAAAAGATGTGGGGGAAGTATTAATTTTTTAGCCCCCACAGCCCTAATGCCAAGATGTCTGAATTATAACTAACGGTTCACCAGTCAATTTCTCATCAAATCCACCTTATGAAGAAATCTGAAACAGTGGAGGAAAATTCCTGAAGTGAATTGACCATTTCCACCTTTTTCCTCTCTAAAGAGGAGAACCTGCACAGTGTTCAGGTAATACCCGTAGTCAAGAAAATAGGAAATGAGTTGTTCAGAAGAGACACTAAGATACTAAGTAATAAACTAAAAAGTCAAGGGAGTAAATTCCCAGCTGCGTGCTTGTCAACACTTTTCTCCCCTATGAAGACCTCACTAGGACTGCTTTGGAAATTCCAAGCACAGACCCAGTGGGCAAAATGCTTTCTTCCTCTTTATTCAATTGTCATCCCACCTGCACAAAAATATACATTTTGCACCTCCAGAGTAGAGAAAGAATATCTTACATTTTTTTCTGCAAGCTTCCCTTTCTCTTAATAAAGGGTAGGCACACAGTAACTATTCCAAGCCACATGACCAAGCGTGATGAATATTCAGGAAGTTAAGTGATTTAGGACGATTACACTGAGTGTAAAACTGAAAGCCGACAGGAATTTGATGGGAACTACACGGGCCACTTAAGAAGCTTTGTCTTAACTCTGTTAAGAAATGGAGAGTCATTAAGGAGTATGAGGGGAAAAGTCACGAGACCTTCGCCTCAGATCGGTAACTCCGCAGAGGTAGAATTGAGGGCAGCGAGCCTAGAAGCCATTGTAAGAGGACAGGCAAAGGCTGACAAGAGCCTGAGCTGGGCCCTGCGGTGTGAGAAAGGAGGAGGAGGAGTGTGAAGGTGGTGTGTGCCAGGCACTGCAGGGAGTACAAAGGCAGCTCACTGTCCCTCCTTTTGTACTCTAGGGAGGGGCCAGACTGTGAGTTGCTTGTGGGTCCAAACACTATTATTGAGATGGTTGGTTGACCGTGGAGATCAGACTTACCTTGTGGGTAAAGGTGGCACTTTCTTCTTCAGAAAATGAATGTCCCCACTGTCAACTATGTTGGGCATCAAATTGTGAGTGGGCTATTAACTTGGAGAAGGTATCAAAGAAAAATTGTACCCAACATTTGTTTAAAAACAGACATATTTTATTCTAGCTACTGCAGTAGGGGAGAGAGAATTCAGTATAGAACTGAGCTCAACTCCAAACACAGAAAAGACAGCTATAGATTTGTAGCCAATGAGCAGAGAGAGGATGTCAGTGGATGGAATATTAATAAGAGAAATTTGATTATCTATGCAGCGGGAGGTAGGACATGAGATTTCTCACTGAACTGAGCTCAGCAGGCCAAGGGTGACACATAGTCAAGAAGAGGGTTCAAAGGAGCCTGACTAAAGTTTGGTCAAAGAAGGAGTCCTTGTCAACAGTAAGGAGAATCATCTCTGCTCTACAGGGCAGAGTCCATTGAAGGGACCTGGAGAACTCTCTACAGATACAGGGAGGCAGTAGAGAGAGATGTGTGGGAATCTGCTAGAAGGACCTGAAGCCAGCTTAGGGGCCTCTAAGACCTGGGAGAACCCATGCCTGGGGTGGAAGAAAAACAAGTGAGCATATGACCTGGAAAATTCCATGACTGAAGGAAAAGGAGATCAACAGAGCATAACAGCAGAACCAACACGGGTTGATTCATATGTCAGATTTAAATGACAGGATCCCACCAGGATCAGTTTGTGGAACAAGGTGGCATTCATCAGGATATCTAAAAACTATAAGAGGAACCCTTGAAGAAACACTGAACTTCTTCCATCCAGATATAATCTCGGGTGATTCTGGTTTGGACTTAACAAGAATTGTGACCTTATTTCGTTCTCTAAACTGGTGAGGTAAGAAAAAAACAAAAAAAAATAAAGAACAAAAACTAAATAAAGAAACAAACAAACTGATGAAGTAGGGCGTTCTGGCTACCACAGATTTCATCATATATTCTAGGGGCCAACTCTATTAACACAGATTTGTAATACTTTTTGTTTGTGGGATGGGAGAAAGCAAAGTCTACCTGAACTCAGAGAAATATTTTTAACTGGGGATCCAGCAGATTTCTTTGTCCACCCAGGCCCCTGAAATCAACAACATAGCCGTTGCCCAAGTGACTCTTCCAGCATTCTGTCAGAGAAAGCTAAACTTACAAGCTAAGAGCTCGGCTTGATTCCATTCGGCATGTTACAATCCCTTTCTCAGCCCCATACCTGATTCTCTTGGCTTTATTATATATGATCAATTGAGTTTGAATGAAACTGTCTCCAAGTCCTCATTTTTATTTCATACTGACAATATTATTTTTATCAAGCTCATATTTCAAGAAGCTTTATTCTACTCTGACTTTCCTGAACCAGGGGAAATTATCTTGTTCCTTCCCTTGGGTTTGAAAGAAAACCTTTCCATAACTAATGTTTATCAGCAGCGCAATTTCTTTGGCGAGAAATTGAAACCTCCTTGACATAGCAAGGAAAAGAACACCAGGGCTGGGATGGTACACACCAAGGAGAGAGCTTTAGGAAAAGAGACGTCTGTCTTCCAGAAGTTCTGCCCTCTGTGTTTCTTACTGGGCAATGCACTCTGAGTCTAGCCAAGAGTGGTTTCAAAACATGTAATAACCAGTGCAGCCCGGAAGCTGAACAATCAGAACAGAAAAAGGTCCCTGGCTGAATTCCTGCTGGGCAGCCTTTAACCCTTTCACCTCTGGTGCATGGGAAGATCTCTGGGAAAGGGTAGCAAAGAGGGTGTATGATTCAGGATTCTCCAGAAAAACAGAACAGGAAAGACAGAAGCAGAGAGAGATTGAGACTTTAAGAAATTGGCTCATGCAATTAGAGGGGCTGACGAGGCTGAAATCTATAGGACAGGCCAATAGCCTGAAACTCAGGCAGGATTTCAGCTGGAGTCTTGAGACAAAATTCTTTCTCTGGAAAACCTATTTTCACTCTTAAGGCTTTCAACCGATTGCATAAAACCCACCAGCTTTTCAAGGGAAATCTCCTTTACTTATAGTCAGCTGATAGTAGATGTTAGGCACATCTACAAAACACCTCACACAGCAACACCTAGATGAGTGTTTGAATAATAGGATACTAACTATATATAGCCTACCCAAGTTGAAACGTAAGACTGACTAGCCATCACAGTGAGGTGGGGTTGAGGGGAGTAAGAAAAGGGGGAGGGGAGTCACTCGGGGAATTTTAAGCAGCTGCCATTCATCACCGCATCAAGAGTATTTTAATATTTTAAATAGTAGCCCTGGTGTCCTTAAACGAGTTTTCTATAAAAGCTCATCGCCTTTTAGCGGTTGTAGATACAACTTTTTCTCCTGGTTCTGTGCACGTTGCCTCACAAGTTTTGCTCATGAGGAAAGCAGGACAGAACTGGGGCAACTCGAAAGGGGCCTCTAAGAGCAGTTCCTGACATCATTGGTCTTCAAGACAAAATTCTGCCTCCAAACTTCATGCTCATTTCCAAGTCATTTGAAGGAAACTGTCACCAGCACCCTAAGAGGAAAAGCAAATTTACTACTATTCTCGTAGCAATAATAGCTCCTATTTACTGAGAACCTGCTAAACAATGTGTCATGAAACCTTCAATAGTAACATTTAAAAGGTAAGCATTATTATACCCCTTCTACAGATGAAAAAACCGAGGCTTCAAAAGATCAAGCAGCTTGTCCAGCATCATGTAGGTGGTAAGTGGGAGAGCTGGGATTTAAATCCAGCTCTGTTCAATTCAAAGTTCATGCTCTTGCCACAAAGTTATGGAAACAAACAGATGTGCTAACCAGAGGTTAGTGCGGGGTTGTGGGTTGCTTTATTGTAGGTCACCTGATAAAGGATGTCCAAGGTTAAAGATTATCGGTTTTAACCAGAGTGGACGAGTAGATTTCACTGTTGCTTGTTCATCTCTGGTAACTAATCCTGAGACACTATTGTTAGAGCTAATTTTCCAGAAGATTCATGAATCTCCAGTTTTGCTTTGGTCCTGCTAAACTCTTATGTTTTCTTTCAGTTCCATAAGTCTAATGCTGAAGTGTCTAATAGTTAGAGGGCAAACCATGTTTGATACCCTAATACACATAACTTTCTATTAACAATGCAGTAAGTAACTAAACAATTTATCAGCATGTTTTGTTGCTGTATTATTCTGAATGACATCCTCCTTGCCCCCAAAGCAATAATACTTTTATTGCAAACTATTTCCCTAACCAAATATACTCTTTCCCGCAGAGAACCACTACCATAAAAATCTATGCGATAAATTCATTTTTGTGGCATTGCATATCAAATTTGACAACATCATTTTGACATTTGGTAAAAGCACATCTTTGTCTACATCCTCATAAGAAGACTTACTTAATAGCATTTTCCACAAATGTTCCTACAGTACATATTTTATGCTGACATCAAAAATGGGGAGGAAGGTATCCTGCTTTGGGTTTTGCTCTTTGGTTTATGTTTTTCAGACATCTGAAGAAGAGGCTTTCACAAAGTTAAAAAGGTACCTGAAAGTCAGGTTGTGATGACAAATGATTTGCAACTACACAGAGTATTCACTGTTATCAATGCAGTACTAACGACCAATCCCCCTCCTGCGACACCCCTAACCACATGTGTTCCTCAACGTTCTCCCTGATGCCAAACTCCTTTGGAAAGATTACTCTGAATTGGATTCATGGAAAACAAATTGGACTCATTTCACTCCAAGAAATTGGAACCACATATAATAAAATAATGCCAAATTATGCTTGGAACTAGGATATGCTTGGTTCCGATTTCTGATGACAAAAGAGTTCCAGATTACAACCAGAGTGTACAATGTGGAATCAATCCTTTCTTATTTTTAGATATTGTAAATATCCCTAGCACTGTGTTATTTACTAAAGAAATTCTTAACTTTACTCAGCCTTCTCCATATTGCTGTTCCCTAAAGGACAGGATTTTATGTAAAAGGGTGTGCTGGATCCCACCTAAAGGTGTTTATTTACTGAGGATTCAAAAAAGGGCTTATTATGAAATGTTCTCATAGTTGGTTCCAAAGCATGAAACTCAGGTAATGTTTCATAGTGGAGCTCCAGTGAATTCCTTTTAAATATCTACTGAACTCAATGTTAACAGCTTACTATTGACAAAATAATCTGTCATTTTACTCTCTCCCCAAATGAAAAGTGCCTCAAGGTTACTTCTGTCTTAATCTCATATGTGAAGAAAAACAGAAAGAGAAGACCTACTTTCTGGTACGTAGATGAACTCTTAATGCCTCAAAAAGCATATTTCGATCAACAATTTTTAAAAACCTGTATAATTGAAGGTATCGCTACGTTCAGTTTATATGTTCATTCTCTAGTATTCTTTATTGCTATTTTGAGCTTAGACAAATGGCCAAATAAAAATGATATCTTCTATTTGTTTCTGCCAAATATTGGCAGAGAAGCTACTTTACCCTATGCCTGAGTTAGGAGCAATGCAGCATACAGAAATGTATTATGATGATCCGGTTCTTCAGAAGCTTAAATGCCATTATAAGATGATATATGCATTTGCTTAACAATTATCAACAATGCAAAACAAAAAAAGGACAATGCGCACTCTAATTTGTCACACATCTATCCATTTATCAGTCTCTTGGTCCATTCACTGATTCATTTTTTTTTTTTTATGGATTTCAAAGTAAGTTGCAGATTTACCTATGAACACATCAGCATGCATAGCATCAGCTGGAGTTCAGTATAACAAAGAATGTTGAATATGTTCAAATTTGGGGTGAGAAAATTGTCAGTGGGGAGGATGGCATCCAAGAGAAAATCTCAGAGGTTGGAAGCAGTCAGGGGGGCCATTGCCACCGTTGCAGAGAGAGATGATAAGGGCCTGGACAAGGGAAAAGATAGAGGGTGTGAAGAAGAGGGGACAAGCAGATGGTGGGACCAACAGCTCCTGACTACTGATTAGACATGAGAGGACAGGATGAGGGAATGGGAGGAATTCACAGTGACTCTCAAATTTCTACTTTGAGCGACAGTTAGGGACTGAATTTAGGAAGGTGAAACATATTTTGGGAGAAAGGTTGTAAGTTGAATTTTGGATGTAATTTTGGGATACCTATGAGACTTCCAGATAAATTAGCCAGTAAATAATATTATAGAAAGATCTCCATTAGAAAGGCAGAACGGAGAATTAGCAGCATGCATGTGGTGTTAAAAGAGGATGCAGCCAAAACCAAGAAGAGAGCTTGAGGCAGCAAATGGATTTACTGTCAGTGGGGAGGTGCCTATAAAAGAAACTGAGAAGAGGCAGTTGGTGAGGAAAGAGCAGAACCAGAGAGAATGGGATCTTGGAAATAAAGGGAAGAGACAGTTTCAAGAAGATGAACTCATCAATGATATAAAATGCTGAGAAGTCAAGACAGATGGGAATGAAGAGCCTATGGGATTTGGCAATTTGAGGGTTGATGGTGACCTTGGTAGAAAACAGTTTCCATGATGCTGGGGAAGTGGAAGCCAAATTTCAGTAGGTTGAGAATTTAATGGAAAATGAGGTCATGGAAACAGTACATGAAGACTAATTGTTCTAAAAATTTGGCTATGAAAGGAAGGAGAGCGCTAAGGCATACATATTTAGAGGAGGATGAGGGTCATGAAGGGATCAGCCTTACAAGCAGAGCACCTTGGCCATACATAAATGAATGTCTGTGCTATTCAGTTGATATCTAAATACATGACCTTGCGTTGACAACTTTTATTGTACACATGTATTATCTTCCTGTTAGACTTAAACTTTCATAAACAAGCGGACCGTGTACTACGCTCATATTCTTACAGAACATAAAGGCTTGAACATGTCAGAGATCATTGACTATAGTCCCTCATCTTATGGTTGAAGAATCTGAAGCCAAAAGAGAGTGAGTCGCTCAAGGTCATGCACAGAGTAGTTGGTGAGGAACTACCCAGGGCCTTTACATTGCATTTTGTAAGAAAGAGAAAGGTTCTGCTTCCCAACACAATTGTCTGGAAGTTCCAGTCTCAGAGCCACCTCAAAGGTGAAGACAGCGTCTGGTCACATGGATTTTCTTCATGTGTCTCATAGCAATGTGGTCATCTTTTTCTGGGTAAAACGAAGCCAATTTCCACTCGTAACCTCAAATTGGAATTGATTTATTGGCACAAAACTTTTGGACAAAGTACTCTTGCAATTCCTATTACCTCTCCGTTTTGCTCATATTTGCCCTATTTAATGTTAAATGGGGGCATTTTCAAGTGCTAGAGAGAGACTATTTCTGGTTTTTCTGGGCTGTCAATAGCAGATTAATGGTAAAACTTTCAAAGGAACACCTGCCTTCAGAACCCCACATACTTTCAGGAACAGTATTCTACAAGTTAATTTTGGATTTCAACTAATGAATGGACTTACGCCAAACCTTTTAACCTTTTCTACTCCTGCTTCCTCTTCGAGCTCCTTTAATTAGCTAAACTCCAAGCCCTTTGAATCACCTAATGTCGCGCAAATGTAGTTGCCCTATGCAGAGAAAGAAAAGAATGAGATAACCCACTTTCAAGGCAACTGATTTATTACATGCAGAGAAACTTCTTATAAGCTTCCCAAAAGTTACCTCTTCTCTTGTTATTTGGAAAGCACAGTAATTTTCCACTTACTTTCTATTGATGTAAAACAGATTCATTTGAATCTTAGAGGAAGCTCCATTTTGCATTGGGGTGTGTGCATGTGTGTGCATGTGTGTGTGCGTGTGTGTGTGTGTGTGTGTGTGTGTGTGTGTGTGTGTATGCATGCACACGCTATTTTTCTGGTAGACCACTACAATTACTTGGCTGTGCAGGCCTATATTGGACTTGGTTACTGCACCATACTACACTTGCAAAAATGTTCTTTTTTAGAAATGGCGAGAAAAAGCCTCTACAAGCTGAACTAATAGCATCTGCCTCTCCAGAATGCCTAAATTGTATTGGCAAAAAGAGCATTTCTTATTTATTAAAGCCTACTTTAACTGGATTGTTGGAACAGCACCATTAAAAGGATAATGACAATGTTAGACTCAAATAGATTTTCTTAAAATAATTGCTTTCCCCCACTGAGTGCTGGCACGGCACTAGTGAAATTCTGAAGGGGTCAGCAGGTTCTCTGATGCTGCCCAACAGAAGATTGTCTCTTTCTAACCCATTCTCTTTTTTTTTCCATTCACATTCACTGCAGTTTTATTTGCTATTGAATCTTGTTTTCATACCTGTATCACAGCCAATTCTTTTTCTTTATGGTAAATATGTAGCTTTTCCAACGGGTCAGTAGTTGCTGCTTCTTTATTTTGTCTTCATGAAAGTCTTTTTATTCTGGGAGTCAAACAAACATTCATTCTGGGAGTCAAACAAAATCAAAACATTGATTTTGAGAGCCTCACCAGCCCAGAAATTGATGGGTTGGCCATGAAATCACAGGTCTACATATTCTACTTCTCATCTTGGGTGAATCTAAGAAGTGTGGCAATGATCTGCATGAAATAGGGGGCATCTAACCTTTGCTGGGAAGGAGGTTGAGTCAGGACTAGTCATACTGCCTACTTGGGTTTTTTTGGCCGGGCTGGGGTGTAGAGGGGAGCCTGGTTTGTGTATGGGCTTAGGAGAGGCTGGCATGAGGCTGTGAATATGAACCAATAGGGAATTAAAGACTGTGTCTCTGAAAAAGGAAGCCTCTAGAGCCAAGGGGAAAGTTAAAAATGTGAAGCCAAAGGTATTTGGCAGAGAACTAAGGAGAGGCAAGATCGGAGAGATAGACCCTAAAGTAATTCCTGGAAAAAAATGAATATAGATGAAGAGGGCATTTTATAGTTGCCTCTTGCTCTTATTGGGCAAGGAGGAACTTGTTTCAAAATCCATTTGTACAGGAAAAAAATTAGACTATATATTCATGGTTTTATGTCCAACTCAAACTGAGGCAGCTCATAAAATAATGCACAATATACTTAATCTCTGTGTGAATGCAGTAGCTCAATAGTGGTATACATGCAGTCGGAGGGTGGAAAGCATTAGCTTAATTTTGTTTATGTTGGACTCCAGTTCAGCCAGTGTCATTGGACTGACACATCACTTTGACAAAGCTATCCAGAGTTATTAAACTAATAGTTTAAATCATAGCATGTAAAGTTCTTCTCGATCGCCCTCTGTTTAGAATTGTATTCTAGAAACACAATCAAGCCTGAGAGTACTTGGTTTCTCTCTAAGTGATGCATGGAGGATAGATGAAGGAAAATTGAAACATTTTTCTGCTATGTTACCTTTTCAACCCTTTTGTTTACAATTTATCAGCCACTTATGGGTTACAAAGAAAATTCACTGCGATTTATTGCTTAGGAAGAAGATGCAGAGAATTTGAGAGAGAATCACTAATAAATTGATGGTGAAGTGCTTTGTTAATGTAGAGTGCAATTGAAATGCATATTGAAGAGTTGCCCTTTCAAGGTCACTCACTGAAGACGAGGCTAGAACTCTAGATACCTTGGTCTTCCTCTGACAGACGCTGGCATACAATAAAGAGCATGTCTTTAACCCAACTTGGGTACTTTCGGAAGGAGTTTCCACTTATTTTTACCCAATAGTCTGGGTGAGGCTAACAAAGTAAACAAGAAATAGAGCAGTGCTTCTCAAGCTTTAATGTGCAGACAAATCACCGGGGATCTTACTGAAATGAAAGTTGTGAATCAGTAAGTCTGGGGTAGGGTTTGAGATTCAGCATTTCTAATAAGCTTCCAGGTGATGCCAGCACTACTCATCCAAAATGGTGCTCCAGTCTAAAATGTTTGGAGAGATACACATTCTTTTAAACACTAGGATTTCAACATGCTGGAAAAGACCATCTCTGAAGGAAGATAAAGGTTTGTTTGTTTGTTTTTATTGGGGGAGGGAGGAAATGGGGATTAGGGTTTTTTTAGTGTTCAGGATACAAAAACAAAAACATCAAGAAAGAAATGCCTAGAAGGCAACTGGAGATGCAGACTGGAGTTTAGGAAGACAGTAGAGCTATAGATAGTGTTCTGGGAACCATCCACATAAATGTGTCAGCTGATGCCATGAGTGTAGATAACTCCATAGGTAGACAGACTGATAGATAAACAGACGAAATAAATAGAGGGGCATCAAACTTCTCAGGGCATATTATCATCATTGGTTCATGCAAAGCCCCATTTTTGTTTGATGTTTCAAAATCGATTATTTCATTCATTCATTTACTCCCTTTTATCTTCATTTTCCTTTCCTCAAGTAATTTCCTAATGTGTTTGATGGGTAGCCTTTTATTTTAGTGAGCGCTTTATATAATGTATCTTATTTTGTGTGCATGTTTTTTGAATTGATGTATAACTGCATATAATAAAGTGAAATAACTTTAATTATGCAGCTTGTTGAATTTACACACATATATACACTTATGTAACTAGTACTCAGATCAAGACATAGAATATTTTCTGCAGCTCTGTGCACATGTTTTTAATTCATGTCAGTGACATTGCAGAATAGATATCATTCCATTTCTTACTTCATTCCACAGCACAACATTTTCAAGGTTGATGTATGCACTTGTGTTTACATATTTGCTTCCAACTACTTCCGAGTATCCCCCTTGTGCATCTGCCACAATTTATTTAACATTCCCCAATGAAGGACATCTAGATTGCCTCCAACTCCTTTTACTGCAAATAATGCTAGAATGAACATCCTCATTTACGTTCTGTTATGGACCCAGATGAGATTATTTTTTCTGAAATATATAACGAGGAAAGTGATTACTGAGTCATGGTGCATCCACATACTTATCTTAACTAAAAGTTGACAGATTGCCTTCCAGACTGGTTCCACCAATCTGCACTTACAAATCCTTTCTTCCTAGAATCAAATTTAGGTTTCTTTTGAATGTTTACTGTGTTAATCTGGACTCAAGGCAGCCAGGTTTCATTAGGGTTACATTTAGATTTTGTATATGAATGGCAATTTGTTCATTCACTGAATATTTATGGCATACCCACAATATGCCAGGTACTCTTCTAGGGGCTGGGATTAGAGCTGTGAAGAAGATCATTTTCAACTCTCATGGAATTTGTGTTCTAGTCATCATAACATTAAGTGGGTGAGATCACTTAGGAAGAAAATATAGAGTGTGTATGAAAGAAAACCAAGGGAAGAACTCTGAGAAACATCAAAAGATTAAGGGGCATGGAGGGGGGAAAAAACTCTGGAAGATCAAAAATGTTCTTAGTGGTAGCAAGAGAAACAAAAGAAAGTGATGACATAGGAGACCAAAGAGAAAAGAGTCAAGGAAAGCACAGTCTGCAAATATAATTAGGAGGTGACTGGTCACAAAGAAGGCTTTGGCACAAGTTGTCGATGGAGAATAATATGACAGTACACATCTTCTGGTCCTCAGTCATGTCTCTTCTGACATGGTAACAATGTCCCTAGATTAAGCCCATGACCTCCACTTTTCTGAAAGCATTGGGACCCTCTTTTCTTCCTTTGACAAGCATTCTTTTCTAAGAATCTCCTTCTTCCCTCCGTAAACAGACCTAGCTCTTCCATCCCTCTAGACCACAACAGAAATTTTAAATTCTGTCTCTTCCCATAAGTGACCTGAGATAACCTCCTACAATGGTTTGCTATTCACTTGACCCAGAAAAAAACCCAAAAATCATGCAAATCAAGTGGTTCAAATCTTCGTGTTCACTTTAAGAACATTTATGAAACTGCCCAGGCCATCAGGGTGTATATATCTGAAAAGCCACCAAGTATCTGAAGGATATCACTTTACAGAAGCAGTATACGCCATTCCATCGTTACGATGGTGGAGTTGGGGGCTGGATGCAGGGTCGGTGGCCCAAAAAGAATGCTGAATTTTTGTTGCACATGCTTAAAAATGCAGAGAGTGATGCTGAGTTTAAGGGTTTAGCTGTAGATTCTCTGATGCTTGAGCACATCCCAGTGAACCAAGCTCCTAAGATGCAACACGGAACTCACAGAGCTCATGGACAAATGAACCCTGATATGACCTCTGCCTGCCACAGTGAGATGATCCTTGTTGGGAAAGAGCCGCTTGTTCCTAAGCCAAAAAGGAGATTGCACAGAAGGAAAGCTATCCCAGAAGAAACTGAAGAAACAAAAACTTATGGCCCGGGAGTAAATTCAGCATCAAATAAATGCGAATAAAAGTGTGAAAAAAAAATTTTTTTTTTAAATTTTGGTATACACAGTGCTTATGGTCAAGGATAAAATTTGGCTGATTATTTCCCAAAGTGGAATTCTGTTTCTAGCCAAGAATTTTACAAATTGGTGTGCATTAGACAAAATTAGTCTATAGAATTAAAGAAGGGTTGAGGAATGAATAGAAATGTTTTCATCTGACAGTTGAAAAGATAGCTCCGATGTCATATTAAACTATTGTGCAGGACACAACTATGGCTCTGTCTTTGTCTCAGTGCTTTCACTCATCCCCTTTGTCATTGTATAGCATGTACAGCTGACATTTTTCTGTTAAATGTCTGCCCTGTGTGTAACCTTTTATATTCTCACAGTTCTCCTCTACTGACTTGAGCATGATCCTCATGGCCCCCTGCCTGAATCATAGCAATAGCCTGAGGACAGCCACCCTGACTCAGCTCCTCCCTCTTGAGCATCATCTTCTGATGGGGCCACCCACGGGCAGAACCATCAGTGCTTTCCCACTGCCTCCTGAGGAATCCCACGTGCCAGATTCACAGCCCTGCACAACCTGGCCCTACACTACCCTGAAACTTTAGTTTCTTATTGCATCACAACCAAGACCTTCTGTTCCTGTACTTCGGCCCACTTTGACCTTTCCCAAACACACTAGGCTCTTTTGGCCCTTCATTCCTTGTTCCTACAATGCAGTAAGATTGTAATCCCCACCCCGCTACTGAGAGTCCATCGAGTCCCATATCGTCAACCTCTCACTGCCCCATCCAAACTCCTAGAATAGCAGTTCTCAAACCCTCTGGCTTAAGGACCCTTTTACATACTAAAAAATTATTAAGGATCCCAAAGAGCTTTTATTTTGTGGATTATATATGTCAATTTGCTATAACATAAATTAAACTGAGAATATTTTTAAATATTTAATAGTCATTTCTATAAAACCATTCCATGTTAACATTAAAAACATGAAAAATAACTATATCTTCCAGAATGAAAAAAAAATAATGAGGATAGTGGCAATGCTTTATATTTTTATATGGCTTACTAGAATACAGCTAGATTCTCATATCCACTTCTGCCTTCAATTTTTTATGTAGATTGTTTCGGTTGAAGCATATGAAGAAAATCCAGCCTCACAGAGATTGTACTGGTGTTAGCGAAGAGAATTTTAATAGTCTTTTCAGATAATTATGGTACTCCTTTTTCATACTATCCACAACTGAAAAAGTAATAGTTTCTTTTACTTTTTAAATAGTTTATTGGCTACAATGTAGAATCTGAATCTTTATTAGTAAACTTTTCATACTTTGTTATATTAAAATTCATCAGTCTATCTTGCACTTTGAATGAGAACTTTTTTATCTATTTATAATTTTATTGCATTAAGCACTGACC
>NW_011888861.1:5141851-5148540 GCF_000151845.1 Pteropus vampyrus | reverse complement strand
GAATGCTGAATTTTTGTTGCACATGCTTAAAAATGCAGAGAGTGATGCTGAGTTTAAGGGTTTAGCTGTAGATTCTCTGATGCTTGAGCACATCCCAGTGAACCAAGCTCCTAAGATGCAACACGGAACTCACAGAGCTCATGGACAAATGAACCCTGATATGACCTCTGCCTGCCACAGTGAGATGATCCTTGTTGGGAAAGAGCCCCTTGTTCCTAAGCCAAAAAGGAGATTGCACAGAAGGAAAGCTATCCCAGAAGAAACTGAAGAAACAAAAACTTATGGCCCGGGAGTAAATTCAGCATCAAATAAATGCGAATAAAAGTGTGAAAAAAAAATTTTTTTTTTAAATTTTGGTATACACAGTGCTTATGGTCAAGGATAAAATTTGGCTGATTATTTCCCAAAGTGGAATTCTGTTTCTAGCCAAGAATTTTACAAATTGGTGTGCATTAGACAAAATTAGTCTATAGAATTAAAGAAGGGTTGAGGAATGAATAGAAATGTTTTCATCTGACAGTTGAAAAGATAGCTCAGATGTCATATTAAACTATTGTGCAGGACACAACTATGGCTCTATCTTTGTCTCAGTGCTTTCACTCATCCCCTTTGTCATTGTATAGCATGTACAGCTGACATTTTTCTGTTAAATGTCTGCCCTGTGTGTAACCTTTTATATTCTCACAGTTCTCCTCTACTGACTTGAGCATGATCCTCATGGCCCCCTGCCTGAATCATAGCAATAGCCTGAGGACAGCCACCCTGACTCAGCTCCTCCCTCTTGAGCATCATCTTCTGATGGGGCCACCCACGGGCAGAACCATCAGTGCTTTCCCACTGCCTCCTGAGGAATCCCACGTGCCAGATTCACAGCCCTGCACAACCTGGCCCTACACTACCCTGAAACTTTAGTTTCTTATTGCATCACAACCAAGACCTTCTGTTCCTGTACTTCGGCCCACTTTGACCTTTCCCAAACACACTAGGCTCTTTTGGCCCTTCATTCCTTGTTCCTACAATGCAGTAAGATTGTAATCCCCACCCCGCTACTGAGAGTCCATCGAGTCCCATATCGTCAACCTCTCACTGCCCCATCCAAACTCCTAGAATAGCAGTTCTCAAACCCTCTGGCTTAAGGACCCTTTTACATACTAAAAAATTATTAAGGATCCCAAAGAGCTTTTATTTTGTGGATTATATATGTCAATTTGCTATAACATAAATTAAACTGAGAATATTTTTAAATATTTAATAGTCATTTCTATAAAACCATTCCATGTTAACATTAAAAACATGAAAAATAACTATATCTTCCAGAATGAAAAAAAAATAATGAGGATAGTGGCAATGCTTTATATTTTTATATGGCTTACTAGAATACAGCTAGATTCTCATATCCACTTCTGCCTTCAATTTTTTATGTAGATTGTTTCGGTTGAAGCATATGAAGAAAATCCAGCCTCACAGAGATTGTACTGGTGTTAGCGAAGAGAATTTTAATAGTCTTTTCAGATAATTATGGTACTCCTTTTTCATACTATCCACAACTGAAAAAGTAATAGTTTCTTTTACTTTTTAAATAGTTTATTGGCTACAATGTAGAATCTGAATCTTTATTAGTAAACTTTTCATACTTTGTTATATTAAAATTCATCAGTCTATCTTGCACTTTGAATGAGAACTTTTTTATCTATTTATAATTTTATTGCATTAAGCACTGACCGCTTGGAAAATATTAGTTCATGGAGTTATACAGAACTTCCAAATGTTGACACATTTTATTAAAGAATATATGTGTATTTAAAATCCCATACATTCGTATCACCACCAATCGCATCAAGAAAGCCTTCAAGTATCAAGAAATTGTCAAGCCCATGGTGATGAATACAAGCTTTCCAGAATTCTACCTTTTACTTGAAAGCTCAAACTTTCTAATTGGTAACAAAATGTCAGTTGCTTTCCTTGTTCATTTCCAAGAAAATATTTGGCAAACACCCAAGTCTAAATAAGGATAACTTATCTGTCAGTCATCGGTGGTGGCAGAAAAAAAAAGGCCTCCTGCACCAAGGATATATTCACTTCCCAAACTCTGGAACCTGTGAATATTATCTTATATGGTAAAAGATGTGATTAAGTTAAGAATCTTGAGAAGAGGGCCTCATCCTGAGATATCCAAGTAGGCTCTAAATCCAATGACAAGCCTCTTATAACAAAGAGGGAGAGAGAGATTTGAGACAAACAGAAGAGAAGACATAGAGACACAAAGAGGAGAAGACAATGTAAAGATAGAGGCAGAGGTGGAAGTGAGGCTGCCAAAAGCCAAGGAACTCCAGGGCATCCCAATCAAGGCATCAGAAACTAGAGATGCAAAGAACAGATTTTTATATTTCAAAGACATGTGCCTCCAGAAAGAATGTGAGCCTGCCAACATCTTAATTTTGGGCTTCTGACCTCCAGCACTGTAAGAGAATAAATTTCTGTTCTTTTAAACCATGAAGACTAATGTAATTTGTTAAGGTAGCCCAGGGAAACTAATATGGTCATTCTTACAAGTAAAAATTAGTGTTCTATGAAAAAGGCTGCTAGTTTAGCTGGCAACTTAAACAATCACATGAGTACTTTTCCACAAGCTGGTCATTATACTTCAACATGGAGCAAGTGTGTTCTGTAGACTTCTCATTTCATCACTCAAAATATTTCAAAGATATGTATTCAAGAATTAAGATTTAATAAAACTAGTAATTTGTAATGCTTTATCAAGGACACTTTTAATTGAAGCTGGCATTTTTATACTATGAGTGAGTAGCAGTAAAGAATGCCATGACTATTGGTATAGTGAATGCCACTGCCTCAGTTGATGCTAAGGCACCAGAGTTTCACCTACTCTCACTTTTGTCCCATCAGTGCAAATTCAACACAGGAAAAAAAAAAAAGACAAATAACATTTTAGCATTATTGTGAAAATTGTTCTGACCCCAAGGATCCCGTGAAAGTGTCATGGGGTGTCCAGGGCCTGAGGGCTACATTTTGGGAGCTGCTGAAACAAATACAGCAAGAGGCTAATTATAAAATGTAGGTTGTAGGTATGCTGGTGTTCACTGTACTAGTCTTTACATTTTTTTATTTTTTTAATTTTCATAATAAAATGTTGGAAGGTGGGTATATGTAAAAAAAATTGTTAGCTCGCTTTGCGCTGCCAAAACTGAAGGGTGAAATTACTGTCCTTGGCCTGTCATGTTCTGGCTCTGGACTCCCTGTCCAGTCTCATTTCTCTTGTCCTCTAACCACCTAACGACCCACAAACACTGGACTGCCAACAGTCATCTAGATGTGCCACGGTATCTACAGTTTTTCACACACAATTCGCCATTTTGTCCCCTAGGAAATTTTTAATTTAGCCTTCAAGTTCAGGCTCCAGTATTTCTTCCCTGAGGAAGCTTCCCTGTCTCCCCTCAGCCTGACTTTGGTGCTTCTTCTCCTCAAGTTTGATTAAAGAGCAGGGCACCTGGGCATCTGCCCAGGACACCAACAAACGAGATGCTAAAAATTACTGGAATAAATTTGATGCATGGTGCCTCTTAACTCAGATTTCTACAGGCAACTATTGATATAAGAGGTAAAATATAAATTAATAATGACAGTTGAAGTACAAAGTGATTCAAAATGGAACCATTCTACTGCCTCACTGGCCTATCTCTCATAAACATCTTTGCCTTGGACATGTGTAGTCACTCTAAACAAGCACGGGCCATTTTTGAGACATTTGTCTGAAGTCATAGTTGGAACTCACAAAAACTCTAAAAACAAACAATGCTTGGTAGGGCAGTATTTACCAGAACTAGGTGCGTCATATTATAAGTCTTAAAACACCTTAATATGCCTCCCCAAAAGTTACCTCATTTCCTTTTGGGACTACAGTCCCAAAAGGGTTAAACTGCTCTGGTATGTTCAGTGTCTGTCATAAATCTCTTATTTTGAACAAGACAAAAAAAGTAAACAATTTTTATGAATAGAGAATCTTTTTCTCTACATCGATGCTGATTACAAGTTGAACATACATTGAAAGAAGATCAGTTTGAAAAATGTCAAACGATTAACCTGCCTGGGATACACAGGTGTTTATAGCCAGTCCAACCTTTTATCTTCTTCTTACTTTACCCATTCTTCCATCATAGCACGATTTCATCGTAACTTAATTATTTGGATTTCCATCTTCTCAGTTGACCACAAGCTCCTCGAAGCCAGAGACTGTCTATCTTTATGTCCCAGAACCTAGCCCAGTGTCTGGTACCAAGACATGCTCCGTAACTGTTTGTTAATTAAATGAATACATGACAGTTGGGGAAGCTTTGGCACATTCAAAAATTCAGGCATCCATTATAAAATCCCATCTATAGTTCCTGCATTGATAATAGAAGCAGAGATCTCAAGGAAAAAAACCCAGCTCCTTTGGTGATCCACTCAATCAATCAAGTATTTGTTGAATGACAAACACCAGCACTCGCCAGCCTCAGAGCTGAATGCTGGGGGAATGCAGAACAAAACAAGGTCCCTGCCCTTCTGGAGTGAATAACACCAACTCTACAGACAGCCATGAAACAATTTGAGAAAGATTAAGTGCGTGGAGTTCCATAAAACAAAAGCTGGCAGAAGCTCTTCAGGGGACCCAGAATTTGAATGAAAGATGCTACAGAAACCTGTTCCTTTATTGTACAACAACTGAATCCACACAATGGAACTAGGGAATCTGAAGCTCAAATTTCCAAGTAAGCTAACAGGCTATGCATTATGTGACCAAAAAAAAAAAAAAATCAAGTTAATAAGAGAGAAAAAATTCTAAACAGCATCTATATACAGGGTATCCAAATGTTTATTCAAGAATGAAAATTAAAATATTTTTAATCCTTTTCAAGCCAACTGATTGTTTTTTTCAGGTCCTAAGGTAAATTTACCATTCACCATACCCAGGAGAGATTCACAATAATAATAGCCACCATTTATTAAATTATTTTATATTTGTTATCTATTTTAATCCTCACACATCTCTAAGCATTGAAGTTCTTAGACCTGGCAATGAGGGTCCCTGTTCTGGACCCCACACTCCAGAGACCCCATTCTCACTCTCCTCCAGCCATGCTCTTCCCAGGGAGCAAGAGGCCAAGTTGATGGGCCACCCAGAGCCAACATCCCCATCCTAGCATGGTTGCCAGATATAGCATATGTAGGATGCCCAGTTAAATTTGAATTTCAGAATAACAGTAGATCATTTTTAAAATAATGTCCCATCCTATCTATCTATCTATCTACCTATCTATCTATCTATCATCTATCTATCTATCTATCTATCTATCTATCTATCTATCTATCTATATCTCAGAATAGTGAATTTCTACCCGATTCGTATGACTAAGTTAAATGTCACCACCTGGATGTCCTCATTCCCCCCCACCCCAGTCGACAGGTAGAAGCTATCACCCTATCTTCTGAGCACCCATTGCACTTTATCTGTACTTCTACACTGCTTTTCGTTTCCTATGCCACACAGGGCAATCGCTCCTGTACATGTCTCATCTTCTCCCAAAGAAAGCTATTTGCCGACAGAGATCTGTTATAGGAGAGTACCCTGCAATCACAGGTTCCTTCACTAAGGTGTTTGAGCTTTGCTTGTTGAAACCTTGAGCTTCCTTATATGCTGGGGTCCATGTCAAGCCAGAGTGAGATCTGTGCATGGGAACACTGTGACTCACTGCTGCACAACTCACTCAGTGTCGGTGAGTCACTGAGGAGCACTTGGGGGGCCCTCTCTTCAACTCCTATGTAGGACAGCTTTTCAGAGAACGTCACTGAAGAAAATGAAGCACACCAGTAGCTGCTTCCCTTCTCTCTTCCCCTCATTCTGAAGAACAAAATTAATTCTCATTAGGGAACATCTATCCCATACAAATCTGTATCCTTTTTCTCCCTGAAACTATATCAAAAATCAAAATACTTAAATCAATAATAATCTTAAATATTAGTTACAAATCAATAAGAAAAAGGCAAAAGAACCTCGAGTAGGTCAAGCCATACTTTATAGAATTCACAGAACATACAAACAGGCAAAGGGCATTTAAAGAAAGCTCAAGCTCATCGTTATTCAAATAAATGGCAAATGTTTTTCCTTTAAAATTGCCAAAAAAAAAATTTTTTTTAACTTATAAGACATGATTTTGGCAACAGTGTATTGAAATGGCCAAAGAAAGTATAAACTTGAAAAAACATCTCTGGAGAGAAGTTTGTCAATTTGTATCCAGAGCCTTGAAAATGGTTATATTTTCTGACCTAACAACTCCATTTATAAAAATTTCTCGTGAGAATACATCAGATAAGCACTTGAGAGTTTTCACAGCTGCACTATTTCAAAACAAAAGGAAAAAGTGTGAAACAAATAAATGCCTAACAATAGAGGGGTGACTAAATAAAATTTTAAATGTACATATAAGGAAAAATTATTGTCATCATTGGAAATCAAGTTATCAAGAGAATTCTCTACATGAGAAAACATTGTGTTAATTAGAATAGGCTAGATTATGCTGTAGTAACAACTTCGAAATCTCGGTAGCTTAGCACCAGCAAGAAAATTTTCTTGCTCACATCTCACATCCAAATGAGATTACACAGACAGGGATGGGTGAGGCTCTCTGTATAAT
>NW_011888861.1:5137233-5141801 GCF_000151845.1 Pteropus vampyrus | reverse complement strand
ATCTATCTATCTATCTATCTATCTATCTATCTATCTATATCTCAGAATAGTGAATTTCTACCCGATTCGTATGACTAAGTTAAATGTCACCACCTGGATGTCCTCATTCCCCCCCACCCCAGTCGACAGGTAGAAGCTATCACCCTATCTTCTGAGCACCCATTGCACTTTATCTGTACTTCTACACTGCTTTTCGTTTCCTATGCCACACAGGGCAATCGCTCCTGTACATGTCTCATCTTCTCCCAAAGAAAGCTATTTGCCGACAGAGATCTGTTATAGGAGAGTACCCTGCAATCACAGGTTCCTTCACTAAGGTGTTTGAGCTTTGCTTGTTGAAACCTTGAGCTTCCTTATATGCTGGGGTCCATGTCAAGCCAGAGTGAGATCTGTGCATGGGAACACTGTGACTCACTGCTGCACAACTCACTCAGTGTCGGTGAGTCACTGAGGAGCACTTGGGGGGCCCTCTCTTCAACTCCTATGTAGGACAGCTTTTCAGAGAACGTCACTGAAGAAAATGAAGCACACCAGTAGCTGCTTCCCTTCTCTCTTCCCCTCATTCTGAAGAACAAAATTAATTCTCATTAGGGAACATCTATCCCATACAAATCTGTATCCTTTTTCTCCCTGAAACTATATCAAAAATCAAAATACTTAAATCAATAATAATCTTAAATATTAGTTACAAATCAATAAGAAAAAGGCAAAAGAACCTCGAGTAGGTCAAGCCATACTTTATAGAATTCACAGAACATACAAACAGGCAAAGGGCATTTAAAGAAAGCTCAAGCTCATCGTTATTCAAATAAATGGCAAATGTTTTTCCTTTAAAATTGCCAAAAAAAAAATTTTTTTTAACTTATAAGACATGATTTTGGCAACAGTGTATTGAAATGGCCAAAGAAAGTATAAACTTGAAAAAACATCTCTGGAGAGAAGTTTGTCAATTTGTATCCAGAGCCTTGAAAATGGTTATATTTTCTGACCTAACAACTCCATTTATAAAAATTTCTCGTGAGAATACATCAGATAAGCACTTGAGAGTTTTCACAGCTGCACTATTTCAAAACAAAAGGAAAAAGTGTGAAACAAATAAATGCCTAACAATAGAGGGGTGACTAAATAAAATTTTAAATGTACATATAAGGAAAAATTATTGTCATCATTGGAAATCAAGTTATCAAGAGAATTCTCTACATGAGAAAACATTGTGTTAATTAGAATAGGCTAGATTATGCTGTAGTAACAACTTCGAAATCTCGGTAGCTTAGCACCAGCAAGAAAATTTTCTTGCTCACATCTCACATCCAAATGAGATTACACAGACAGGGATGGGTGAGGCTCTCTGTATAATTACCAAGGGGCCCAAACTCTCAGAGGAACATAGACGACCCTCTTAAGAGGGAAAGCAACCACTAAATAGTCCCTCACAGGCATTATGCGTTCAGTCCAGAAGCGACATACCTCGCTTTTGCTGACAGCCCATTGACCAGAACTAGTCATAGCTCCACTTACCTCCATGATGGCTGAAAAAGTGTAATCCTACTACATGCCCAAGAGAGGTGAGCCAGATACAGGGAGCCCTAAAGGTTTCTACCACTATACTTATGATATAGTAAGAAAAGTGGAATACAAAATTGCATGTTTGACATGACCCAATTTTAAAGATGTACTTATGATACTTTCATATTTGTATGTATAAATGAAGGAAATCTACTATAATATCACAGGAATCTGGGTTGTAAAATTATAGATGCTTCTTATTTTCTTCTCTAAACATGTTTGAATTTTCCAAATTTTCTACAAAGAACACATTAATTAAAATAAGGAGAAAACAAGTTTTATATTTCAGTACTAATCATGCTATCCCGAGTTTTCTTGCCTTCCAAAAACAAATTTTTCTTCTCCCTAGTTCAGCAAATGTTTTCTAAATCTCAGCTCCACCCACAAAACGGTAATCATTTTACTCGCTCCTCTGCCCATAAGAGAGATAAATGAGAAGCAACCAAAAAAAGTTCATTTATTTGAACATTTGATTCGACGTTATTTAGATCAAAAAGACATTTGCATCAGGGGAAAAAAAATTGCTCATTGGACATAAAACATTATGATGCTTCTCTCAGAACTGGTAATTAAATTGTGTCACTCTACGTGAAGGATTAGAAAGTATTTTGCTTCCATTTAGCCAAAAGGTGTGTTCAATTCACTGAGTAATCCCTAAGGAAATATGAACCTTACCAAATAGCTCACATGTATGGGGGAAAAAGTAGCTCACAATATTTACTCTCATAAATGAATCCAAGTGAATGGATTTTGTCTCTTGGTTACCTAGTTCATCGTTGCTATCCCTAAGTCTTCCTGGCTAACTTGGGCTCCAGGAGCTTTTGCCTCTCTCTGAATCCTTATTGTTCAACCCAAAATTATTTAACACCTGCTTCAAGTACTAATTTCCACAGTTAGGAAGGCAGGGACCCTCTTGGCTCCTTTCCATCCCCTTTTTTGTACCGCTTGACATTCTAGCTCAGCACCAGCATAGCTCAGCTTGATATAAACTTGTCAAGTTGACCTGAACCCTTGAAAAGTAAATTGTAAGTGTGATCCTGATCCCTTCCTCACAATGCACCTGCTGCAACATCTTTATGCCCATGCCGGCCACTCACTCAGATTAGAGTATAACCCTCAGAAACTAAATGGAGATTCAGTTATTTAAAAAAAAAAAAAAAAATCACATGCTCTAACTATTCAAAGAGAAAAGATGTAGTTTTACAAGCCTGTCAGTCCACCATCTCCCAGCGAATGAAAAGAAAATGTTAACTGAAGGAAATCCCAGTGCATGAGGGACAGATGGAAGTCTGGCATTTGGGGTCCTTTTTATTTTTAATACGCCCCAGTCGCCAAAGGTCTCCATCAATGTAAGGAGATATTAATTAGTGGCAGCATCATTGTTACAGCATAGTTTAATTTCTGATATGATAGGGATGGGGAAGAAAAAAGAAGAAGAAGGGGATTATCACACAAAACAGATGAAGTTTTAATTAATGGTGCCTCAAGACATCACTTCTTCTGGAACCAAGTAAAAATGACCTCTTGTCAAGTAACTGATCCAATGCCACATTCAATGTACAACTACAATACTTTCTTTGTCCATATGGTTCCCAACTTGAAGAGGAACAGTGGAGAAAAATGTTAAAGGTGACAGGAACATTCTCTAAGCCTCATCACATCCCATCTCTACAGGCGGAGGGACACAAAGCCCAGATGAGACCTTGCTGGGTGATACATGGGCACGGTGTGTAGTTTTACTAAAGTGTTCGCATCGGCCTCAGATTGTGCGAAACTATGCATTTTTGACACAGGAGCCACAACCCTACATTTAAAATGATTACCAACCCCTTTTGACTTCTTAGCTGTAAGTACAAGATTTAATCATAATGTTTGGCTCCGTGATTTATGGATATCATAAATCACATTATGTTTTTACTTTAGTAGTGTCTGTCACAATTCCAAGAGACCAGAGCAACTGGCATCTTAGGAAGAGAAAAACGAGACCATTTATAAACATATTTTGGAGTAAATGACTTATTGAGATCTAGAGGAAATGGTCCTAGCCACAAATCTTTCACCATTTTCTTTTCACTGGGGCGTGGGCAGGAGCTGTTATTGGTCTTCCTCCACCACCATCCAATCCACTCTCTCCAACCAAACACCAGCACCAGTCATCACTGCCTCCTTTGATGGGGACAGAGATAGCACCACTTATTGAATCAACATCACTCTGTTTTTGCCTCACATGAATTATTACTCTCCAAAGCAAAAAGGAGGAAAAGTTATAAAAGGGAGGATTGATTTATATTGCCTACCGGCAGTGTATTTATTTGGGAAAATCATGGAGGAGAAATTTTAGGTTCATTAAATACATTAATTAAGTAGCGTGTATTTGAGCTATCTCTGAGCCCTATGCAAACTATTATTCAGTACACCAGGCCTCTCTGCCATACCATGTTGCTTCCTTTGTTTCTGACATACATTACACCAAAAACACTTCTGGAACTCTGCAACTATTGGCTTCATCAGAATGTTTAATAATCTGGATAAAGTTTGCTTGCTGTATTAGTCTGCTAGGGTTGCCATAACAAAGTACCACCAACTGGGTGGTTTAAACAGCAGAAATTTTATTTTCTCACATTTATTTCCAGTTCTCAAAGCTGGAAGTCAAGATCAAGGTGTGGGCAGGGTTAGTTTCTTCTGAGGCCTCTCTCCTTGGCCTGTAGATGTCCATCCTCTCCCAGTGTCCTCACATAGTCATCCATAGGTGTGTGTGTCTGTGTCCTAATCTCTTCTTTTTATATGGATACCACTCATATTGAATGGGAGTCCACCCAAATGACTTTGTTTTCTCTTAATTACCTCTTTGAAGACCCTATCTTCAACAAGGTCACATTCTAGGTAGCAGGGGTTAGGACTTCAACATACAAATGGCGGCGGGAGTGGGGGGAGGTGGAGCACAAACAAAGATAATGTTGTTTTTCTCCTAGCATCACCTGAGGTCAATATTTACATGTATA
>NW_011888861.1:5122271-5136088 GCF_000151845.1 Pteropus vampyrus | reverse complement strand
AACACTTTACTCTCAGCAAAGCATGAATTTGAAAACTCTCACTTTTCACATAACAATTCTAACTTGAAACCCAAAGCTAAGCCAAAACTCTTTATTCTGGGTGGTCTCCCCTCTTCTGCTGAATTGATAGATTCAGTGCCAGAACAATCTGATAGCAAGGAATAAAAATATGTTGATATGTTGAGAATACAGTTCCTGCTGCACTAGCAGCTATGAAACGAATATTCTAGTACATCCCCCAGAATAAGCTGATTATGGACAGTTATTGATCTGGTTAGCACTTGGCATTATTTTCCTTAGTAGATGGGCAACTAGGGAAGCAATGGAGAGAACCATCAAATACATTCATTAAGAATTCACTGGTAGGGGCCTCTTTCTGGTCCATAGTCAGAAACCTTTGGCATCCAAAGAGCTAAGACAACAACAAGAACAGCCATTGTCTGCCCAGGGACATGAAGGCACCCACTCCCCTTACTATTTGCTCATATCTCATTGGGGACCACTAAGGGTTATGGAAACTGGCAGAAGAAAACTCTTGGAAAATTTCCAGTATAGACGGATCAGATTGGCTGGATTCCTGATAACTACATTAAAACAGAAAACCTGACTTGGAAGCAATGCAACCTGGTGGTTAACATGGGAACTAAAGTCAGACTGCTTAGCTTCATGTCCTGACTCTCCCTCTTCCTGCCTTTGTCACTGCGACCAAGCTACTAAACTTCTCTGTATCTATTTCCTCATATGTAAAAGACCTATGTTTACAGTGTTGTTGTGAAGCTCATAGGGGTTAAAGCGAGTAATATGCTACAACAGTGCTTGACACATAGTCGACTCTCAGTAAATGGTAGTGTTGTTATTACTATCAGGTTGTGGGAAAGTGATTATTATGAATGATATTAATAGCCAAAATTTATTAAGTGCTTATAATATGCCAGGCAATGTTATAAATTCCTGACATATGTAACAGGAGCTAAAAATTATTATTATAAGAATATTTTTAAAGGCTTTTTTTCATCCCTTCCTACATCTGGCCACCCCCACTTCCACCAGTAAAATTCTGACTTGGTTCACTTGGCATGTCCCCATATCCTCAGCTTGTGGATCTACATCCACAGATTGGAGGAAAACACTATTAACCTGAGAGGCAAGAAAATTTATATTTAAAAAGGAGAAAAAGCCAGGCAGAAAAAAGAACAGCTACAAGAAAGCATGGTAGGGTGAGCATGAGAAGTTTTAGTTGGCAGTTGGGAGCAGAATAAAGAGAGATGGCGAAGTACAACTACTCTCTGTTGAAAGTGAGGGGTGAACAAGTTGAAGGCAGACAATATTTTTTAAAGTTTAGCTATTTATTATGCATATACTACCTTCTTGGAATTTTCTGAAGAGACTACGATAAACACTTGAATTGCTTTTGATTGAGCTTCTTCATTGACTTGTTTTTTTTTTTTTTTCTTTGAATGTGATTCTAAGCTAAGACAGAACCACTTGGGAACCCACCTTTATACAGGTTATACACACAATTTTTCATTTTATCCTCACAGCAATCCCATGAGTTGGTACTATTATTATTCCTTATTTGAAAAGAAAACTGAAGTTTAAAGAAATAACTTCTCCACATTCATACAGAAAGCACCAGAACTTGAATTTGACCTCAGAGCCTGCACATTGACCACTGTGCTAGGCTAATGAATTATCCCTTTTAGCCTGCATTAATTCATGCTTCCTCAATTGTCCTCCTGAGAGAGCTGTCTAAGGAAACTAACGCCAGGTTTCTTCCCCATGCATAAAAATGTTTCCTTTCAATTAAAAATAGAAATCAAAGCATGTGTGTGTGTGTGTACATTTTAATTTAATTAAGTATTCACATTGTTTTAAAATTCAAAAGATACAAATGTTATAAAGCAAAGTCTCCCTCCTAACCTTGTTCCCCTAGCCATCTGGTTTTTCTTCCCAGAGGCAAACAATGTTATTAGCTTCTATTGTATATTTTCAGATAAAAGTATTACAAGCAAATACATATTCTCTCTCTCTCTCTGTCTCTCTCTCTGTCAAATACATATTCTCTCTCTCTCTCTCTCTCTCTCTCTCTCTCTCTCTCTCTCTCTCTCTCTCTCTCTCATTAGATATGTTTCTATTAGTATTAGAAACAATCTTGGAAATCATTCCATATTGGTATATAAGGAGTGCCCTCATTTTTCTTTACAGCTAAAAATAATCCGTTAGGATGCACCATCATTTATTTAATAGGTTCTCTAGCTGTTGGACATCAGAATATTTCTAAATTTGTGTTACTGTAAGTACTGTGACAATGAATACCCTTGTACATAATGTCATTTTGCACATTAGTATATCCATAGTATACATTCCCAGAAATAGAATTGCTGGGTCAAAAATCATGTACATATGTATTTTTAATAGATATGCCCAAATTGCCCTACGTAGATTATTTTTAACAAAGTACATGTCTACCAGCAATATATGAGGTTGTTTATTTTCTCTTACCTTCTCCACTGCAGTGGATTATTAAACTTTCTGGTCTTTGCCCACCTGATAGATGAAAATGGAAAATCCATTTCTTTTCTTGCCTCAGGTTACTTGAGTTTAAACTATAACTTGCTGCCCCTTTATTCATTCATTTAAATTGTATGAGGCATTTCCCAAAGACGGATTCTCTCCCAGTCACCCCTCTGCCCTATGCAGTAGAACCTCTCCCCAAAATCGGATGTGGGTCAAGATTCCTCTAGATGGCTGGGATTTGAGTAACTCCTAGTATTGTTATTGTAGAATAATTGAATAATTATCGGGGCTTTGTAAAAGCAAATAAATAATATTCTTGTCCCACTTCTCTCCCCAGTCCCCATACAGCCAGCTTAAAGTTGAGACCAGTCAAGAGACAGTCACAGGGGTCTGACAGATGGTGACAAAAGTACCTGCTTTATGTCTGATAAAGCCGATTGAAATCTAAAGATGAGACCAGGAAACATATGGATTTTTTAACGCCTTTTTGAACCCCACCCCCCAAAAAGCCACAATTATACCCACACACCAGTCAAAGTCAGGCCTGGACAAAGTCAGTCTTCTCTGCAGTTATGGCCACTTATTACAGGGCCTTGGAGAAGCATGAGTTTCCTGAAGACAGTCGACCAAAAGGGAGCCTGCAGAAGGGCCAAGCTATGTCGTCTACTCAACCAGACCAGCAACATATGTTACATGCAGCCACAGAAATGTCCCTCTCTATGTCTTTACTTTCAGAAATAAGGACATTCTCACACCCCTCTATGCAAATGTAAGGAGGGGGAATAAGTTTACTCCACTAATTATTTAACATTCAGGGATAAATTTATCAAGAAAATGAGATCTTTCTAGGGGAAACATTTTTTAAATGAGAGAATGTATTGATTACCTCATTTGACAAATATTGATTGAGGATTTACCTTGTAGTAGGCTCTGTGCTAGGACTGGGGACCATGAAGATGAATGTAGCTCAGATCCCACCTTCTTTGGAAGTGACATGATACAAGAGAGATCACCACATAAATAAATCATCTTACACAAACTCTCATTGAAGTATGGGGGGGAAAAAAAACAGACAAGGCTTTGCAGAGAAGGTGCCTTGAGCTGTGCTAGGAAGGATGAGTGTGGCAGTGAATACCCTAGTACATAATGTTATTTTGCATAAGGAATTTATGAGAGGGGCATGAGGGAAGGCCATATCAGAAAAAACAGCAGTTGCAAAAGTAGAGAATGAAATCGGGTTGTACTTGGAGCATGGAAAATATTTCTGTGTAGATGGAGACCTATGTAAAGGGGGAGGCAGGGGCACAGGTGATATAAAATAAAGCTGGGAAAGTACCTAGGGCCAGACTGAGAAGCCTTTATTAACCACACTCAGGAGCTTGTGCTTGATCCTTAGGCAAGGTGGGCAGGTGGGGGAGTAGGGGAGTGGGGTGGTGGTGGTGGAGTAGGGGTGTTAACGTTTTTAAATAAAAACTGACATGATTCTATTTGTTTCAGAAAGCTTACCCTGGCAGCAAATGAGGAGGATAGGTTGGAGAGAGGTGGGAGGTGGGGGAGATGAGAATGAATCAAAGGCAGGAGGGCCAGTTAAGAGTTAAAAAACTGATCTAGAAGAAAGAGGTTAAGGGACAAAATCAGCACAAGGATGATGAAGAAAAGTTAAGAGATTCAGCAGACATTTCACAGGTAGAATGATCAAGACATGGTGATTGACTAGACATGGGAGGTGAGTAGGAGAAGTCCAAGGCAAGAAGGTGTTCTGTGTGCACGGTGGGGACATAACCAATACTGGAAACAAAAGTGGAGCAGGTTCTGAGGGAGAAGAAAATGAGTTTAGTTTTGGACATGTTGTGTTAGAGTTGCCTGAAAGATGCCTAGTAGGATGTGTCCAGCAGCAGCCTGGAAATAAAAGTCTGGGCTCAGAAAAGATGTCAGAGTTTAGATGGACTTGGCAGTTATTGGTATAAGGACTATAGGCGAAGCTATGGGACTACTGTGAGAGCAGTGTGCTGAGAAAGCAATGAAGCACTGAGAGAAACGGGATGATGCAGGAGAGCCAAAAGCCAATGGGGATCTGGAACAGAAAAGCGGTCAACAGAGGACATTTCCATGGGGATTGAGGGAGTTTGGGAGATAAGAAGGAAAATCCGTTCAGGAAACCACAGAGGGGATCAAATTCTGCCTCCTCCTAGATGCTCGATGACACACTGCATCTTTAGAGAAGGCAGTTTTCTCATCCATGCTTATCCTATAACATTTATATCTCTACGGCTGCCTGAAAAACAGAGAGAAGAATGAGGATGATGGCTGGGCAGGGAACTCCAGCTTCCTCCTGAGTACCTCTCTGGAAGAAGCTTCTTGTTTGCCATAGACTGAGGAGTGAGAGAGCGGGCCGTGTCTTTAGGGATACCTTTCCACAAAACTTTGCAAAAGCTCTGCATTTACAAACATCAGAAGGAAATCTAATATCCTTGTTTATGGGTTTCTCACCAATGAAGCCTGATCTATCTAACACCGATCTCTGCCAGGATCCCTCCTGCCTGCACCATCTGCTCCAGTCAACAACCTGGTCACCCTCTATGCTCACTTTCTTTAGCCAGAAGATCTTGGCAGAAGATAGTCCACGTGCCTGGAACATCCTATTCTTTCTATAAAATTTCTATTGATTTCTTCAAAATCGTGCTTAAGTCTTAACCAGTCCATGAAGCTCTCCTTCATGTTTTTAACCTGAACTCAACATATGGCTCACACCTACTCTCCTTTGACTATAGGTTTGTCTGTATTTCCCTTTTTTGTTACAGTAATCATATTATTTGTCGTAATTATTTAGAGGAATAAGCAGACTTTTCTAGATAACTAAAGCTCTACCTCTAAAAATCAATATTTTATTTTCTTCATTCAGCGGACCAATAGTTATTGAGCGCTTACTTGTTCTGTGCCAACCATCATGCTACATAACAGATTTTAAATAAAAAAAAGTAAACAAAGAGAAAGCATTCATTATATAAGCCAAGAGACAAGCCTGGGCCTCCTTTAGGGAATGAAAAATTTACAACTTAACTCTTCCTTCTGCCTTGTTTGATAGATCTTGCTAAAATAGATTATCCTCCTCTCTGCCTTCTTAAACAAAAAGGAATGAACAAAACCTAAGATATTTGTATTGATTTGGATATATCATCTTGGATATCCTATTTTAAAAGAATAGCTTTTTTTTTTTTAAATTAGAAAAACGATATGCTTATTGTGAAAAATTGAAAAAAAATTCCAATCACCCATGGCATACCATTTAAAAAGCAACCACCACTAACATATTTGTGTATCTCTTCCCAGGGTTTTATCCAATCCATTTTTAGGGAGCTTCGCCTTAATAAAAATATAATATATTGAACATAGCTTGCTCTCTTATAAGTTTATATTATAATATAGACAGTTTTCTAGTAAGTATCCTTTGCTGAATAATGCTTTGTGTCAGGGTAAACAGATTTCTCCCCTCCCACTTGCCTCCTCTATCCTCCCCATAGAGCCCTACAAACAGGAGATAAATCCTGAGCCCTCACTCTTTCCTCCATTTTCCCCCCGTCCTGCCTTCTTGCATGGTGGAGAGCTCACCCCATCCTCTGCAGTGACAGCAGAAGTTTGAAAGAGCAGAAAAGTGGTGGACACTAAGCAAATGTCTGAGGCTGTGAAATTTGTAGGACCCAAAAATGAATTTAGAGACTGAGTCCTTCTTATTTCTATAGAGAGGATTTGCAAGTCCCTGAGAGCAGGGTATGGCAGTAGGAGGTACTAGACACTGAGAGAGGAAGAAATGAAAGGGGGAAATTGTGGAAAGTGAAAACAATGTCAATAGACGTGGGTGGGGGAAGACACTCTCTGGTAAGTGCTAGTGTCTGCTCCCTTCCCATTCATGGACAGAAAGTGGTGGTCGCCTCTTGAAGACTACACTGTACACTAGCTAAGAAGAAATACCTCTTCAAGGACTATCATCCAAGTGGATCTTTGGGCACAAACCCTGTGACACAGAAAAGGCTACTTTCATGTGTTTTATTTGTAAGACAGCAATGTCTCCCAGGACCACCAATGACCAGGAAGGGAAAACATATCCCTGCTACCTGTTCAGGACATTGTCTCACCTTTGTGCAACCCAAGGAAGATTCGGGCTGCTTATAGAAATGTAAAAGATAATTGCCTCTACATAAAAATGGTTCCAGAATACAACACAATTGAATATCCATTGTTCTTCTTTAATCTTCAATGCAGTGACTCCCAACCTTGTCCGTATATTGGAATCACCTATGTAACTCCTAAAACTACCGATGCTTGTGTCCTTCCTCTGGAGATTGTGATTTAATCTATCTTGGGTGTGGCCTGGGTTTAGAAATTATTAAAATATGCCCAGGTGTTGCTACTGTGTGTCAGAGAAGTTTCAAAAGCACTGCTTTAATGTCAGGTTCTCAGAAAACATTTCTCCTTATAAGTAGTTTGTAGCCATTGCTTGGGACAGCCCATCTCCACAACTCTAATCTGGCAAGTTCTGGAAAAGCTATCTAGAATACATCCAAAATAAGAGAAAATAAATTTGGAACAATGCAAGTAAAATGCATGCAGTGTAGAATCATAACTTAAAAAAAAATTCAAATATATCTACTTAAAAACCTCAGCTTTCTTCTAGATAGCTGAGCTGACTGAAGAAGTGGCCACCTGATAAGCAAAGCTTTACGGCATCTCTATATGTGTGATGGATGATGTGTTTCAATGCGTATATGCTTATCCATATTTAGCATAAAAGTTATGAGTTCAAACTATAATGTGTTCCTCAAGAGTTTAAGCAACTTGAAAGCAGGTATCACACCTTTAATGTATCATTTTGTGGCATCTTGAAGAGAAACCTTATACCCAGAGAGTTCCCAGTAAACGTTCAGAGTCATCTTTAACACTTTTGTTGCTGCTGATTCTCTCAGAGCTGACTAATGGACCAAGGAACAGCCCCAACTCTTCTGTGACAAGGCACTCCATATCAAAGTGGTGTCTGGGGTCCTTCTTTGGGATATCATGTAAGATTTCCTCCCAATTAAAATATTACAGATGAAGACTATTACTTGTTCCCCAAGGAGGACACTGACTATTAGAGAGCTAAAAAGCAATAAGTTCGCCTTGCAGTTTCCCACTCAACTGCCCTTTAAATGTGAAAACAATTATTTTAATCATTTTGAGTAAAAACCTGCCCAGAGCTGGAAAAGGTTCTCTGAGCATCCTTGAGAGACCTGGACCAGGGAGAGAGCTGCTCCTCAGAGCTCCTGGCTGATTCAATCTGAGGACATTCCCCAGAAGACGTACTCCTTGCCTCTTAGTTTAAAAAACAAATTAAAAGTTTAGGAAAACAACCCTAAACATCACACTAATTGACTTAAGAGACAAAAGACAGATCTAGCCTATGATAGCTCAGCTCAGCATCCAGCAAAACCAAAGAGTCTATGAGAGATTGGATCCAGAGAGTAGGTATGTTCCATAGGTGCACTGCCACAAGCACACAGGCAAACCAAAGCATTCTTGCCCTCTGCTTTTTCTTTCTTTTTGACCCTTAAAAACTACTTTTCCTCTTATAGCAGAGCCCTTCATAGAGACTCTCTAATAATGTATTAAATTAACAGAGCACAGAATCCAGTCTCAGTTGTGTTGCACCTCCTTGTGCTACAAGGGATCCCCCCAAACTCTTTATAAAGAAATAACAAAATGAACATGTAATGTCTTTGGGTTCAATTTGATCTTAAATAAAATGTATCATTTGACACATTTAAGGAGATAGATCCATTGTTGGAGGGAATTTTTTTTTTAAATGAAACAAATAACAGAATATTGCAAGACTCCAAAGGAATCACAAATACAGTGGTGTTGTGACACAAATTCTACCTGTAACCACCTGGAAGGGATCCTCTGACCATTTTTCTTCTGTTTTCTGAGTACTTCTTAGTTGGGCATTAGGAGCCATTCTGTCCTCCGAATGTTCTTGATTCCCATGATACCATACTCTCCCAGTCCTCTCCCGAACTTTCCAGATGCCTCTTCCCTATCCTACTCATGGGCACATCACTCTCACGTGCCAGGCTTTTTGGGCTCTGTCCTTGGCCCTTTTCTCTTATGCTCTCTCTGGGTGACCTAAAACACTCCTATGTCTGCAACTGTTACTTGTAAGGTGATATTTTACATATGTATATCTCTAATTAAGGTCTATATCCCCTTATTTCCTGGACATAGATTGGCCATTATAGAGATTCCTCAAATTCAACATGCAGAAAATGAAATGTATACTGGTTTCTAAAGTCCCCTTCCATTCCTTATTTTTGCAACTAGCACCATCATCTACCTCATTAGTTGAGCAATAAATTAGACTCCTTCCTCAAATCTTTCTACTCATACCCTACCCCTACTTTGTCAACACTTGTCTCAGTTAGAAATCGCTTTGGGCTGCTGGATGCAAATGGATAGAAATTGCAGTGGCTTAAACAAGAAAGAAATTGTTTTCTCATTTAGCATGAGTTTCACAGATAGACTCTATAAGGCTAGTACATTGGTCTACCATGTCATCAGGCCCCTGGACCCCTGTCTTTCTTCTCTGCCATGCTTTTCACAAGGCTCCCATCTTTAAGAGCACACGTTATAGTTAAAGATGGCTGTTTCCAAGCTCCAGGCAGAAAGATAAAGAGGAAAGAGGCAATTAAGGCATTTCATTTGGCTTATAGCTCATTGGCCATAAAAAGAAAGGGTAGAATGGCTATTAGGCAAGATAGAAACCAGTACCATCCATTCTTCATATATGCTACCACATATTTGGTTCAGATCCTTAACATTTCTTCAGTGGATTATTTCAATAGCTTCCTAATTAGACTTTTTGCCCACCTGTACCCCTCATAGCCACTCTTCACGCTGCTGCTATAACTCTCTTTCTTAAATGTGAATCTAATCCCTGCTTAAAATCATTCAGGGGCACCCCTTTAGCCTTCAAGAAAAAGCCTAAACTGTTTCACTTGGCTTTAAGCCTGTCTCATCTGGCTCAAAACCACCTGTGAGCCTTCTCTCCTCTCTTCCCCCAAGCTCCAGGCATACCAACTTCTTTTTCATTTCAGAACATCTCAGTTCTCTCACGTCATCCCATATTTATGAGTGCTGTCACTCTGTCTGTAATGAAGACATTTTCATGTGTAATCAACAATTAAATATTTGAGGGCAAGCTCTCACAGCAAGACCACCTGTTCATACAGTGAAAAATAGTCATCAAAAGATGTTCTTTGTTACACAGGTACAAATATCACTCTTTAAAACACAACAAGCCTGCCTCCTCTGACTCCAGAAATAATCTAAATCTACCTATCCAGGAAGAAAGATATAGGAAACTTTTACCCATCACTTCCTCATAGTCTAATTAGTCCAGACTTCCATATGTCTAAGAAGAGAAGGGAGAAAATACAACTTCTCACTTGAGTCCACCTTTTCAGCCAAGATGCCCCTATGTACATGAAAGCAGATCAAAGAAAAGTTAACAATGATAAAAGAAACAGTCAATAAGGATGAAAAAAAGAGCTATATCCTAGATTTATAGAAACTTCTGCAAAATACATTTATTCACCAACCTGGATTCGGACCTGAGCGGTGTGGCTTATATGCAAAAACAGAGGAAATCAAGAAAAAGAAAGAGGCTATCTGAAGCCCAATGTGATGGTGCTTTTCCCATTTTTCTCAAAACTGAGTTTCTTCTCGATAATGCAAGGTGGGAAAACAAACACAGTCAAAAGTTACTGCTGGCTAGGCAAGGGTGAAGGTAAAACAAGGCGACGTGTACTTGTGTGTGTGTGTGTGATGCCCTGGGCAGTGCTCTTCTGGCTATTTGGAGACCTCTGTGGAAAATGGGACTCTGAGTCCATTTTGCCTTCAGTTAACTGGCTCCTTCCTGGGAGCCTTCCTTGGGCCTTGTTAGTTCAGTGTTGTCCCCATTCCCATAAATAAATGCTGCTGTCAGGGAGCTGGTCTATCGCCCCAACTGGTGCTAACATTTGGCTATTTTCTTCTAGCACACAGGTCTCCAGGAATGAGACTGGTAAATGAGTCAAGTGTTCTGGAGAATGAAATAGAATGATCGCTGAGTCTGTCCAATGACAGAAACTGCTACAGACACTATATGTTCTCTGTTGTTTTATACCATAGCTCTGTAGGTAAATTCTTAGAGATGTTAGCAAGAAACAAACTCATGCTATTAGGGAATCTTAGTGTTTCAGTGACATTTACTCTTCATCAGTTACTACTTCTTCACTCTGTACTCTTAAAAGAAAAAAAAATACTTTAGGCACAAATGATTAAAGAGAAACATAAGACAAGGCAAAGAAATTCCAAATACTCCTCTACTGCAAACCAAAGCAATTTCTGTGACAGGGATTGTATAAATTATGAAAGGAAATGAAATAAGTGTTTGGAGAAAGGGGGAGTCGAGTAACGATAGAGGGGAAAAAAGCACCACCAAGCTTTAAATATTGCCGATACTCACATACCATTTTAGTCATGGATTGCAGCCATCTTTTTGGATAGCTATGAAACTAGACATCAAGACTAGAATACTTTGCTATGATCTGGGACTAGGGTCATCCAGAAAAGCGCCACAAAGCAGAGCTCCTGATGAGTGGGTGTGACCTTGGAATTGCCCATTCCTTTATACCATTACCAAGCCCAGTAATAGCTAGGGGTTGGTTATCTCCAATGCACGGGCCATGTTATTGGCTTCCCACCCATCCTCTCTCCTTGGCATCTCTAGTTCCCCAGTGTTCATCAATAAATAACATGACAAGGAAGTCCAGCATCCCCTAGAAAGTACCAGTGGCCTACTGGATCTAGCATGCAATTGGCTCACTTGACATCTTTTATTTGAAAAAGACTGCCCACAGCTATGAAGACAGCTCTCCAGTCAACTATCATTTGCTTGTAGGCTCTTTACTGAGTAGTAAGGACTTGGATCCATCTTCATTAATCTTTGGATATGCCAAAGTCATCAATGAAACTACTACAGTAAAAAAAAAAAAAGACTTAGAGTAAGTAACACAGCCGATAGTGGCATAGTTAATCATGAATATATCTAACGATAATTTTGGAACAGGACCAGGTACAAATCAATAAAATACAGTAGATGTTGGATTTTTTTCTCTCTCTCTTCTGCCACCTATTCCTTGCTATGTAGAGAGGAAGTTTTCTTTAAGTGAAATTTTATGGAGATTGCATGTGTTTGAGAGAAAAATATGAAGGCAAAGAGAAAATTTGTTATGCTTAGGTGTTTCTCAACTTTCCAGTTTCACTTTTATCTCTCACACATTTAAATGTAAATGTAAACTAAATGTAAACTAAACAGTAGATGTAAACTAAACAAATGTTACCATCCCAAACTAGACTAGACGTAGGAAGGCCTCCGTCTGTTTTGAACTTGAGGTGCTCATGGAAGGCCACCATCTCTTGATTCCCAGCTCAAAGGTGGCAGGCCAGTGGTGAGTGAGAAGAAGCCGCATGCTAATAAAGGAAGTTACCAGAATACTAATTCTTTCCCTACTTTCTCACCTTTCCCTACTCAGTGGCAAATACCTGACCATACTCTAAATTTCTTTGTGTTTCCTGGAAAGATTATATAATCTGTTGTTTTAAAAGCAAAGAATTCATGGGTGAAGGAAAATGGAGAATGATGTCAGCCATACAATTTTGTTGATTTTCTTCTGAAATTGTGACAAGGAGAGTAGATATCCCCTAGTAAATATGGTGTCACATCTACACCATTCCCAGAATTTTACATTTCAATTTGTTTTCTAGTATGGGTTGCACAAACTTCCTCAGGGAGCCATTTATTAATACTTCATTCACCAGAGAGAATACAAACGAAGCAGGCAAAAGTTGCCATGCCTGATGCAACTTCTTTGAGGATTGAACCAAGCGCTGATGTAAAACTCCAGGGACTCTCGCAGTTAAAACCACCTAGGAAACTGAATGAGGGGAAAAGCTCTCCCTTTTTGCCACCAGCCTTCTATATCTTTGCTTTGAAATCCTGAGGCCTTTCTTTCACTTGGCTGCCTGCTACTTACCACACTTAAGTTAGAAAACCAAAGGAGAAGAGAGGGTGTCAGACCTCTGTGCTGCAAGGCCTAGAACACTTGGGGACAAATGGATGTTTGAAGGAAGTAATCACATGCCCATCTTTTGAATCTTCACCTCTGAGGCTTGTGGTGACACTTCTGTATCATCTCATCTCTTCAAGAGTTTAAGGCAATTTCTTTGGGCCTGAATGGTAAAGGATGGGGAAAGTAAACTCAGGGGTCATAATCAAGGGTATTAATTCAAACTCTTTGGAAATTGCTAAAGTTGATTTGCTTCCTTGGACAATCCATGTAGAAGAGTTAGGTGTGTGCATATTCCCATGCCCTCTAACATGACTGCGAGAAGTTACGTAATGACTCTTGAGATGACTGGACGCCAATTATGACGCTGCCAATGTTTCCCACAAAGTCTTTTCTCCCCCTCCTTTGGCCACAGTCATTCTGATGAAAAGGCTGAGACACGGAGAAACATAACAACTGTATAAAAAGGTCATTTTATCCTTGACGTCCTCAGCCTTCCCAGTGAGAAAAAAACAATAGTAACCATTCATACTGAGTATTGTTTTTACTCAGTTACATCTTCTAGGCTTTCTTGAAACTGATGTGGAGTATTTGCATGGAAAGTTCCAGACTTAGGGTTTGTTTTCAAAAGAAATCAGACTTATAGGCTAAATAGTAAAGTGTTGGGCCACAAAATACATCATCTCCCAGGAAAGCCCCTTAAACTCAAGCAAAATTCTTTCTTTACTCACTGTGGTATTTCACCAGAACTCGTAATCATTGAAAGTTTCTAACTAATAGACAAATGTCAGGATGGACAGAAAAGAGAAATGTATAAACCTAGGTCACAGGCCAGGCAAATAATGTTATTTTGTGCTTGTTTCCATAAATTTAGCCAATAGATTATATCTTCCTTTTCCTTTTAAAAGCCAATTCCAAGTTTTATCTCCGTAGCATCCTGTCACCTAAAAAGTGATAAAGGTTTAAGGGGAAAAAATCCACTTCAGATCGATTTTTTTTTTCAAACTGGTTTTCTAAATGCAAGTGATAATGACTAAAGACTTTAAAAAACTCATTTCTAAATGATCTCATCTTCCTACCTTGAACACATATCACTTAATTCAATACTCTCAAACGGGACCACATATTTGTTCACATTCCCACACTTCCTCTATTGATTAC
>NW_011888861.1:5109168-5121228 GCF_000151845.1 Pteropus vampyrus | reverse complement strand
TTTTAAATGGTGACATTTTCATAACCCAGGGCAAGAGTGAAGGGTCGAGGGAAGGGAAGGACAGGATTGAGTTAATGTATAGAATTTTCTCAACTTTAGGTTCTTCTCTACATTTTCCTTAAACTTGTAGTTCTTATGACTTTGACAAAAAGAATAAGCAAAAAATAAAAATTGGTAAGAAATCTGCAATATTAAGAATTAAGAATAATAGGATTTTTTATTTTTCTGAGTCAAATTTATTCTATTTCCAGTCCTCACCTGCCTGGCTTATAGGAAATGTGGTCTAAGTCATTATTGGGGCTTATTCCTGCCTCTGTGGCATCACAAATGCTGCATGGTATCAGGACACAGCGGAGGGATGGGGAGAGAGGGAAGGTGCCAGGAGGCTGTACTGCGGAGGCTCACTGTGGAGGCTGCCATCAAGACCAATACTCCTTCTTTTCCTGCTGCTGTTGAGTGCTGGTGTTAAAGTTATTCTGAAACTTGTTAAAGACAGTGAGGAAGATTTGATTCAAGAGACTTCTGCAGTGGAATTTTGCACCAAGGGAGAGAGATTAAACTCAGTTCTGAGTACAACAAGGAAGAGTAGGGATTGATAGCCACATAGCAGGATGAGGTGGTCGGTGGATGGAAAATTACGAAGAGGAGACATCAGGGGTAAAGGGGGGTTCTGACTAAACCCACTTGACTGGATTCTTGCTGAAGATAGGCCAGGATGATCAAATACCAAGGGTAAGGATGAGGAATTTGATCAGATATCAAGGATGATTAGATATTGAAAGTAGAAGTTCTTTCTAAACTGATTTAACAGGATTCTTGCTAATGCTGGGCCATGCAGGCCCAACAAGGACGGACACTAGAGCCCAAGGTCAAAGTCTGGTTGGTTTAAAGGAGCTCAACTAAAGTTTAGTCAAGAAGAGAGTCTTTGTCCCTGGTTGCCTGGCAAGGTCAGGACATTCTACTCTGAAAGGACTCAAACATGCCCCCATTGTAGTCACTGCATCCCAGACCCACTCATGGGACCCTCAACGCTGCTTCACAGCCAATCAGCCACAATCCTTAGGAGGCACTTGGCACAAGAGGCACCCAGGACCTTCCATGCTTCTGAACCCCAAAGCCAGCCCCTTCTCTTAGTTTTAAGGAAACTCCCACTCCTCACCCACGAACACCAAACCAATTCAGCTCCCCAATTAAAAACATTTTCTTCATCCCCTGCCTCTTCTAGAAACCTAGTAGTTTAATCCTACTTAATGGGTTTTTTAAACAAAGCATTAGGTAGGACTGTCTTCTGGATACCAATAAATTGTGCTTTGGGCTCTTACAGAAAGGCTTGGTTTCTCGGGATAGAAGAAGTGGAAATACAACAAGGAGAACAAAAATAAATATCTCAATAAATTGTCACTCACAATTACCAGTGGAAAGACTTAAAAACATAATTAGTTCTACTCTGGATGTGTTTTTTTCTATTGCAATGTTCTATAGCACACCAGCAAATACCACTCACTGTATTGTCTAGATCACTCGTGAAATTATTTCAAATTCAGAATATTCTGCCAAAAATACCTGATTTACAAGTGGTTATGCCCTGAACAAGTTGCAAACCACTGATATTATATGTGTGAAAATGCCTTGTGCCCTGTCAGGAATATGATAGGTATGCAACAATTGCTTGTTGATTCTGAATTCCAACATCTAATTCAAATAGAAGGGAAGGAAAAAAGAGAATGAACTGTTCCTTGGGAAAGGGGCCTCTCAGCTAAGAAAAGGAGTGATCATGGCCTCCTTAGTGTTGAAGACAGAAGATTCATCAGAGAATAGAAAAGTGCCAGGTAAAATACAGGATACTTAGTTAAATTTGAATTTCAGACAAACAATAACAATGTTCATCTAAGTATATACCACACAGTATCTGGGACATATAATACTAAAATATTTTCCATTGTTCATTTAAAATTCAAATTTAACTGGACATTCTATATTTTAATTTGTTCAATCTGG
This sequence comes from Pteropus vampyrus, assembly GCF_000151845.1. NCBI lineage: Eukaryota > Metazoa > Chordata > Mammalia > Chiroptera > Pteropodidae > Pteropus > Pteropus vampyrus. Next base: position 5,119,230 of record NW_011888861.1, on the reverse strand, counting down.
CAAATCTAATTACAGTGTCCCTTTTTAGTCAGTTTAAGCAATTTATAATATGGACATTAAGCTTGACAGAGAGTGACGTGCTGAAAGCTGTGCCCTAAAACAGACACCAAAGTGGGTAGGTCAAATAATGTCCTTAATCTCTCTGGCTTCCAGTCCTGCAAATCACCTTAATCTCTCTGGCTTCCAGTCCTGCATTGCTTCTCTCAGTAGCAAACTGGAATTGTCACTGTCCTGGTCTGGATGGGTGCCTCATCTCGAGCAGCAGGCAGCAAGACATCCTACAAGATGATTAGAAACACTTGTTTTTCTTTTATAGGTTCCTCTTCAACACCCAGGCCTGGGCCCATCTCAGACCTCTGCTCTTCTTTCTTCGCATTCTCTTTCAGAGAACGTTTTTCCATGATCAGAGATTCAGTCATCACCTCTGAGCAGACTTCTGCCTCTAGGGGTTCAGGCAGCAGCCCATGTTGAGTTCCACTTGGATTTCTCTTCATTTTCCTAAATAGCCAAAGAAAATCTCATAAGCCTGCCTTCAGACCAGCTCCTTGTCACAGCTTTGGCGTACTGGTCTCCAATGGCCCAAACCCTGGTGGCATTTTGGTCATCACTGTTTTCCTCTTCCCCTAACAATCAGTCTCCAGATCTTGGCATTTTTTTCCTGTAAATTGTCCCACATATGGAGTCCTTCCCAATGGGACCACATTCACCTAGGCCTACTCCTCAAATTGTAACACTCCTAAACCTAAAAAGCTTTTCCTTTCCAAATCTGTCTCATTATCATTTCCATGACGTCCAGTTTCCTGCAGGGTTTAATCTAAGCTGCTTTTCCTGGCTTTCATGGCACTCTGTAATAAAGCCCTACTCTGCCTAGAAATGTAGGTTCCTGTTTCTCAGCATATCCAAAACATACCTTCCTCAATAGTAAGGCCGTAGCCTTGCTTCCTCAGGAACCCATCATTCTCATTTCCACCCTCATCTCACTTGTCCCCACTGAGAACATGCTTGCCCTACTGCTGTCTAAATCCTGCCCATCCTTCAGACACAAAGGCAATTCTCTTTTCCTTTGTGGAGATTTCCTTGTCTAATCCAGCCTCTCTGGACCTCTTTCTACAATCAAACTTTACCTGGCAACTAAGGACTGTAAGGATCAAATGCTGACATTGTCCTTGTTTGATAAAGGGGATGGAGATGACCTCCTTCACAGACATTCTGGCTTACCTCTCTTTGAGCAATATCCTCAGGATGGGGTTCAGGACATGCTATGGCATGTTGAAGGATTTTGGGAAAGCAGCGAAAGCAGTATGATCTCTTTGGCTTTTCCCCAACCTTCTCCCCTGAAACAGGCCAAAAGATCTTCATGTGAGAGGTGCCTTCCCCATCTCCGAAGTAGGGGAGCATCCTTATCCCCAAGACAGAGGGACACTGAGAGCAATCCGGACACAAAAGTGTTGCTAAGTTTTCCTCAGTTTATTACACTTACCACATACTCTTTAACCTGTCATATCCTCCACAAATGTGCACTCCTCATCAAACCTGGCACAAAATACTCAGGTTTAACCATTTCTTCAAATCTTTATTTCCTTATGGAGCCTCCTGTACAACATAAAACATATAAATTTGTATGCTTTTCTCCTATTAATTTTTGTCAGTTTAATTTTTAGACCAGTCAGGGACCCTAAGAGGGTTAAAGTGAACATTTTTCCTCCCCTACATCAGTGTTCTCTTGGTTTGAGGGTAACTGACTCAGGAGAAAGGTTTCCCAGCTCTGTAGGCAGAGTGCTAGGCCTCCAGTATCTCCCACCTGAGTTGCCATTTCTGTGTCCCCACATCTGGTGGAACATATACTAAGAGCTACAAGATATTCATTCTTCCCTTCAAAATGAAAACAATCATAAAAATCTAAATTGCATGCATAATGATAAAAATTGTCCTGAGTGGTAATTTAATACAAAGGAAATGCTTATGGCTCTTTCCAGCCTTAGCAAAACATTTGTTAAATGTTCCTATTGTTGTAGCTTTTTGCACTGGTCAATTCTGTAAGTCAACTCTTTGAGAAGTCTTAGTTTCCTGATTTCTTATATCACAGTCTGGTTCATTCAAAGCTGCCTAATTAATACCCTGACTTCTTGCACCTCACCATTCTACTTGTCCCAGTGGTTTACATCAATACATAAACATTATATGCCAGGGGAGGATAGCATTCTCCAGAAAATCCATTTCAGATACAGGCCTCAAAACCCAAGATGAATAAAATTATGGTTGGCTTAAATCCAATCTTTCTTTTTGAAATTTGGTAAGGATTCATTTCTCCAGAAGGGTTCTAATTTTTTCAGATTTTATAGATATCCAGATGGAATAAATCAAAATGTTGATTCTAAATGGCCATTTCCCCTTAACACTAATGGGTTGGGAATAGAATGGTCAACAAAAACTGTTTCAATTTGTTCGAAAGTGGGTGAAGTAAAAAACATATATGTAAATGGGAGGAATTTAAATCATTCCTTAAATTAAAATAATTAATTAATTCTTTTTTTAAAATAAAAATAAAAATAATAAAAATGTATTAAGAAAGAAAAAATATATACATAAGAATATTTAATAGGCCAATAACTAGCAATGTGATTTTAAGGATGTCTAGGGACCTTGCTCTAACTAACTAGAGGAATTCTGGAGAAGGCAGGTTCCAACTGGGCCCCATTCATGGATAGTCATTTACTCTGGGTACAAGATAGAGAGTAACAGAGACCAGAGGCAGTGAAGTCAATTAGGAAACCATGACAGCGGTTCAGGGGAGGTAATGAGAGCCCAAAATAAAATGGTGAGAGCAGGGAGAAAATGACATACTTAAGAAGAATTTAGCCTGGGCATGTCTGAGAACCGATGACCATCTGTTCAAGGAGGTGATGCGTGGAGGAAAAAGACGTGAGAGAAAGATTTGTGCAGTTGATGCAACAGGGGCGATGGCAGCAAGGAGGTGCTACGTATTGTGTTCGTCAGAGATTTTGGTCCCTGGAACTGTCCCCACTGTTTTATGCCCAAGTTCTGTGGAAAGAGATGCCGCAGGCAGAAGCCAACGGAGCTGTTATCTGTTCAGTGTGAGACGCAGAAGCACGAGCCACACTGCTTCGTGCCCAGGTGACAAAATGTGACCCAAAATAGAAAACGGTGTTTTCTCCTCTCGAGTCCATAACACAGGGTGGCTAGGCTCAGGAAGGTGGGGGAGGAATGTAGCACCAGTCAGCTGTAGCCTGGGGAGCAACAACAGGCAGACCTTTGGCAGATTCCCGGCAGCAGCAAGGCAGGTCCAGAAGCAGATCTGAGGGCAAGGGACATCACAGGGGCTCGAGCCAAAGAACATGAGCAAGACCCCGGAGACTCAAAGAAATAACACTGTGAGAGCCTGCATTCTGAGGGAGGGGCACAGGCCAGTGAAATTCCAGTTCTGTCAGGGAATTTGACCTCATCTGTACCACAGGCTGGTGGGACTTGGAAACGTTCATGTTACAAACAGACACACCCCCACACCTATCACTTTACATAACGATCCACTGTTTACATAACTATCTCCCTCACTGCTCTATGAGCTTCTCACACCTAAGAAGCCTGTCACTCATCGTTATGTTCTCAGTATAGAGCACACGTGCATAGTAGGCGCTTGGTCTGTTTGGGCCAATAAATGGCTGATATAGCAAGAGAGATCGCATTGTAATATAAACATGGAAACTAGTCTCCTCTGACTCTAAAACAGCATGATACAAAAACTCCAGCATAAGAAATAAAAATTAACATTCCTCCAATGGAAACCATGAATGCCCAGGTAACACTGGAACCCAGGAAATATCTGCTCTCTTCTGATACTGCCAGCAAATTGCCTCTATTTCTCCATTCCTTACAAGACAGAGATTCATTTAAACTTAATTAAATGGGCTGCTTGGCCAAGAATAGCCAACAAATTCAAGGAGGCAAAAAAAGAAAAAAAAATTATTTTCCTTTCCGTGTATGTATGGAGAAAAAAATTAAACAACAATGCGTGCTTACACACACATCCACCTTAGCTTCAATGCCATAATCTGAGAGGTGGTTCTTTCCAGAGTCACTTGGGCCAGGAAGAAATGACTAGAGATTTGTTGAAAATGAGAGTCTAAGATACGCTAAGGGAGGAGCTAGAAAAGGGAGCACGACAACCCAAAGGTCACATGTAAGCAAACAGAGCCACCAATTAAACTGCTGCCAAAACGCCACTCAGAGAAGCAAAGTGTGATGGGAGGGGAAGGAACAGACAGTGTGGAGAAGTCACTCTTCCCTCCATAAGGTCAGCCAACTGCCCTGAATTAGAAACTCTAGGAGTCACTAAGACAACCCCAAGGCTATCCCGTGATATGCATCCTTTGCTGTTGACAGAGTGCAGGACAATTTTAGTGTCCCTGGTAGTAGATACAGAGACTGCTCCCAGGGCTGTTTGCTCAGCAGAGTCATAACATAGGGTAATCCCATTAAGTTCCAGCTGCTGCACCCCAGCTCTGTGATTTACGGTAGTGCTGGAGCTAGGGGCTTATGAGTTAAGGCCAATTTAAACCTTCTCTTGGTGATGATCTTGTGTGGGAGCTGGGCTAGGGGAGGGCAGGGAGGGAGTAGGAAGCAGTGAATTAAAGAGATGCTTGCATTTATGATGCATATTGTTCTCCCTTCCCACCCTCCTTTTTTTCCTGCCAGTCATTGATTTTTTTTAACTGTTCTAAAGCAGGCCCACACTTCCGTCCCCCTCAGCTCCTCCTGCTCTCGATAAGCAGGAGCACAACAACTCCCAGACCCAGGCAGGATGACTCTTCCAACACTCGCAGGCCACAGTGGCCTGAGTCCGCAGCCGGGGTCAGAAGAAGCTCTTTTCAGGCTCTGCAGAGGATTATTTCCAAAGCAAGAAAAATAAGAAACAGCAATGATAATGTTTAAGAAATTTTACAAGTGTTTGGCATTCCCACTTGCTTTTCTAGTCCTAGCATTTGAGGAAAATCCTGTATTTACAGATACAAAATGATCTGGCTTTTGACTTAGTGATATATTTCCTAGGATCTGTGTGGTAGATCTACCCATTGCAACTGCACAAAAAGATTCAAGACTCTGTGGTAGATAGAATAAGACACAGATGGCATAATAATATCAATTTCGGATCTAAATGAGACAGACCTTAATATGACTGATATGGTCTAAAAGCATACCAATTTTCCAGTCACCACTGAGTAGGTATTTTCAAACACTGTCAATGCAAATGATCTAAAGCTAGATCAGGCATGAATCCTGCCCTCAAGGACAATACATCCTAGTCTTCGAGATAATATGCATGTATAAATGACTGGCCTGGAAAGCAGAGACGATACCTCTGGTAAGAGAAGTTCAGAAGGTGGACATGCTCCCAAACGCGGAGAGGAAGAGGGAGTCCCCAGCAGGCAGGCAGAAGCGGAGTATCACCTGCAAAAGGACAGAGGAGCCCCTCTATTTGCAAAAGCAACTGAGAAGCTTCATGCAAAGGGCAAATGATTGCCCATTTGAACACCAACAACTTGTCCCTTTGTGAAAACGATCTCCACAGCAGAACAGGGTCACACTGAAGACCAAGGACTCTCCTAGGCCAACTCCCTTTGGACGACTGCCAGCTTCCTGAGAAGGGTAAGATAAACTAAAAAAAAAAACAGGTCAATCGAAAGCTCTGTCACTGTCCTAATGCAGGGTGTGACCCAGTGTGAGGGGAAGGGAGAATGGTAATTCCCCACCCACTCACCCACCCAGGGCCTGAGGGAGTGGAACGGAGAGAATCACACAGGCTTTTCATTCATGAGGCCTCCTTGAAGGAGACAGCCGCATCTAGAGCAGCCAGATCAGCTGTGTAGGTTGTTTTGGTAGCTGCAGTGGTGTCTCAGGTTGTTTTGGTAGCTGCAGTGGTGTCATTGTTACAGACATTTACAAACACTGAGAGACTCCCCATTAGTCCCCACCCCTCCTACCAGAAGGGGACCCCGGCAGCACTGGACTCCAGAAATGCGCCGATGCATGCATCAGGCAGCCACCATGGTTCCTTTCACTAGAAATACCTTACACTTGAGCTGGACGGCTTGGGGACACCTGCTACCCTTTGATCAGCGGGTTAACTAAGGCCTACATGATGGAAGTGGCATTTGAGCTGGGCCTTGAGAAGGAGGGGGATTTGGACATTTGTATCAAGAAGAGGCACTCATCCAAAGGTTTCATACAAAAGCATTCAGCGAGAAAAAAAATGTAAAAAGAAAAGAAAATGTGCATTTCCAGGAATGAAAACCAGCGAGATCACAGACACACGCACCCATTCTCATTGTGTTCTGCCTTCTTTCTTGCAAATTTCCATACTTTAGACCGTATTTATATTCTCTCCAAATTTTTCTACATCCCAGCTCTCTAGGGTTCATTCATCATAAATTTCAGATTTCGTTGAAGTTCTTAAGACATCCTAAATAGATGTAATGGTTCTCACACACCTGCTCCTGCTGAGTACCTGTTACTGTTCATTGTTCTCATTTTAAATTCACTGCCAAACACAGCCAGGTTTCCTTTCTTCCTTTGTGAAGTTAAGAGTTCTCCTCTGTATTAGCCTCCCTGGGTTATGAAAGTCAGGGACACATCTCCTGACAGGCTGGACAGAGAAACAGGAACAGGCAGACCAGAAGTCTGGCCTCCCTCCTGAATAAGGCAGGGGTTGGAGACTGCACGTGCTTAGAAGGGAGTCAATGTCAATGTCATGTCCTGCCATTCAACGTGTGGTCTGGGGTCCAGCAGCATCGGCATCAGCTGGGAGTTTGTTAAACAGGCAGACTCTCAGGCCTGGCACCAAAGTGACTGAATCGGAATCTGCATCTGAATAACATTTGAGTGAGTAGATTTCAGAGTATAGTAATAACACACTGCCTCCCCCCACTCCCACCCCCCGTGTTCTCTCTTTAAATTCTCAGAACATCCCCATACTTTATCCCCTCTTCACAGATAAAGAAACTATGGCTCAACAAGGTTAAATAATTTGCCCAATACCACACAGCTACCTTGTGACAAATCATATATTTCTGCCCCAATCTTGTGGATTTCAAAGTTATTACCTTTTCTAATACATGCTTGAAGTCCATTCAGAGGGAAGAAAAAAAAAATTTAGCAACGGGCCACACCGAGAGGTGTGGGGATGCAGACTGTTAGACCGTTATCTAATATCTGTCAGCAGTAACCAAGCCCAGTGGGCTAGGAACCAGGGGCAGGCCACAGGGAGATTGACGTGAACAACCCCACACCCCAGTTCTTGGAGGTCTGTAGCACTGAGCAGGGCCCCTAGAGACAGGCCTGTCCCATCCTGCATGGGGAAAAAGGTACAAGCCCAGTAACCAGTATTGGACCGAACTCAGCAGGCAGGCAGCACACCGAAATCTGGGGCTACATGCCAGAGCATCAGATAGTGTCCCTAAATCCCTCCCGTCTAAAATCACACCTGGGCCCAGAAAGAAGAGGCAAAGGATATCAGCCTGGGGAGAAGCTCCTAGTCCGAGAAAATGCTGGCTGGAGTCACTGTCTTGCTGAGGGATGAGAGGTTCGCAAAATCAGACAGCTATTGGGCCTTTGTTCACTGTGGGGAACAGTCTCAGTGTTCCCTCATGGGCACGGAAGTTCAGGCAGGGATTGTAATACCCTGCAAGGGGTGGACCCAAAGTGCAGTAGGACCCTCCCTGCCACCACCCAGTAGAGTCTCCATGGAATCCAACAGCCTTCCCAACTTACTGCAAATGCGTAGTCTGGGTTTTAAAGTGAGCCCTCCATGCATATCTGTTTGTCGTTGAGAAAAGGTTACTGAAAAACTATTTCTTCATTTCTACTAGACATCCAGAAAGCAACAAAGGGATGGTAGAAAGCCACATGACAGCCATTTAGCAAAGCTTCTCAGAACTTTCCTATTTTTCTCTTTTGCCTGCTCTGGAGGTCCATTGAGACTTCTGCAATCAAGCAAGGATCTCATTTCTTAACATTTTGCAAGTCTTCCTTAAAAATGACAGAAAACGTGCCTCGGGCAGAGCCATTGCAGTTCTGAGACTGTTTCCTAAGGCACAGATTACAACAACTGGGAGTGGTCTTCCTGCCCTGTGTGTTCTTCCCATTGTTACCAAATCCAACTTCTTAAATTAACGCTTTCGCCCTGTCACTCCTTTGCTGAGGACTTCTGCCGCTGGTAGGAACAAGCTCAAACTTGGATGTGCATCTGAGCCCCTCCATAGGCAGACCCACTTCACTCATGAACACTTGGCACCTGCTGTTCCCTCACTCAGTGCAGATTTTAGCCAGGCTGGGCTCCTTGGTGCCATAAGCTTTTCCACTGCAATTGCTCCCACCAGAGATGCTCTCTTAGCCGAGCCAAATCTACACAGTGGTGAAACCAAGCCAAGGCCAAAGTCGTATTACAACAGACCCATGGCCTCTGCTCTGCTATGGGTGTTGCATGGTGGTTGGAAGAAGTGCTATGCTGGTAAATGTTCAACAACTGGCTCTCTAGGGAAGAAAATGTATGCTTGTGTATACATACATAAGTTTATTATAAACTTCACTAACACGCAACACATACAAATGAATTCCACATGGCTGGTTGATTCTCATAGATGCTTCCATTGATTTTTGACAGACTCTCATATCTGTAGCCAAGCTACGATTGCAATGAACAAGTATAGTTCTGACCTGAATGTTGGCTGATATTTTTATATTTTTTATTTATATTTTTTAAATTTAAAAAGCATTATTTATATTTTTACTTACATCAACAAGAAGGAAGCAAAATGACAAAGATCTATGTCAGAACTTCACTCATTTGTCCATGATAAGAACAACTTCTTTGCAGAATCAGATAATAGTTTTCAAATACTAGAAGAATATTTTCTCAATTTTTGGTGCTATCACAATATAACGGATACATAAGTTTTATCTGTATGTTTAACATTGTCTCTATCACTTTCTTAAGTCTAGACCAAGGGTCAGCAAACTTTTACTCTAAAGGGTCAGATAATAAATATCCTCAACTGTGTGAGCCATATAGTCTCTGTCACGACTATTCGACTTGCCATTGTGATGTGAAAGCAGCCATAGACAATCTGATAACAAATGAGCACAGCTGTGTTCCAATAAAACTTTTACAAAAACAGGCAGGGGCCCAGACTTGGCCCACAGGCTGCAGTTTACCAACCCCTAGTCTAGACAATCAACAAAACAATTAATCAAGCCCTGATTTGTGACATTTGTTTACAATTTAGCACCCCGTGGCTGGTTTCAAGCTTTCAACACAAAGTCAAAGAATGAGGAGTGGGAGGGGATGTGCAGCAGCACATAGTGTTTCCACCTGTTTTAGTTTCCTAGCTTCAGGAAATACCACAAAAGGGGTTTGGATGGGGGCGGGAGGGGGGCGTGTTTGTTTAAACCACAGAAATTTATTGTCTCGCAGTTCTGGAGGCTGGAAGTCCCAGATCAAGGTGTTGGCAGGGATAGTCTTTCTAAGGGCTGTGAAGGGAAATCTGTTCCAGGCCTCTCTCCTAGTTTCTGGTGGTTTGCTAGCCATCTTTGGCACTCCTTGGCTAGCATAGCATCACCCCGATCTGTCTTCCTGTTCACATGATGTTTTTCCTGTGTACATGTCTGTGTCCAAATATTTTCTTTTCATAAGGACTCTAGGCATACTGGATGAAGGACCCACTCTAATGACCTCATCTTAACTAATTACCTCTGCAACAACCCTATTTCTATATCAGGTCACAGTCTGAGACTGGGGATTAGAACTTCAACATATGAATGTGGGGGAGGACACAATTCACTTCATAAGACCACCGTACATCTATACTAGTTGTAAGTAACCTCTAGAGCATAGATAATAGGAAAAAAATGTGGCAAATACCAGGGAAGTGAGGAGTTTTGAGGATTATCTTTGTTTTAATTAGTTAAATTTAATTTCTTTAATTGTAAGTTCATCTGAGACATACAGTCGCATTTATAATACAGTTGAATTTATAATAATAATAGACA
>NW_011888861.1:5105136-5107653 GCF_000151845.1 Pteropus vampyrus | reverse complement strand
AATCTTATGCCCCACCTAGATCTATGTGGGCAGAGAAAACACATATATACTGTGGCATAGAAGCATAAATCGTTGAAGGACTGGTATAAAATTGTCCATAAAAATGGACCTGGCCAGGGCCTCCTCCAACCCCTAACAAGGAGAGACCAGAACAAAGCTTAATCAACTCTGATGCATAAAGTTTGGCTTAGGTGTCCAAAAAAGATGGTTAAATCCTACTAAAGTTGGAAATCACCCATGGAAATAGCTCTAAGCCAGAAAGAATCTCCTTTAGTTGGAATGCATCATTTAATAAATGAGAATACACTTGAAATCTCAAATCTCTTTACACCCTGGGAGAAGTCATATCCTTCCATACAGCTAGAACATCCTTCTGTTGCTTTGTTCAAGTGAGGCAAGGACACTAAATAATCTCACATCATCATGTGATCTTCTACCCTTCAAATGGTTCTTGATTGCACTGAGCCAGAAATCAACAACCTCACTGAAGCTGGTAGCAATATACAGTTGTTATGGGCTAGTACTTAATTAACACTTGGAAAACTCATTCTATAGACCCAGAGATGCCAAAAGCTATAAGTATTTTAATGGCATTCTCCAAGTTTCAGTGTCTCAAAATGGGAACATGATACCCAATTTTTATTTTCTAGACTAGGATGGAAATTTAACTCACTGTTTGCAAATAGTCTGGAAATCTACTGCAAGGAGCCATAATTTGACTTCACAATATTTACCACTGAGAGTCACCAGAAATACCGTGCTCTCAAATTGTTTCTTTTTTATGAGTCATGAAATAAGAGAAAGAACAGCTAAAGTGGGGTGGACACATCAATAGAACATGTTCCTCCAAAAACGCCAAGCTAGAAGATAAAAGAGCGAAACTCAGATATTTAAAACGAGAGGAGATAATAAAATACTAAGCTTAAAACAGCATCCATATGTGTAAAGAAATGGAGTTGAATTAAGAAAACTGCTGAGCCATATTCCTTGAAGGGGAACAGAAAATAAAAATACATATTCTCCCACCCCCTCAAAAACAAGTATATGATGTTAAGAATATTGGGCTTCACAAATATAACCCTGCAATTTAGAAACTTGAATATATTCGAGCTGATGTTCCATTAGAAGAGGAGAAGAAAAGAAATAGAATGATGAAGATAGCTTTATAAAAATAAAAATAAAAAGATACCAATTTAAAGTTGCTGTATATGCCAAAAGAAGAAATGGAATACCCACAATGGGTCGAAAGCAGACATATCCAGGTCTTTGGGAAAGCAGCAAATCAACGATTAGTTGAACAGCACACTACAGCCTTACCGAGGACCACTGGGTGGTTGACAAATGGCCTCCCCTCTGAAATACTTTCCTCTTTTTTTCCCAGCAGAATGCCAGAAGTAAAACATATGCTTTGGGCGTCTGAAAAGATGACACAAAATGTATGGCATCCCACCACTGTTTTAGATATATGAAGCTCTCAAAATAAAACCTAAGGGGGGAAAACCCAGGTCAAACAACTTAAAGTTCAGCTTACGTTTAAAAAATAAAACCAAATAAAAATAAAACTCCGTGCTCCAAAGTGCACATCTGGGACAATTTATATTGTGAAAGCCAGGATGTAATGGAAACTACAAATGCCATTAGCTGCAGAGCTTCCGGCAGACACTGCTGTAACACAGCTATGCAGCCACACATCGCAATGGTCCTCTGATGGTCCATTGATGGGACCTCCAATGGGACATTGCATCATTAACTGGACTAATTAGAAATAGTAATTTCCTTCAAAGAATAGAGAAGTTATAAAGGAATTGTCTGCTCTTTGCCTTATGACAGAATAGTTTCTACATTAGTAGTAGGGGACAAAAGTATACCAGTGAGATCATTACATTGGGTAGCCTCCAATGACCTATGCCTTCTGATACTCACAATCCTGCGTAGATTCTTCCCACGTTGACTCTGTGCTTGGCCATGGGGCTTGCCTTGTCAAGAAAAATTGACAAGGATGACACAAGCAGAGACATATCTTTTTGGAAGAAATACAGTACTTGTTCTTGGAGGTCTCGGCCACTGTGTGAAGAAGTTCATCTATCTTACTGGTGAGCCCAGTGGAGAGATAAATGTCTAACGGTACCCAGCTCTCGCAGCCATCCCAGTGGAAGCAGCAGACATGTAAGTGAAAAAGCCATCTTGGATGTTCCAGCCCCAGCAGACACCCCATGGAACAGAACAACCTCCCGGATGAGCTCAGCCCAGACTGTTAAGCAATAATTCCTTATTGCATTAAGCTACTATGTTTGGGGTGTAGTATAATGCAGCAATAGATACCAGAAATGGCTTCTTATTAGAGGAATTCTAGACTGATGCTTTCAACCTTGGAGATCAGGGAGACTTTAGTTCAAATCTTATAACCACCATTTACTAGGTGTGTGATTTGGGGTAATTTTTTTAACCTCTCTTGTTTTTTTTAGTGATAAAGTGGGTCATTGTTTGTTGCTCCCCTACCCTAGCATCCATGCTTTT
>NW_011888861.1:5056148-5104386 GCF_000151845.1 Pteropus vampyrus | reverse complement strand
AAAAAACAGCTCTCAATGAGGCTGCCAATTAAAACATGCCCCATCACCCATCCCAAGGCACAAAGGAAAGTCAAAAGCCCAACTAGACCAGTCAGACACTTTCCCTGATTTTAGGGACTGAGGAAGAGATGGGCCCCCTCTGATAGTGAAGCTGAGATATGGAGAGCCACCAGCAGCACTAATTCCAGCTTTGTGAAGAAAGCTTTTGGGAGGAAAAACGCAACTGGAGAGTCCTGGGACATTCCGGACCCTGGTTCCAAACGATGCTGAGACCGCTCCACCCTAACCTTAAACAGATTGACTTTGTAAACCAATGAATTCCCAACTCCTCATCTCTGCATCTTTGGATGAGGTGTGCTTCTTTCAATTCTTTGACTGGGACTGCTGGTTTTGTCTTTCTAAGCTGAAGCAGTCACTAGGAGTCAGCCAGAGACAAGCCACAGAACTCTCTATGGCTCTGTGTGCTCATCTCAAAAATGGAGGAATTGAATAGAACTTTCTACAGAGCTCCTCTTGGCTCTATTCTGTGCCTAACGCCCTCCCAGACTGCTGGAGGCCTCCATGGCCTCCAGTGAGAATAATAACAGTGCCCACTTGGACCATATATAACTTTTCACATGGCTTTCTCTTTCTCATTACCATGTCCCATATTCTTACACATAAAGATTGATTCATAAAGTCACAATGGCTCCTCAGCATGTGCATAACAATATATGCAGCTTCCCTTTATGGTGTGCCTACTTGGTGCCAGGTAAGGCATTTCATATATTGTTTTCAATCCTTATAACCCACACATAAGAGGCCTCTCAAGGTGGTGACCACAAGTGAAGGCAAATTTACAGTCAACCTCTCACATTCAGTACTCCAGGTCTTTGGTTGTACTTTCCAGTGGTCCTCTTCTTAAAATAGTTCTGAGAATCCCCTATCATAAGTCCCAAGGCAATTGTTATAAGAATTTGGCCCCTGTTCCACCAGTGAAAGATTCTCAGCCTTCTCCCTTCTTGTGTCTTTCTATGAGTTTTCAAAGGAGAGAGGGTCCCAAACTGAAAACTATGCTCCAGTGCTCATCAACAATAGAATGGATGAAAATATTGTGATATATTTACTCAGTAGGATACTAAGTCACGATGAGATTGAATAAACGGCATCTACCCACAATGTCTATATGGATAAATAGCACAAACACAAAGTTATAACAAAAAAGAAAGATACAAAAGAATATACAAGAATGATTCCATTTATATAAAGATGAAAATTCATATGACCCAGCAATCCCATTTCTGGTTACATATCCAAAGGAAGTGAAATCGTTATCTCAAAGAGATATCTGCACCCCTTTGTTCATTGCAGCATTATTTACAATAGCCAAGGCATGGAAAAATCTAAGTGGTCATTGACAGACAAATGAAGAAAATGCAATATACATATACAATGAAATATTATTCAGCTATCAGAAAGAAGGAAATCCAACTTTCTGCGACAACGTGGATGGGGCTTGAGGGCGTTATGCTGAGTGAAATTAGTCAGAAGAGAAAGGCAAATACCACGTATTCTCACTTATACCTGGAATCAAAAAAGGCCAATCTCACAGAACCAGAGAGTAGAACAGTGGTTGCCAGGGGCTGGGAAGTGGGGAAAACAGGGAGGTATTAGTCAAAAGCTACAACCATCCAGTTATGAAAGGAATTATTTCCAGGGATCTAAAGTGCAGCATGGTCACTGTAGTCAACAATATTGTATTGTACACTTGAAAGTTGCTATGAGAGTAAACTTTAAATGTCCTGACCATAATAGCAAAAGCAAAAGATGAAGGATGTGTTAGCTAATCTTATTGTGGTAAACATTTCTCAATATATATGTGTATCGAATTATCACATTGTATATCTTAAATTTACACAATGTTATATATCACTTACATCTCAATAAAGTTGGGCGGTAGGGGAAGTGTGTTAAAGTATCATTCGTATGATACACAGATTAACATTTTATTTTATATTAAAATCGAAACTGTACATATATACACCAATATTTTGACGTTGGGCTAAGTCTTCATTTTTTTTTTAAACGTAAATCCATCTGTGGTGTTCTAAGTTTTTTGTTTGTTTTTGCTTCAATCATAACCATAATACATTATCTTTGACTTCTGAAAAGTTGAACAAAAGTTTGATACTTGCAAAGCAGTCTTAGTGTAGCATCCCTTGAGATTTTTATTCATTTTCCCAGTCTTTTATCCTTCTCTCACCTATACTTACTTGGACAGCAGTTTTTCAGCAACAACCTTTATCTAATCTTTACCAAAGCATTCGGCTTAAATCTCATTTGAAAAAATTATATCTCTTTTTTCACACATATTTCATCACTTTACAAAAATTTTTAACTCAATAAAGCAATTAGAGTAACGGGGTGGGATGGATCAAAATCAGGCAAAATGAACCCAAGGCTTTAGAAGTCAGGATAGTGGTGACCTTGGGAAGGGATGAGAGGAAGGGGGCGAAAGTGGTACTAGGTGCTGATTATATTTTGATTCGTTATGCTGGTCACAGGTTGCAATCAGTTTATAAATGTTCATTGAACTTGACACTCATGCCTGCATTTTCCTCTTCTTTTGATATACTCCAATAGAGAGTATATCATGGATGAGCTCTCCTGGGGTCTGGGCTGCAGTTCTCAGCTGCTGGCATCCTGAGTTTCTCAGCACTGTCTACAGAGCTTTAATGAAGAGGCTGCCAAAGCATTTGGGCCACCTGGTCTACCCCAACCACAGAGGTGCTAGTCTCCTGTGAGCAGTCCCTCTGCTGCTGCTGCTTTCTGAAGGCCTCATGCTCCCTACCTGCTGCTCTCTAGAACTTAACTTTCTCTATATCCATAAAGGAGAAGCCCCTTCCTCTTCAGGTGTCCAGTTCTTTTTATACAAGGGGGCCTCCCATGCTACGGTGACCAGTTTTATCATCAACTCTTCAAGAAACCTTTCGCCAGGAGTTTATCATGTTTCCAGTAATAAAGAGCTCTATTTTCACCACCGCTTTCTTACCCTGGGTTGTTGGCACTGTGGCAGGGAATTAGTTCAATGAGAGACAGATGGTATAATGGTTAAGAGCATGGCTCCAGACTGCTCAGCTCTCAATCCCATCTCCTCCACCTATTACCTGCATAACCTTGGACAAGTTACTTCAGTCCTTTGTAACTCAGTTTCCTAATTGAAAAGCTGGCCTCTTTCATAAGGATTAAGAAGATTAAAGGAGTCTATACATATTACTTGGCTTAGATCAGAGTCTGGCATATACTAAAATGATTTCAACCTATTTTAGCAATAATAATCATTTGTCTCTACCTGCAATCTGGCTTTTATTGTTTGTCCTGCTCTGTAGTCCATCAGCCATGTCTGCTTATTTCTGAACCCTGGTTGTAGGCGGAGTTCATGTTCTTTCCCAAGAAACTTCTGGAGCCCATGCACATAAGAGGATGGGGCCGAACCTCCTAAGTGTCCCTTTACATTCCATGCCTGTTAGAGAGGCTTTATCTACATAAAGCACATAAACCACCTCCACGAGTTAGCCACCTAACTCTAAGTGCTGGCATTGCCATGTCTTAGGTCTGAGCCAGCTAGGATACCATCAAACTCTTGATAACCCTGGGGAATAGGTAATATAAGTCCAAAATATCAGTCCGATATAAGTGCAAATGTGAAAGCCAGAGCTCAGAGTAGTGTTAACTAGGGAAGTCACCCAAACCTCAGTGTCCAGGGTTTTCATTGGTGGTTAATCTTGTAAGCATAGAGTGCTTGTATAACTGGCCTTAGTTATTCAGTCTCCATCTCCTCCAGAATTCAAACTGATATGGTGTGACCCAAAGCCTCCATCACCAATCACACTGTTAACACAGAGTATCTTGAATGGCCTAAGGCCCCAAATAAATGATACTTTTAACAGGGATAATGTTCTAAGGGAGTAGAGGTCATCTCCCGGAGGCCAGTGAAGGGCCCATTTCTTTGGAATGCTCACTATTTGGACACTTCAAACCTGCTGAGTCGACCTTTTACTGCAAGTCCCATTTAATCTTCATGGCATTCCTGTATATATAGAAAATTATCATATATATACATATAGAGAGAGAGAGAGACAGACAGACAGAGAGAGAGAGACAGAGAATTATCTCCAATTGACAGATGAAAAAACTGAGGCTGAGACAGTTGAATGAAATTGCAAGGCTATACACTGGTAAATGGAGGAGCCAGGATTTCGTTCCAAGTCCATCTGGTTTCAGAGCCTATATTCATGCACTTTACTCTGCTATGCCCTATTCATGTGCAAGTGGTCTCAAGAAGGACATAATAAAGCTTGTGAATGATTCTGTGCTCCTTCCTCCAGTGAAAAGATAACTTAAATCCAGACTGAATTAGATGAACCTAGACTGTACACCCAATGCAAATCTCTGTCTCAGCACTCAGCACATGGCATTGCTTATTTGTCTTTTCTACTAGGTTGTAGAAGCTCCAGAGGAAGGCAGAGGCATGCCTCACTTATCTTGGTATCTCCTATACTTGACCCATGTGGCATGAACACAACAGTTATTTTCTAGCTACAGTGAATGTTTTGCTGATGGTCAGTTTGAAAAACCATCTTCACAGGTGAAAGACAGAATACTTAATTCATATGATTGTAATCACAGTTAGAAAATAGCTAAATTTAGAGTCGAAATTCATTTATCTACAAGAACAACACAGTTAACTTGGACCACTGAAGGAAAAAGAAATCAGACAATTTTCAAAAAGTTAAAAACATGAAGCTTCAATACATCTAAAGCATATATCAAAAATTTATATAATACATTAAGATGCATTCCAGCAGGCTAGTTAACCTGGTTCAGAGGAGACTTCGAGGAACAGAGGTCCTTGAATGGTCCATCAGGAAAAGTATGCTAAAGTAAGTTTTCTATGTAAGAGAACAAACTGTTTAATTACCTACAGGATAATGAAACTATAAGCACTGGGGTTATCTTCTCTACCAATCAGAAACCATTTGTACTTCTAATGAACAAAAGTCTCTAAGTTAACATGTGCCTTCACAGCATTGAAACCCTCATCAAGAGTAAATAGTAATTCAAGCAAAAGTACATTCTCTAGAGAATTAAATAACCCTTGAGTGGGCTTGTTAGACAATGTCCCAGGATGATATCAAATAATTTTTCTTAATAATAGATAAAATTTTTAAAATGTAAAACTAGCTTAGAGTCTTACATCAACAACTCACAATTAAATTGATATCTTCGGATTCTCTACCTTAGGTCTAAAGCAATTGTCAAGCACCAATTTTGTCATTTCCCAAGCTTACCTGATAGACTTACATTATAAATAGAATTTCATTCTCTATACAGCGGGTATA
Source organism: Pteropus vampyrus (assembly GCF_000151845.1). Classification (NCBI taxonomy): domain Eukaryota; kingdom Metazoa; phylum Chordata; class Mammalia; order Chiroptera; family Pteropodidae; genus Pteropus; species Pteropus vampyrus. Next base: position 5,099,005 of record NW_011888861.1, on the reverse strand, counting down.
ATGTTAAAATGCAACATATTATAAGATTATTTCCAAAGCAAATACGGGCATGCCAGGGAAAAACAGGGATTATCAAGGAATATCAGCTAAAGCTCTATCAAAAATAGAGCCCTCAAAAAATACTAATCCCCTGGTATTATAGTTAACTATTTGTTTAAACACATTTAATCCACCAAAGATTCTGTTTTGATTGAGCTACTTGTCCTTGTGAATAAATGGTAATGGGCTTGAATTTCCACAACACATTTTAAACTCTTTAGAGTCCAATAATTTGTATTTTTTGAAAATTCAGAAGAGGCTGTTCTGAAGTTTGTTTTTCACTATGCATGAAAAAATAGTGTGATAAGAAACTCAGTAGTAGCAATCACGTTTAGAGAGAGGGCTTAAGAAAGAGTATTTTAACCACTTATTAACTTTTAAAATATTGCAAACCCTTTAGAAGCTCCTATTTACATAAAATCAATGTAGTAATTAGAGATTATTCTTATCTTTTTATTAAGATCAGTCCCTGAGCATCTCTATTCATCACTTAGTGCTAGTCCCTCACCTGGCTTCATCTGAAACACCTGGAAAATGCTTTAAAAATAGAAACACATAACCCAGCCCACTCCAGAGATTCTGACACAGGGGACAGAGTCTAGGATCACGTATGGTAAAACTCTACCAGTAATTGTGATGCACACCCAGTATGGGGACCACAAATCAGCAAGGATACTTTCCTCTGGTGGCCTATTTCTGAAAGTTCAGCCTTAGAATTACTGGTTCTTGGAGACTAAAAAAAACGTAGAAAACATGTAGCCTGATATAGAAATCTACCCCCCATCCCGGCCTCTCATATATTCTACAGTTCTGACTTCGAAGTGAAATGGACTGGCTTAGCCTCCAGATAATCATTAATGAGCTTTTACTCTGCATATTAATCTTGCATTTCACAGCAGGAACTCAGGTTTAGTCAACCCTATCAAGTGCAGGAAACTGAAGCCTAAACCAAGGCTTGGCAAATGATGGCCCATGGGCAAATCCATCCCTCTGCCTGTTTTTAAATAAAGTTTTATCAGAACACAGTGTGCTAATTCATTTACATATTGTCTATGACTGCTTTCACACTAAAAGGACAACATTGAGTAATTGGAACAGAGACCACAAAGCCTGCAGGGCCTAAAATGTTTACTATCTGACCCTTTACAGGCTTACTCTTGGCTTAAGTCTTCACTTAAATTGACAGTTATATTATTTTTCTCCATAATAAAAAATAAAGAATTCGAATCTAAAATACAACTCTTACAACTCAATAATAAGAAGACAATCCAATTTTTTTAATGGGCAAAAGATCTGAACCCACACTTCATTAGGGAAGATATGTGAATGGCAAATAAGGACGTGACAAGACATTCAACATCATGAGTCATCAGGAAACTGCAAATTAAAACTACAATCAGATGCCACTACAATACATGCTTATTAAAATGGCTAAAAGTAAAAACACTGACCCTACCGAGTACTGACAAGGATGCAGAGGAACTAGAACTCCCATACATTGATGTGAGAATGCAAAATGGTATGAGACTTTTGGGAAACAATTTGGACTTTTTTTTAAGTTAAACATATACCTACTATATGATCCAGCCCCTAAATATTTCTTCCCCTAAATATTTACTCATTAGAAAGTATATGTTCATGCAAAGACTCGTACACAAATGTTATAGCAGCTTTATTTTTTAACAGCCCCAAAACTGGAAACAACCCAAATGTTTATCATCAGATGACTAGATAAACAAACTGTGGTATATCTATACCATGGAATACTACTCAATAAATGAACTATTGATACTTGCAACAGCACAGATGAATCTCAAAACAATTTTGCTAAGTGAAAGACGCCAAACAAAAATACATTCTGAAAACTATAGAGACAAAAATCAGAGCAGTGATATCCAGGAACTGGGAATGGAGAAATAGGATTGATGCAAAGAGGCAGGAGAACTTTCTTGGGTGATGGAAATGTTCTATATCATGATGGTGGTGATGGTTACACAACTGTATATGTTCCTCAAAATTTATCTAACTAGTCTTTTTAAAAAGTTTTTCTAACTAGTCTTTTTAAAAAGTCTTTTTAAAAAGTCGAATTGTCCTATATGTAAATTATACTACAATAAGCCTGACTTATAAAAGGACATAGAGCCAGTTAGAAGGGACTCCCATCAGCCAAATCTGGGACAATTTGAACATTAAAACAAATAACAATAATAATGGATAACAATTTGAACATTAAAACAAATAACAATAATAATGGATAACAATGTATTGGATAAAAAAGGAATCTCCAGTCCATACAGAGATGATAGATCGATCTATTGATAGATACAGATAGATGGAGGGAGGGGGGAATTCATGTTTACAGAAAAAAGCCAATTCATAAACATGAAAAATAAAATTAGAATATGAGCATTTGATTTCTACAGTAATAATAATTAACACACTCAAGAATCATCAATGAATGCTAAAACTAATGAATAAAAGTTTGTTGAGAAACTGAATACTTGAATAGTCTCAAATTATCTACCCAAAGATATTTATTAATTACAAAGAGAAAATAATAACTTTACAGTAGAGAAACATGGTAGACAAATACCTTAACAAAGTGATTAAAATTTATCACCGATAATGATACTTACTGGCATCACACACCTCTAATGTAGAATACTAAAGACACACCATCACTTCTGTGGTTTTCCTACTACATGTGCAAAATCCAAATAGAAGCATAAGAAAACGTCAGACAAATCAAAATTAAAGAACATTCTACAAAATAACTGGCCTGTAAAATTCAAAATTGTCAGAGTAGTAAAAGATTTTTCTAAATGAAAAATTATTCCAGATTAAAGGAGATAAGGAGACATGAGAATTTAATGCAATGAGTGATTCTGCACTACTTCCTGGACAAGAGAGGACATTATTAGGACAACTGGCAAATTTTCAATAAGATCAGTAATTATATAATAGTATTATATTAATGTTTATTTCCTGGGCTTGATGACTTAATAAACTTGTATATGAGAATGTCATTTGTTTTTTTTTAAGGAAATACATTCAGAAGTATTTGGTAAAAAGGCAATATATTTGCAACTTACTCTTAGAAAAAAATAATATGTATATATAGTAGTATGTCGGTAGGTGTTTAATAACCACCTCTCCAAAATATGTACACACATAAATTTAGTATAAATTTTACTGATATAAAGAATGTATAGTACATAATTTACAAAATAATTAAATATGCAATACACTTCATTGTAAATTCTATATAACCAATTGATTCTCACAGAATGCTTTTGGTGATCTTTGCCAAACCCTTATATCTGTGGCCAACCTGAGGTTGCGATTCACAATGTAACAGCTGCAGACATAACACACTTTAATCTGCGTTATTAGCAGCACAGCCTATCACTTTCTTAAGTCTAGACCAACAATAAAGCAGTAAATCAAGCCCTGATTTGTCTCTATTACAGCTCACTGAATGTGGAATTGGGAAGAGATGCACAGCAGCAGTCAGCAATGTAGTATTTCTATCATAGAGAAAATAGAAGGAAATCACTTCCAACGCATAATAGTAAAATAATTAGAAAGAGATGAATTTTAAGTATTGAGTATTGATTTAAGTTTGGAATTTGGAGTTGGAATTAATTACTGTTACATCCGCTTCTTTCAATATAATTTAATTGTAAGCTAAAATAATTTCATGTCTAACAAAGGCCAAGTTAAACAACTAGCTCACAGAGTTCCAGAAATGTTAGCAATCAGCGATCCAAAGCAGAATAAACTTCATTGCACCACTGCGTGAGACAGAATGATGAAGCAAAAGTGGCAAAACCTTAATATTCAGGGAATCTAGGAAGAGGGTCTATAAGATTCTTTTTACTGTTTCTATACTTTTTCTGTAAATCTGAAATTATTTGCAAATGTAAAGGTTTAGAAAATAAACCAACTGAATCCTGATTCATATATTTTGGTTCTCTTCCTATGTAGACATGACACAAATTAGGTACATCTTCATAGCACTGCTAAAAAACTGAAGGGAAAAAAAGAGCATTCAGGGAAAGGCGAGCACTGACATTGCAGGGACCATCTCCGAGTCCCTCAGCTGTTTCGTTAATGGCCTGTTATTTTACAGTGGAGTCAATGACAACGCGTCTGTGTTTGTTTTCCCACGATGGGAGCAAAGTATAATAAAACAGGTATAAACAGAGTACCATGGGAGCACGGTGGAGATTCCTGATCTTCTTTTCCCCTCATTCACATGTCCTTTAGCTCGTCATTCCTGCCCTCTATTTATGAAAGAAGCAAAATGATTAGAAAGCATACATGATATATGACGCTGAGTGAGCATGCAGCAAGCAGGTCTCATCACCCTACAGGAGTCCATGTTTCCTCTGTAAAATAGGAATGGTGGGTCTGGTCTCTTCTCGATCTAACATTTTAATGTCCTGCTTTAGATATTAGTGTCCAGACAGCTTGTGAGTGGAGACTTAAGAGTCTATACCAGCTCTGAAAGTTGTCCTACATCACCGTGGCACACCAAATAGCACCCCTCCTTCTCCAGCTAGAATCGGCCATGCCTTGATATGAAGCAGCTGGTGCATGGCGCAACAATGCAGAGCAGTTTGGGACAGGAAGTGAAAGATACCACATCCTCTTGAAACTGCAAGGAAAATTTATTAGGCCTATTATCATGGCTTCACAGTTGTTAAGAAGTGGCAGTTGGGCTATCCTATTACAGAGAAGTTTGGAGAAGGCATTGGTCACTGTGGTGTCTGCCTTTTGATTTAATCTGGAGAAGAATATCACTGCCTACCCCAATGCTTGACTGGAAAACTTCTAAGACAATCACTCTGAATGCCCCAAGAGGGTGGTAATTGTAAACATGTATTTAATGCCTACTATGCTGGTAGGAGCCTAGGTGCACATAAAGATGAAGGGACCAAGATTCTGTCAGAGTACTCAAAATACTTAGAATCAGAGAATTTTAGAGCTTCTTGGAAGTAGCCTTGGAGCTCATTTCACCCAATCTGACAATCTGGTTGGAGACAAAATACACACACTGGCAAAGATCCCCTGTGGTTCAAAGCTATAAATTAAAGGCGTCAGAGGCATGCAAGACAGAATAAATGCAGGAGGGCACAGGGGAAGGTGTGATTAATAAAATCTTCAGGATTCCCTGCTCTACCCAAAGAGAGGAAGCTGAAGAACCTCTCAATCAAAACCTTAATTTCCAGAATAAGCCCTCCACCTGATGAAACAGGCATTAGCAGGCAAAAGAGATAAAAGCGGAAATGGGCTCAGGGTCTTAGGGCCAGGGAAAGAGAGAAACAGGTGGCAAGTTGAGAGGGAAGGTTTAATAACATGAGATTTCATTGGTTCAACAAAGAAGGTCCTAATCTTACAGCTGAATCCTTCACATATGGGTTTATAATCAGAGGCCCCAAAACAGCAATCAATCTTCAGCCTCCAGCAACACAAATTAGGAATGGAAGGAAGTAGGAAAGAAGTGTTTGCCTTTGTTTTTGGTTTTTGTGTTTTTTCTCTTCTGATCTACCTAAATCTGTTTGTGTACTTTTAGTGCATCGCCCGTTACCTGAGAAATTATTGGCACTGTCCCTTTGCTCTACCTTCCCTCCCACTACTATTTCTTTCATTTCGCATCCAGAGCTCTGGACATGAGGTTCAGTAGGTGGATGGCAACCAACAACACTCACACTAGATCAGACATAAGGAGTAGAGCTTGTTTGGCAAGCCACCAAGCTTGGCTCTCTTGGAGGTTCTGGAAAGGGAGATAAAATGTGCCTTATGCCATGAAATGTTTGTGGACTTTGTATCAAATTCACATTGCAGACAGCTCTGTGGAGCAGCTGGACCCAAAGCAGAATCTCAAGTCCTGCTCTCTGCCAAGCACTGCCTCCCATAGTGGAGTGAGGAATAGTGCAGCCCTTGTCTCCAGTGGTCTCTAGAGAAGGAGGGAGTCACCAGGAGGTCTGGAGACAGGAGCCTGATGCCCACTTACAGTGGTCACACCGGTGACATCTTACAGAGGTTCATAGGTGAGGTTCTTGCAACCACATAGTTCAAGGGTGAACTCCTCCCAATGTCAAGCCTGTAGGAAGCTCTAAGGTTAGAAACAGGTCATTGAGACACCAATATCAATTACAACTCCAAGCTCCCTGAGACCTTGTGACAATCTGCTCAAAGGCAGGTCTAAGGTCAACTCCTAGGGCACTTTTAGCAGGGCAGCTGCTTTACCTCAAAAGCCAGCGTGTCATCTTGCCTCTGACCCTGGCTTCTCGATCCACTGTCAGATGATGTCCAGGTCTAGGCACAACCTAAATATCACTTTCCCTCTCAGTCTGTGGGTTCTTGAAGTCACCAGGATTAGACTGATTTATGTCACCTTTCTCAGATTAAGATGTAGTCACTGTGTAAAATGCAAAGATTTCACCTGTCCTTGCTTTGTAAGAGTTAATTTTTCAGGAAGAGTTTGCTTTTGCCCAGCACAGACCCAAAGGAATCACAGCGCGATAGGTGCATTTTGTTAAAGAGGCTGAAGAAAGAGAACTTGGAGTGGAGAAAAAGTGAGCCAGAGAGATAACTGGATAACAAGGAAACAAGATAAAAGAAAAAAAGGATCAAAGCAGAATTAGCGTGAGGAGATGGCACAGCTAAGGACACACTGTTTACCTCTTGTGATTTTTACTGGAGTCAAACTTTCAAAATTAAATAGTCTCCCAACAGCTGCTACATTTCTCTTCCCTTTGCTTGAAATAGTATTTGGAAGAAAGTTATGTGTACTTGTGCTCTGAATAAAGCACATTAAATAATATGTCTGTAAAGGCTCAGACCTTGAACAACCTCAGGTCCACACTAAATCAGTCCTGACTCCCTCCTACTGCAGATTCAGAATTGCAGCCACTTCCTAGGGCAAAGGTGACCCTCTGGGTGGCCTACACTCTCATCCTAATTAGTATCAGCCAGTCTTTCAGAAAGGGGGAGTGGAATGGAAGGAGACAGACCGTCATGGAAGGCAAAACTGTCTGCTTCTATTAAGAAAATGATTCTATTTACAATAGCATCAAAAAGAATAAAATACTTTTAAATATTAACCAAGGAGGTGAAAGACTTCTATACTTAAAACTATAGAATATTGCTCAAAGAAATTAAAGAAGACACAAATAAATGGAAAAATATCCTGTGTTCATGAATTGTAAGACCTAATATTGTTAATATACCAATACCACCCAAAGCAATCTATAGGCTCAATGCAATCCCTATCAAATCCCAATGACATTTTTTGCAGAAATAGAAAACTCCATCCTAAAATTCATATAGAATCTCTAGGGACCCTGAATAGTCAAAGCAGAACAAAGTTGGAGATCTCACAATTCCTGATTTCAAAACTTATTACAAATCTACAAAATCAGAACAATGAAGCACTGGCATAAACCAGTAGAATAGAGTAGAGAATCCAGAAATAAACCTTTACATATATGATTAAATGATTTTCAGCAATGATGCCAAGACCATTCGGTAGGGAAAAGACAACACCCAGAGCTGGGGAAACTGTATATCCACATGCAAAAGAATGAAGTTGAATCCTTACCTTATACACATACAAAAACTAACTCAAGATGGATCACCTAAATGTAAAACCTAAAACTATGAAACTCTTAGAAGAAAACATAGGAGAAAAGCTCCACGACTTTGGATTTGGCAGTGATTTCCTGAAAATGACACCAAAGACACTGGCGACAAAAAAATAGACAAACTGTATACATTTTTGCACCAAAGGATACTATCAATAGAGAAAAAAGGCAACTCTCAGGATGGGAGAAAATATTTGCGAAACATATATCTGATATAGGTCTAGTTTCTAGAATATATAAAGGACTCTTAGGACTCAGGAAAAAAAAAAAAAAAACCCTGATTCAAAAATAAGCAAAGGACTTGAATGTTTGCAAATCACATACCTGATAAGGGACTAATATTCAGAACATATCAAGAATTCCTAAAACTCAACAACAACAACAACAAAAAACCTGATTCAAAAATGGACAAAGGACTCAAATAGACATTTCTCCAAAGAATATATACAAATGGCCAATATACATATACAAAGATGCACAATGTCACTAGCCATCAGGGAACTGCAAATCAAAATCATAATGACATATGCCTTCATACTCATTAGGATGGCTACTATAAAACACAAAATTAAAAACAAAAACAAAAACAGGAAATAACAAGTTGGCAAAACTATGGAGAAATTGAAACCTTTGTGTTCTGTTGGTGAGAATGTAAAATGCAGCCACTATAGAAAACAGTATGGGGATTCCTTAAAAAAAAAAAAAAGAAAAATTTCCATGATTCAGCAATTTCACTACTGTGTATATATCCAAAAGAATTGAAGGCAGGGTCTGAAAAGATATTTGCACACCCATTTTCATAGCAGTTTTATTCACAATAGACAAGAAGTGGGAAGCAACCCAAACGTTCATTAATAGATGAGTGGATAAACAAATTGCGCTATATGGAATACTTTATTCAGCTTTAAAAAGGAAGAAAATTCTGACACATGCTACAGTGTGAATGAACCTGAGGACTTTATGCTAAGTGAAATAAGCCAGTCGCGAAAAGATAAAACTGTGTGAGTATACTTATACGAGGTACCTAGAATAGTAAAAATTCCTAGAAACAGAAAGTAGAATGGTGGTTGCCAGTGTCTAGAGGAGGAGGGTTAGGGAGTTGTTTAATGGTTATAGAGTTTCAGTTTGAGAAGGTGGAAAGAGCTCTGGAGATGGATGGTGGTGATCATTGCACAACGTTAATACAGTTAACATTACTGAATTGTAAAAATCATTAAGATGGTAAGTTTTACATTTTACCACAATTAAATAGTTTTAATTTAAAAAGCTTTTTAATTTAAAAAAAATTAACTGTCTGCCTTGCTACACCTGATTCAAGGCAGTGAGTTTTTCTTCATCCTAAGAAACTTACTATAAGGATGTCACTCCCACCTAACCCACAACAGCTCCCTCATAGCTTTATTAATTTGACTTAATACAACTCTAAACACTAGCTGATTTTCAACCCTTTCTACAATTACAGTTGACTTTTGAACAGCATGAGTTTGAACTGCACGGATCCCCTTATTTTTGGATTTTTTTCAATAAATGCATATAGTACTATAAATGTATCTTCTCATTATAAATTTCATAACAACATTTCCTTTTCTCTAGCTTACTTTATTGTTAAGAATACAGTATATAATACATATACCATACAAAGTGTTATGTTAATTAACTGGTTATGTTCTAGGTAAGGCTTCTGGTCAACAGTAGGCCACTAATAGTTAAGTTTTGGGGGAGTTGAAAGTTTTAAGTGAATTTTTTACCACATTGGGGGTTGTTGCCTATAATCCCTGAGCTGTTCCAGGGCCAACTATAGTCTCTTCTCATCTCTTACTGATCCTCATTCAGTGCGTATCCTTTAGTCCAACTAAGGCATTATTCCCTAGGTCTTTTATCCAGTTGTCCCAACTACCTCAAATACTCTCATTCTAACCCATTTAACCTCTTTCTGCCATCTTTCCAGACCTGGCTCATGCCCCCACCTCCTGAACACAGACTACACCAACTGGCAACCTACATCTTCTCCTCAATCCCTGAGATCCAAACTGCATTATGGTCTGAACACCACAATTTAGCACTTCATTTGTCAGACTAACAGCAACCGAGCTCTTTTCACATGCAAAGAAAGCACTAAGCTGGAGATGAGACTTGGGCGCATCAAGTATTGCTCTCCAATCGACTCATTCATGTCTTGCCTGGACTACTAAATGATAAGTTTCTTAAGATGTGACTATGCATATCTTTCCATTCCATTAGACAAGAGATAATGCCAAGTCCAATTTAAGAGATTCACTGGTTTTCGTTGCAAATTTAATAACGACGTGGGTATAATAATGAAAGGACTTTAAAGTCTTAGAGTCTAAACAAAAGTTCAAGAATTCAAGAGTTTGTCAGATATTAACTAGACTTATTGTGGTGATCATTTTGTGAAAGTAATATAATGTTATATGTCAATTATATCTTGATTTTAAAAAGTGTTTTGAGAGTTTGATCATAAGCATTTATTTATACAAAATTCTTCCTGGTACTTCTTTTATTCCCCATTCTAAAAAAAAACAACAAAAACAAAAAACAAAACATACGCAAAACAAAAAACCCTTAAAGCGAGTAATATTGGGGAGATACAGAGAATGAGGATAGGTGTTTCCGAAGAAAAATTGCTTGGAGTTTGTCATATTTTGTTGGAATTTAGTCTGGAGTCAGAATGCTGACAGTTTTGGCAAAGAGACTTTTGAAAATAGAAAAAAAAAAATGGGCTAACAATTGTTCCTTGCAGTTTCTATCACCATACTTTGCCTCTTGCAACAGTAACTAGATGGACTGTTTTTAATCCAACCGTCCACCAACCAGCTCACAAGTATATCTTCACAACTAGAAAACCACACTCCAGACCCAATAGTCTTCTGCTCCTGAGACACCCCATTTGGAACATTTGATCAAATTTGGGATTTCCGAGTAGAGCAGTCCCTTCTCAGTTCCAGTGAGTTCATACATTAAGTAGAGTCTGAGTAAATATAATTATGTGTGATTTAAGATTTTGCTTTTCAGAAAAAACCAACTCATGAAAATTTCTTAAAAAAGAAATAGAAACTCAAGGGCAGGTTGTAAAAATGTGAAGAATCGTAGACGCAAACGTGTTAAGTGGGAACTTCCGAAAGGGTTTTTACTGTCTCTGGTTATATATTCTACTTATCACCGAAATTAAGACTAACAACCTTCTGTTTTCCTTAGCAGATGTCCTGAACGAAGGAACCAAAGGAAGCAGTGTTCAGCATGCCCCTTCTGGAAACTCCTCTGGGCACATTCACCCCTCTCCAGCCCACCTCAAAGTACAGCTAATACTGGATCAATCCTGAAGGATCTGGCAACAACAAAAGGTGTTGACTACAGCAATGAAAGGCCTACTTAACCCAAGCACTACGCACATAGAGATGCTTTTGCCCCTGCTTCTGTTTGCCCGGCATCCATGCCAGGTCAGGCCCTTCAAATAAGCCCCTTATGTCCCCAGGAAAAAAAGCAGAGTAGGCCCAGGTGGGAAAGGGCCCATGTTTAGACATCCACAATCCATCATGCCAAAGGGAAAGCAAGGAAAATATTTAACCAACTGAACCAGGGCAACTGGGCCAGGAGGCAAACAGCTGAGGTGTGCTGAGCGATCTGAGGGGCCTTTCTACACTCCAGTAGCTGTTGGAAGATTAACTTGCTTTCCCTGTCTTTCCTCCTTCGGAGTGCTGCCTCACTAACTCTGGCTCAGAGGGATCTTCTGAAAGCAGTTGTACTGATGATACTGAGTTCGCACAGAGCTCAGAGCTTGCATACACTGTTGAAAGGCAAATGATCTGAATGTGAAAGGCAGATTAGGCAGTTTTTACAGCACAGATAGCTTCCACGGATTCTATTTTATCTCTCAGGATTTGGGGGGAGTGGGGGAGTAGGGGGGAGACAAAAAACCAGAATGCACATTCATATTTTATTTCCTAAAGATGAGTGAACTTTTCAACCATGAGGATCCCTTTTAAGTCAAATAATGTCCTAGACTACCATGTGATAGTAATTGTATTTTAATTTCCTTTGATGGCAAAAACACACGATGACAAAAGACAATTATAAATTGTATAACTCTCTTATAATAAATATGTATAATATCACAAAAGCCTCTACAGACTTCTGAAAAACTTATGTAGAAGACATTATTCATTCACCAACCCCCAATCTCCACCTCACCCAAGCCTCCCCTCTGTTCCCTGTCCCCTCTTGGAGGATTAACCTCACAGGATGTCCCAGGGCCAGAGTTCACAAATCCCAGAACTAGTTCTCAGGGCAGACAGAGGTTTAAGGGAAGGAAATATTATTTCACCTATAACTCATCTCTACCTATCACCTCCTTTCCTCTTCTTAACAGCAGACACCAGAAGTACAGCAGTTACTAGAGGTACCAGGGCTAGGGGTGTCTGTCCCAAATGTACACGGTTTCTTCGTGCCCTCCAAGGGAGTGATGGCTAAAAGGCCGAGTAGACAAAAAGTTTGGGTTTCCATTGCTGGTTTCTCAAGGACAGAGTGACCAACTGAAATCTGAAATCCTCCATTTATAAAACTAGGAATTGTGTGACTTTTCTGTCTGTCCGGTACAATAGGTGGCATCCTCCATTGAAAAAGACAAAGCCTTGAGCTGGATTTTAGCCACCCCTATAGGGTGAAGCAAAAAAAAAAAAAAGAAAAGAAAAGAAAAAAAAAGTCCTTTCTTTTCTCTATAATCAAGCAATCTTTTTGACATCATCAACACCAAAGGTTAGCTATTGAAGTAAATAGGTTGATAATGCAGTTTTTTCCAGTCTTAAGCAGGCAATCAATTAATATTTGATGAATGAATACAAAAGAAAAAAGCAGCCACAAGGATGTAGAGACAACATGGGGATGCCCGAGCTTCTTCACATAGGTTCTGTTACTCCTTGATTCAGGGGACACAGGGCCTCTGGACAAATTAGATCTGGAGGTTGGGTGAGTAAGGGGCCACGCCTACACTCACTTCCCATCTTTCACCCAAACAGGTCTCAAAACACTTGTCGAGTGAAGCTGATTGATGGGCCTAGAATGGCCTTGTTTGTCACCAGGGTGAGGAGCAGCAGCTGTTTAACAACCCTGCAAGTGACCCTGGTCGGTACTTTCAAGGCAGGAAGCGCAGAAGAATAGAGTGTCCACTTAACACTAACACAAAGGCAGTGGGAAGAGGAACTTCCTCCCCTTGTAAGCAGGCCAGCAGCCCAATTACACACACACAAATGATGGAGAAGGGGAGCTCAGGGAAGGGAGGGAAATGGATCAAAACTGCTCCCAAGCAATTCTAGCTTGGCCCCCAGTCCCCTCCAAGATACTGGAACTTGTGGCATATGTGCACTGAACAGAGATAAGGCAACGTCAAAACTCCATCCTGTGACTTGTGTAACAACATCCCAGGCTTTGCTAGTCTCCGGCTCTTGAGGCTCTCTTAATAGTCCTCTTCTAGGGAGCTACCATGAGTTAGGTATTTCCGAAGTCCACAAAGGCCTCACACAGCCTGGAACCTCTTCCTGGGTCCCGCTCCTCCTGAATACCCCACTCAATCGGTTTCTCTCCACACATCCCCAGATGTCACCATTGAAAGAAGGAAAAAAAGAAGCCAAATTCTAGTGGACTCTCACTGCTTTCACTGAGAGAGCTGACATTTATTTGAGTGGGGCGGAGGGTGGGAAGGTCCCATGCAGAACTGCTCCTGTTGGTGCACATTTTCTGTCCCCCTTCATCTACCCATCTGGGCCTCAAGGCACTCCTGAGCTTTGTGCCTTTTCCCAGCCAGGCTTAGTGAAAACATGTGAGATACTGGTCTATCAAAGGTTGTGATTTCTTATCACAGAGGTGAACAGAGGCAGGTTCATATTTTGCACAACCTGAAGCATGTATAATTTTTAATATTCAAAGTGTATATAAAATTATAGGTGTGGGCCTTAAAAGAGGCCATGCTAGTGAAGGGCCCCGGATCTTAAGTTTCTTTAGTTTCCTGGTCAACTGCACCTGGGTAGATATATGTGCATGAACACTGTTCTTGAATTTTGTCTTCCTGAGAAGGGGCCAAGTAAATCTGACCCAAATACTATGTGTGTACTAGGGAACCACTCACAGGAGTCGGGAGGAAACACGGTCTGAGTACCTTCTTCATTCTGCTTCCTCCCTCCCACCTAAATGTTGCACAAATGGGTGTAGGTATTTGTTGAGCCTGAGCCAGGGATTGTCATCTTGAGAGTAGCTGTAATGGGTCCACGTTGCCTGGCTTCACCTCTGATGAGCTTCTGGCTGGAGGAGGCAGCCTAATGCTGAGTCACTCTCCCAGGCAGGCGTTGGACAAGCATGTGTCTGAGGCCTACTGAATGGACTGCTGTGAACTAGTTGCTATGAAAGGAAAGAAAAAGCAGAAGTAATTGTCAGCCCTTTCCTCTCTATGGGAGCTAAAAGTCTTGGCCCAGGGACTAGGGAACTTTGTGACCCGTGGTCATGCCACATCCTGCTACAGTAAGTCAGAGAAAAGAAGTGGGCTTAGGCCAAAATGACTTAAGCACCCAGTGTTGGCACTAATTGTGGAGGGGGCCAGTTGGAGGTCTTTCTGAGTCCTTGATCGCTTCACCTGTGAAATGGAGCTAAAGAAATCAGCAGGTCTGAGGTTCCCCCCTCATCCTGTGAATTCACGCGATTTCCATCTTGGGAGTCATTGTATATATTTGAGCCATCACATTCCTCATATAGTTACCAAGGCCCCTACCTCACCTGCCCCAGCTTCCCAGCTCCCTACCACCCAGTAGCCCCTCCTGCCCCAAACAAGACTTCTATCTGATCAAATCACAAATAATCAATTTTGCAATGAAATGGGAAAACAGCTTTTAGTGCACCAATTTTCAAAAGAGCAAATTGAGACATGATAGAGAGGCGGGGATGAAGGAAGAGGTGAGAAAAAAAGACCAAGCACCCACCTCTTTTGAGGAACTTATCCTTTCGGTGCCATGACAGCTATATATAAAAATAAAATGAAAGCCAAGGAGCCAATGCCCGATGAGACCAGTGCCAAAGGTGAGAGGAGGTGCCCAAGCTCTTCTCAAAGTGATCATTTCTACCAAACCAGGTAGGAAGACTGCTGTGACACTAACCAGCCAATGGAAAGTGCAGGGCAGTCAGCCACAGCTAGTCTCTTTCTTCCAAAATAAACTCAGGTGGTTCCCAATCCTCTGGGGCAAGTCCCTAACTGTCCCTAGAGTTGCACCTTTATTTTACCACTGCCCATAAATTGTAAAGGACTTCAGTTCACTTTTGCTCTAAGACTTCTAAAGTCAGCCTCCCTCTCAGAAATCTCATTCTTCCACCAAGCCCCCTTGTGACTCAGGAGCTCCAGAATGATCCTTCTACTATATGTCCCCAGTAGAAATCTTCCTTTCCCAAAGCCAGGGACGTGTAAAACTATCTGGCCCCACTCTCCTCTCAGATATTCTTAAATGTTTTTGTCTCCATTCTCAGGTTCACTCTAGCTCTTTTATGGCTGTCCTTCCCTCTGCCCACCACCCACCACCTCAAATAATGTAATTCCTTGCAGAGGACACTTCTCTGGGTGTTTAATAAACAATATAGGTCATGACCCTGTCCTGAGGCCCCTTGTGACCAAGCTTTACACAAATCTGATTTCAGAAGCTAGCATTAGGTTGAACCATATGAAATTGTCATTATTCAACCATGTTGACATCCAAAAAGAGTAACAATTTCATGAGCTTCAATCTAATAAAGGAGCCTGGTATTTGAATATTGAAAACATATTATCTAACTTCCCACCTGCTCTCTTCCTAAGCAGCACATATAAATTTGGAGTTTGGGTGAGGGAGTGGGGCAGTGTTTATTGTTCTCTGTAAAAGGTAGTGCTTTTCGTTTGAAGGTATTTTTTTCCTCCAGGGGACATTTGGCCATGTCTAAAGAAATTTTGGTTTGTCACCAAGGGATGGGGAATGCTACTGGCATCTAGGAGGTCGGGACCAAGGATGCGGCTAAATATCCTGTAAAGCACAGGACAGCCCCACGGCACAGAATTATCCTTCCCAAATGCAATCGCACTGCCCAGGTTGAGAAACCATGGCACCAAGTGTTAGTGGGGACCCAGAGGCTTAGCTGTGCAGTTAAGCAACAACATTGAAAATACAGTTCTATATACCAGAAAGAGAGCGGTATGTTAGCCTCCTCTGTTCTGAGGCAGGATGGAGCTGCAGGATGGAGTCCATTCTCCATATGGGCTCTCCAGTCTTTTTTCTTGTAATTTCTCTAGATGAGAGTGAGGAGGCTTGGAATACTGTTTTTTCATCACATGATCAAGGGCAAAATGATCTACCTCTGATTTATAACAACTCCCATGACCAGCCAATTCTCAGAAAGCTCTTCCTCTAATTCTGTTCAGTAGTTTGACGTGATGGGCATTTTCTGAGGATTCCCCAAGCCCCAGCCCAAATACTTGAGTTGGAAATTGGACTTGATTCCTGAGCCCTTGAAGTTTCCCTGCAAGGGACCGGCAGTCAATCCATTCTTCCCGCCCGCTTCACCCAGCAGCATGCAGAACTTACCACGAGGCTGCTGCAGCCAGGCGGCTGAAACCACAGAGCAACCCTCCCGACCAGAAGAGAACGCTCCCCATGGCCAGCTGTGGTGGGCTCACGTTGTTTCCTAGAAGAGATTGTATGTCACTCTCAGTGACGAAGAAGGGAATTTAAGAGGCTCTCCAGTGTAGTATCACTTACCTACCCCAGCTGCTGCTGCCCACTGTTAGGCGGAGAGCTGGAGTTGAAAGAGGCTGAGTAAATACAGCTCATTTTCTCTGTACATGAGCTATATTTACCCTTAATATGCAACCACCTCAGCTCTTTCCAGCTCTTTCTGTTGGCAGAAAATCTGTATGAGGCTGTGGCACACTTACATTTATTCATGAACTTGAACCCAAGCTAGAGCCACAAAAATCACCCGCTCAAAGAAATGGAAGGAATGTTGAGAGTCATCTAAACAAGGCTAAATCAGAATTTCCAAAAATAACACAGTCCGAATGTTTTGCTCCAGAAGATTCCAAATAAAAGAAATTCCTCAATCTCCTTGGAAAACCCGCCCTGGTATCACACGAAAATCAGAGGCAGAGCGTCTTCCTGCTGTTCCAGCCAATCTCCATCCAGCTGCAACTCAACACTCAGCAGTAAAAGGGATATTTTTGAAAATAAAAACAGGAGACACATGATCCCGTTCCAATATTTAGCCTGTTCTCTGCTGATCAGAACTTAAAACCTGCCTGCCGTTCACCAAATGACAGAGTGCTGGCAGATGGAGCTGAGAGAGAAGGCTAAATGTATTTTAATGGGACCATTAGGATTATGTCAAAAGGTGAGAAAAAAGCATTCGCCAGCCAAGAAAATAAGCATAAGCCTAAAAGAAATATAACATGTTCCATTTCTCTTTCCTCTAGTCCCTTTTTTGCTCTCTATGAGAATCTGATTCTGTAGGAGAGTCCCTTGTTCCGGTGTGGCCAGCAGATGCAGGTTTTCTTAATCCAAGTGTTTTGGGCAGAAATATATGAAAGCAGAAACAGGGTAACACATTGGTGTGGGTTAATCCAAATGGGATCTGTACGAACTTCAGTCTAAGGCAGATTACAAAGTTATGACCTTACTTTTGACAAACCAACCAACCATCCATCTCTTCAACGTCAGCCCTAATAAATAATCTTTTCTCTGTGCTTCATAGTACTGGCTATTAAACCTGAAGACTACACGTAAAAGCTCAGAGCAAAACAGAGATCTTCATTTGAACAAGAAAATGTTCTATTTCTGTTAACTTTCTCTGACATTGCTCAATACCACTCACTGAAGGAATGATGAGACTTGTATTTATTTGCTCCTTGGTTTTAGCAGGTACAGGTGACTTAGTTATCCATCCCAGGGAAGAGACAATTCCCAGCATTCTTTGCTTCTATTTGGGCCTTTATGGTAATAACAGCAAGAGTACCTGACACTTATTCGGCTTTTTACAGCTTACAGGGCAATTTAACCAATGTGATCTCGTGAGCTCCTCAAGAGGAGGAGAATACCCTTAATTTAAGTGAGCTTACGATCACCATTTTACAGATAAGGAGACGATCCAAGAAATTCACAAGAAGAGTGTGTCTATGACTGGCTGGGCTGAAACAAGTCATCATAGCACTACTGCGAAGACACCAAGACACCATGAAAGTTCTACTCCTTCTCCCTCCAGGGTTCAAGGCAAGTGGAATAGCAGCTAAAACTCAGACATCTGCCTCTGCCGACAATATTTTTTAAATCCAAAAATATTACATTGCCTTGAGTGGTGATTTACTCTAAACGATTTCAGTATTAACAGAGTGATATTCATTGTAGTCTAGGGGTGGTTAGTTACCACCTGATTATCCCCAATCAAGAATCCACCAAAGGTGCCTCAAGAGTGCATCAAAAAACCTTAAAAAAAATAAACCTAAAAGAAAACATACCCCAGAGGATTCATTATTAGCATGAAAGATTAAATTGTATCTTGCATTTGGTGAAGTATTCAGTGTGTAATATATTGGTTGAGAGAAAAATTGCTCAGGTAATATAAATAAGGCATAAGAATCCTGAAAACTCTAATCTTCATATTTTAGAAGCTTTGGCCTATTCACTGTTCTCTATTCACTGGAGACACTGTCACCTGACCCCAAAATAGGGCACCTGTCACTTCAGAGTTAAGTTATGATATGAGGTGTTTGTCCATGTGCTGAGCACAGAGAGTACCACTTTACCTGCCTAAAGGAATGTGCTAATAAATGTTTGGCTTAAGACTTGGCTTTCAACCTGGTGATAAGGTTATAGGGAACAAGCTTTCTAACCTTCACCTGTTGCTAATTGCCTAAAGCTGCCAATATTGACCAAATGGATCTGACAGTTGCTGAAATGCCACATTGATCAGTTTGCCTCCACTGTTAGCCACCTCCTATGTGCTAACAATAGCCCAGGCTCTACATAAGATGCAGAGATTAGTAAAATGGGCCCAAACCTGTAAAGCCTGGCTATCCAGGAGAGAGGATTACACAGATAACTGATCAGTGCCCAAGGGGAAATGCAAAACCAATGTTAAAAATGTTCATATAAGGGAAAGAGCATGCCTGCCCTCACAGATATTGCTGTCTCTGTTGCCTAGCATTCCACAGCAAACTACAGGAAGAATGGGCAATGCCTATAAAAGGAAAAAAGAGGAATTTTTTTATAAAGTAATAATTCACCTCCTTAAGAAAGAAAATCTCTCAGTAGCAGACACGAATGGTGCTGGAGAAGCTGGTAGCAGTGACAAAGAATCCCTCAAGAAAGGGGAGGGGGGGTTAAGAGATCAGAGAATACTACAATCAGAAAAGAATAAAAACAATCTAAGCCACTGTTTCTCATCTACAGTCACCAGCATAGCACCTTCAAAATTTATGTCACATCCAAGTTCTACCTGCCACTTAATATCTTTCTTTAAAATTAATTCACGTTTTATCTTTAAATATTCTTATGCTAAATAAAATTTGACACCAACCTGTGAATTGAAAACTAATATCACTTGCATAAGCAGAAGAGAACTGTGAAAATAAATTCAATGAATACAATATTATGAATTCCAGCAAGATACTGAAGACTGGGAGCCTGGAGCTGGCTCCCTCTTTGTTTGACAATGATTATGGAGGAGAGGAAGAGGAAGAAAATGGAGAATGAGAGCTAGAGTTAGGGACGTGTTCAAGACATTTGGGGACCAAACTGAGACACTTTGACTTTATCAATGGGCATGAAACAGAACTGAATAGGCAATGCTTTCTCACTACACAATTCAATATGTTGTTTAACACCAAATATGCGCACCACCTACAACTATCTCTTGCTCTTCAGGAAACACCTACTCCCCCCAGTGCTCTTAGGCAAAAAGACCATGAACTGTCCTCAGAGGAATGGAAATCGACCTCCAGCACTCAGAGAAGGTGGGTTTATCAGCACTCATAATAACTGCTGTAAAGTTTCATTTTCTTAAGAAATGCAAGGACTTTTTAGAAATATATTTAGACATTTTAACCCCGAAATCTCTCTTTAAGGTGGCCTCCAACCCCCTACCGCTGTAAATTCTTTCATAATGTATCTATTAATTACATATCAATTGGGGCAGGATAGAAGAAACCTCCATTAAAGTCCCAGTTTTCAAAATATCCAAAAGCAGGCATTACCGAAGTGTTGACATCAGCTGGCAGTTAAGCAGAACAAACCCATAAGGAAAAGTTGGCAGAATGGAGGTAAAAGCTCACCTTCTGGGAATGGCTAGCGGCAGAATCAATAGCAGATCAGAAATAAGATTCAAGTCACAGCCTCCCAGAGGTAACTGAATGCCCAAACACTGGAAACTTACCACTTGGCTTCAAAACCTTATGATTCCCTGGTGCCCGACACGAGATAAGAAAAAGGTCTGATTGCCCTCTGAGTGTTGGGGCCAAGAAATATTCATCCAGAATCACAAAGTGAGGTGTGCCTCTGATAAATTGCTAATTAACTGAACAGGCACACAACCTAACCCTCTTTCCCAGATCATAAACCCACAACTCAAGACCTGCACACAGAGACTCGACCCCTCCCTCCAAAATGCCTTTCACTTTCCTCAAAACCCCATCACCCTCTCCACAGTTCTCAAGTGAAACCCTGCATGACTAAGACACAAATTGGTTAGGACCATTTGTATTTAAATGCTATTACCTAGAATATCATATTTAGTTTTTATTTACCAATTTTTTTTGACAGGTCAGTGAGGAGCCAGGAGCTGTGCTTGGGGCTGACTGATGTCCTCAAAGATTTCTCAAGCTACCAAGAGGTCTTGGTAAGGACATAGGTGAAGAGATCTAGAATCAGCCACTGTGGCATAAAAATTCCTTTGAGCTGAAGGCATTTGAGTTTCTGAAATCCTTTATCTTCCTAAAAGCAGAGCCTCCCAAGGAACTCAATTGTCATAAATCCCCTCCCTGGAGAAACTAATCTTTTCTTCTCAAAGAGAAATATGCATCACACCCATACAGACTTTGTCACAAGCTATGCTATCTCCCATCTATTCTCCTAAGGGCTCATTTATCTTTCCAAAAAGTTGTTGGCTTTTCCGTAAGTGACCTTTCTCCAACCCCACCTCCCCTACTTCTAAGAAGTTATTTGTTCTTCCTCAGAAGTGCCCCTCTGCCCACCCTCCCCACTATTAAGATGGGATATAAGCCCCAAATTCTAACCTTCTCCTGGGTCACATATCTTTGTGAATTCCAACGCTTACCTATGTAATTAAAGGTGCTTTTTTGTCCCTCTTGCTAACCTGTCTTTTTTTCAGTTTAATTTGCGGGCCCCCAAATATTGAACATAACAGGGTAGAGGAAAAGTTTTTCTTCCCTAGCACAGGCAACAACCACACAGGGCAATTGGTGCAGAGAAGGCCAGGCACTGCGGACCTTCAGCCCTCTCACAAACACCTCCCCGGGAACTGCATGTGGGGAGAGCACTTTACAATAAGTTCAGGTTCACGAAGGACTCCAGGACCCACAACCTTAGCTAAACTAGCAGGGTAGGATGAAGGCGACAGAAGGGAAATAGCTCCACTTAAACTCTACAGACAGAATGTTGGGACACCCTTCTCCCCCGAGAGGGGGTGCCATCCATTCACATCTGAGGCACGCATGACCGGGCAGCCCAGCAGGCCACTTGTCCAGGGCTAAACAGAGAATTTCCGCTCTCCAGCCTGTCAGGCCAATACCTTTTGCCAGCACGAGTTTAATAGACCTTTAAAAAGAAAAGAAAAACGAAGAGGCCACATGCACACCCTCCCACCCAGCCTAGGAAAAGTGGGAGCCTTTTATTCTCCTTATGCCAAAATTTGTTTTACTGGGAGAAGCTTCTTTTCACCAAGCCTCCAGGCTCTTTACCAGCCAGGGTTAAACAAAGAAGCTTAGAGAACCACAGAACAAATAAACCAAAACAGCCCACAGAGAGCAAGAAGAGGAAAACCCCCAGTTGCAAATAGAGCCAACTTCCATCCAGCTCAGTCTTTTTCAAGCCCAGCCCAGCACAGTCCCTAATAAAGCCACTGAGGACACTCCATCCTCTCTTTATGAGCCTCAGCGTCAGCACGGCAGAGTGTCAGGCTAAGAAATTCATCCAGAGAACTTGTCTCTTTTTCTCCCCCGACTCCTTCTTAAAATTATTAACATCCACTTAGAAGAAAGGGGGTGAGAGCGGGGTGCAGAGCTTGCCTTCTTTTCAACTTGCTTGTGAGGGAAGTATTGCTTATCGCAACAGGTGCAGCGGCCACTCACAAAACAGAGGCAGTATGGAGCTGAAAGGCTAAGAAATTACTTGTTCTCTTGTCAGCTGCTCCTACAGGCCGTGCAAAGCCTGCTTAGGGGAGAGATATTGTGTCCCTGTTTTAAAAAATAAAATAAAAAGCGGGGCAGAAGAAAGGTTTCAGGTTGCCAAGGGCTGAGAGAAGGGGAGAACATTGTTTTGGGGTGAGGAGGTGAGAGTGGGGAGGGCTTGGTGTTTCAAGGCAATTCAGGAAAGGCAATGGGGCCTGGAGGCTGGATTAGAAAGTTCTGTCCAGAACTTTCTGGAAAACTCTGGCAGAATATACTGAGCCCCCTCAGCAGGATGGAGAAAAATAAATGATACTCGGGCTGGCTAAAACAATCTAGGGTAGCCAGAGAGCAGCCATGTGTGTAAAGTATGCATATGTTATATCATAATATATTATGTAGATTAAATAAAATTAAATTTAAAATGTTGCTCTGAACCTGCCTTGCACAGTAGGCAGGACAGAGCTAATTTAGTCAATCCTTAGGAAAGAGATGTCTTCAAAGCTTGATTCCAACCAATTCTTCAGTTTAGCTGTTTACTTTTTAAATTAGAGAGCTGCCTGTATGGTATTGGTCAAGTGACCTCCAGCTTCTGAGTTTCAAAGTCCTCTCACATCCTCATCCTGTGCTCCCAAACCTTCAGAGGGAACCCAAACTGAGGGGCCACAGCTGTGGGGGGTAGCTCTCCCCCAAGCCAAGTCTAGATTGATCTAAGGTCTCTGAGATTTAAGTAAATTGAATGGTCTTCCTTTTGGGACAGTAGCCATTATCATCTGGGAGAGGATTGTTTGTTTTGCTTAAAAATAAATAAAATAATAAAAATAAGACAATGGAGATAATGTCCTAAGAATCTATCTCATTGCCAGTTCTGCCTCCAAGGAAGTGATTAGAAATCAGAGCCACAGACCACAAAATCATTGAGTCTCAAAGTCTTGCCATAATACTGCCATTCAAAGGAATGATGCAGATCTAAATGTAGGACTTGGAAGGGCAGCCATGATAGATCAGAGAAAAAGCAGCAAAGGTGTGGCAAGCACGAATCCCATTTTTGTTTACTATATATGGATCGTTTTTTTTAAATCTTGCAGTGAAATCTGGGAACCAAAACCATTTACTCCTACATACAGCATTGGACACTGAGGACTAAAATGACCCCCCAAATACATCCACCAGCCCCCATCTAACATTCTATATCATCATGACTTTATTATTCCATTGTCTCCATTAGCATGATTTCACAATTCCTGCAGACTCTAGTCAGGAACTTCCTGAAAAACCCACTAATTCTTCAGTGGAAAACACAGTATGACCCCTAAAGTTTTGAACCGCTCACCTCAAAATCCTCACCTTGCTGTTTCTACCAATCCTGGACTGTTGGATCATGATCCTTATCTAATCCTAATCAAGCCTCCTCCTGAAAGACATGCCTTAAACTAAATTTCTAATTCTCAATCCTTTTAAACTTTCCAATTCCCTCTGGACACCCTGCCAAAGCTCTAAATGATTTCCCTTAGCATGAGAAATACAGGTTGTGTTGGTAACATTTAGGAAGCCTGCATTCTCTGCTTTCTACTAAAAGGATCCAGAATATAGCACTGTGAGAAAGGGTTTAGGGTTTTTTTGTTGTTATTTTCCTGAAGTCCCTTTATCTGCCTAAATGCAAGCCTCCCCAAAGAATTCAGTTGTCATAAATTCCCTCCCCAGGAGTTTCACAACCAGCAAAAATTGACTCCTATCACCAGAGACAAGAAGCCTGGCATTCTGATAAGAAATCACCTAAAGAGACCACAAAACTCTCATATCTCCCATCTATTCTCCTAAGGGCTCGTTTATCTTTCCTAAAAGTCATTTGTTCTCCCATGAGTGCCTTTCTATCCCTCCCCTTCAGCTATTATCATGGTATGTCAGCCCCAAATTATAACTGCCATTTTTAGTCACATTTTTCTGGGAAGCCCCTAATGTATGTGAAGAAAAATCTGTCTTTTCTCCTGCTAATCTGTCTTTAGTCAGTTTTACTTGCAGGACCCCACGTGCTAAACATAAGAAGGTAAAGGAAAAGTTTTTCCTCCCTAACATGACAAATCAGAGAAAGGACATATGTAGAAAAAGCCAGTATCCATGAGGAAAGTTAATAATATGCTAGTAAGTATTGACTCACTAAAGTCAAAGTTACTGAACTTTCATTGAAAACAGTAAACCCTTGACATTCAAAGAGATATATTCCCAGATCCTCACAAATCCCCAGATATAATTTGCCCCATGAAACGTCTACTGTCTTATTCCTTAGGCTTTTTCACTCTATTGGCAGCACTAGCAGTTTCATTTCTTTCTAGGGGCTTTTTTTAAAAAAGACTATTTTTTAGAACAGTTTTAGATATATAGAAAAAAAAAGTATGTGGTTCAGAAAGTTCTCTATATGCCCCACACTCTCCTCACAGTTTCCCTTATTATTAACATCTTGCGTTGGCATAGTACATTTGTTACAATTGGTGAACAAAGACTGATTGGTTATTATTAACTAAAGTCCGCATTTATTCAGATTTCCTTAGTTTTTACCAAATGTCCATTTTTTGTCCCAGGATCCCATCCAAGAAACTACATGACATTTAGTTGTAATGTCTCCTTAGGCTTCTCTGTGCTATGACAGTTTCTCAGACTTGCCTTGTTTTTGATGACCTTGATAGTTTTGAAGAATATCAATGAGGTATTTTGTAAGACATACTTTATTAGAATTTATCTGTCGTTGTTCTCAAGATTAGACTAGAGTTACAGGTATTGAGAAGGAAGATCGCAGAGATGAAGTGCCATTTCATCACATCATATCATGGTACATACTATCAATATCACTTACCACTCTCGATATCGACCTCGATTGCCCGGGTAAGGTTGTGTTTGTCAAGTTTCTCCACTGTAAAGTTGCTCATTTTCCCCCTTTTCCATACTAGACTCTTTGGAAGGAAGTCACTATGCCCAGACCACACTTAAGGAGTGAGGGATTGTGCTCCTCTTCCTGAATATAAATTATTTGGAATTTTCTACATAGAGATTTGTCTCTTCGCCCCCATTTATTGATATATTCGATCATTTATTTATATTAGTAGGGACTCGTGGATATATATTTTATACTATGGATTATAATTCATTACAACTTTATTTATTCTGTGGCTCAGGTGTTGAAGCTTTGGGCCTTTGACACACTCCCAATATTGTGTATCATTTTGTAGTGTTTTGTTTAGCACTTCTTTACTTGCCAACAGTACAAGATGCTCCCAGTTCACCTTGTATATTTTCTGCCCCAGCCCCAGAATCAGCCATTTCTCCTAGGAACTCTAGGGCTATTTTTCACAAAGAAATTGAGTTTATATCACTACACAAAAGAGTTAGAGTGCAGACAAGACAAGTACAGAACAAAGCTGAATGGAGAGGCTGATGAAAGCTGGGTGATCGATCTGTCGGGCATCTTCTTAGAGCTGCTTCTTGCTGCCCACACCCCACTCCCAGCCTGGTGACAAGTGTGAGTCAAGTTCATGCCTCAATTTTTATCTTATACTATTTTATCATTTTTCTGATTAATGCATTTGTACAGAGTAATCTTTAAAAGTTATGCTCAGTAAAATTACAACATGCCACATGTCATGGTCCTTCTAGATTTGTTTGGGAATAGTTAAAGCCACAAATGTTAAGTCCAGAGATATAAAAAAATCACAATATCCTGGCAGTTCTACCCTGCTACGGTGTTCTGCATTCCACTATGAGACAACGTCCTTGAGGGCAGTGCCATGTCTCTCCCTTAGCCAATTGTTCAGGCTTCATCACAGATATTTCTCTCTGCCATTATACCATCTCCAACTTCAAAGCTACTTTCCCGAGTGATGGGTTTTAAATGTTTTAGCAGTAGAGCCTTTTTTTCATAAGAAATCATCAGAGAGAATTTAACACACGAAAATGATAAAAGTGGTATTTTATTAGTAAACATTTGTTTTTAAAACTCAAATTAATATTTACCTAGTATAAAATCAATAAGAACAATGGTGTTTTGGTGAACATAAAATTTTTAAAGAGAGAATGGTGTAAAACACTAGCAATCTTCTATAAACCTTATCATCCAGTTTATTTTTGTATTTTGTTTGTTACAAAATATTTTTTAAAAATTGATTTAAAAAGATTTGTTTAAAAACAGACACCATATGCAACTACTTCCCAATGTGCCTTACAATCACAAGACATTCTTCAGTTAAATAGAAGATTTAGAAGAAGCTTTATTATAAGGTCTATGCAAAAATGCATTCATCTGATAGCAAATGATAATATGTTGGTAATCTCCAGTTTCTTAATATTTGCTACTGTGTATATATTGTTTTTCAGCACACATTTTGCATAGCTTAGATTAGTTTTAAATGAAATGTTACAAAATATTTACGAAACCCCTTAAGGGCCTTCTCAGAACATACAGTTTGTAAAACACTGCCAGTCTGGGCACTTGCATTTTCCAGAAGTCCTTCCCCGTCCAAGTAAGTGACTTATTTAGCTATACTACTATTAATTCTCTTGACTTGGCACTATATAGCTCATTTCCTCTGTAATCTATTAGGTAACAGAATTTTTGCAAAGGATTTAATGAATGATACACCCACGGTAGTCTTCCTTAGTTAAGGTCTTTGGATTTTTAAAAAAGCCTAATAGAAGAACTTCAGAAAGTAGGGCATGTAGTGGGAGACATTTTTGAGAAGACAGGTTTTTTCCTATTTTGACAGTATACAAATTTGGTAATAATTATTATAATGCAAATGATTAAGAAATATAGTACTTACTATGAAACTACTTTAAATTGTTACTGTTTGACATAAACTAACTCACTTAATTTAATCATCATAACAAACCTATGAGGTGGACACTATTGTCATCCATGTTTCATTGGTAAAAACACTGAGGTCCAGAGAGGTTAAAAAACTTTTCCAGGTTGTACAGCTTGTAACGGGAAAAGCTAGGAATTAGACCAAGTCCAATATACTGCCTCTGGATACCATAATTTCTGTAGTTAGTGGAACTGCAGCATATCTGCTTATAGAGTGTCTGTTCCCAGTGAGGTTCTATCTCAAGCCAAAGGCAGAGGCATGCATTATTGCACTGCCCCACACGTATTCCACATCTCATGCTCACAGTGCTCTACAATGCCTTCCTTTTCCACCTTAAACCTTCCATCTTCAGCGTACACGTATCAGCCAAGGTGGCCTATGGGCCATTCTTTTCAAACCCTGTGCTCTCCTGCCTCTAAGTGTTTGCTCACACTGCTACTCACAAGCCTTTCCTTCTACTACTACTCTGGTGAAATTCTTCTTCTCCAGGCCAAGCCCAATCCTGTCTTCTCCATAAAGCTTCCGAAGCCCCTGGATGAAATTTCTTTCTCCTTCTCTTGTGTTTATACACACTTTGTCTGTACTTCTATTACAGCAACTCTCATAGATGGCAGGCCTCTTAAGAAAAGAAAGTATATCTTTTTCTTCTTGTACATGCCCAGAACTAGTGTGTGTATATGTGTGTATGTGTGTGTGTGTGTGCATGTATTACATAATATATATACTATACTAATAGTATATGCTATATATACACACTATTTACATATATGTGTGTGTGTGTGTGTGTGTGTATATATATATATATATGTAAAATATATCACTCTACATAATAACCACTCTAAAAATGCCTGTTGAAATGAATAAGAAATATATACTGCTCATTAGGAACCTAACCATATCCTAAGGAAGACACAGTTCCTGTTTTCAAGGAGCTTCAGATCTAATGAGACACTGTAGAATAGAACAACCACAAGTTAGGCTGATAAGCAGACAATGAGATGAGCCAGAAACACAGCAACTAGACATCAGAAGACCCGAAATTTAGTCCTGGCTCCAACACAAACTATGTGAATTTGAGCAAGTAGTTTTATTCTCAGTGCAAGGAGGATAGATGCTGTAAAAGTTTCTCCTGGTTCTAATAGCTGTAATATGAGCAGACTGGTGATCATCTGCAAGACTTTGTAAAGTAGTCTGTCCTACGAGAGAAATGTGGCAAACCTTAACTCGTGAGATGAAGCGCCTCTCTCTTTGCCATCAGGAAGCAACTAACTACAATACACAGTGAAATCCATAAAATTCAGAAGAGTCCTTTATTGGGAAAGTATTGAAGTAACAAAGAGTGTTATAATGACAGATCAGTGGAGAGGGAAAAGTCTGAATGGAGCGCAGAAGGCAAGCTAGGGAGGCAGAGATGGTTAGGGTTCACCCATCCATGAATCTGGCCACAGTCACAGCATCATTAGAATGACACAGTGAAGCATAGCAGAGAAAGTTCCAGGCCTGCCCTTCACTTTGACTAAAATCTCCCAGAGCCATCCAACTATTTTCACTCTGATTCCCTGAGTGCAACATTCTAATGACTAGTTTTGATTTCCAGTTTCTGGAATGAGATAGAGGAAATTTTCCTATTTTAGCAGCCTGAATAAGACTTCCTCTTGGATACAGTCCTATATTTACCAGGAAGAAATCCAGTGATTAACCACATGAGTTGAGGAATGAGATCCCAAGTAATAAATACTAATGTTGATCTGCCTTCTAAGGAGGTTGGGTCCTGATACCTTAGGGTCCTTTATTCTGTGAGCATTTCATCAGGTCTGGGTCTGCACACTTGACTATGACTTTGGTCACACTGAATTGTTCTGCATGATGAAAATATGAGAATCGGGGTTGGGTGGAGAGAGCAGCCAAAGATGTTGGGCACTGAGAGGATTAAAGGGACTTTGGAGAGAATGAAATTTTTTTCCCCTCTTTAATTTCCCCACACACACACTTCCACCTCTGACCTATGGATGTTGCAGTTTCCCCTTAAGAACTGGATCTCTGAAGGTGGGGAGTCTCCTCCCACATGCTTGCAGCATGCACCCAGGGCCAAGGGTCCCCTGGCGCGCCCGGGGTATAGGTCCATGGCTCCACCTGGGGCACGAATCCAGGACCTTCTGCGTCCTAACCACTACACTATGGAGTCACCCCTGAGAACGAAATATTTAATGGGAATTTTAAGTTATTTGCTGTTGAGTATATGGTTTAAGTCTCCTCCTTCGTTTCCCCTACAGAGCATTGAATAAAGTCTTTGCCGCTATTTTGAAGAAACCTGAGGAAGTTCTAAACTCTGCATCCAGGTTGGCTCAGAGACTACATATGGAATTGTACAATCCAAAGCAAAGCGGGACAGTGAACATTCGTTTTTCACCAGGAGAGGCAGGGGCAGGGAACATCTGGGTAGTCATCCTAAATATAGTCTCATCATGAAATAGCACCTCAGCTTTCTGTGACATAAATCACCTTGTTGGGAGTTAGATTAGATTGCATCAGCGCCTCAGAGGATGATCATCCCAAGTGAAGTCATGAAACAAAGTTTCTGCACTCATCAGCTGGAAAACCGGCAGTGAAATCCAGTGGCTTTACCATCCTACTTCCTACCACCCTCAGTGCGGTATTATTCATTGTCACTGGAAAGACTCCAGGAAGCTACAGGTTTGTCAATGGATTCCACACTCAGACCTCCTCAATCGTGACCTTGGTAAATTGAACCCTTGGCTAATAGAAGACTGTAACTAACCTCTATAACACCAGTTCAAAACTTTTATGTTCCCCCAAGCACTCCTGTTCTCATAAAACTTGCCCACCTTATTCAGAGCAAGTAACCCCATGTAGCTTTCTAACTGGTACTAAATTGATTGGCTCAACTATCCCCACATTGGCATAACCAGCAGTAAAAGGAGAGTGATCACTCCAAATTAATGGACTATTCATCCCCAGAAGTCCCCTCGGAATCCAGGAGTCTGCCCTCTTGTTTTGCACATAGACAAGAACATCAAAGAAAGGAAGACAGAGAAAGAGATCAGAGCTGGAAACTCCCCACCTGCACATATTCATATCCTGTCCCATCTAAATTACTAATTACTTTGAAAGATTAAACAAAATGGCACATGGGGAGAAAAGGCCAAGAGAAGGCCACTATAGACGCTGGATACCTCAGAAGATTTAAGCATCTGGCTTTGTGTGTCTCTTTGGTGAGAGAAGACCACACCAACCCAGGCCGGCAGCAACAGCAGCTGTTAAGAGAGAAGCCAACTTCAAGGAAATGCAACAGGAAAGAGAGAAGGGAAACATAAATCAAAAAATCCCCAGTAAGGATCAGATACTGCTTTCCTGAGCATGCACACATCCCCTGCCCAAATGCCTGCAAACTAGTCTTAAATACAAGTCATGCTAATGTAAACCAGGTGTTTTAACTTCCTACCATAATGGCTGGCAAGACCATCAATGTAGAATAATAATAACAACAACAACATCTGAAGTGCATCTGTGTTTAAACACATAACAGGCATATTTTTCTTTCTTCTCCAAGTAGGTGTCTGTTCTGCATTTGTATTGTGATAGCATCAAGGAGACGAGGGACCGAGAGTCTTTTTAGAAACAGCTCTTCCAACCTTGAGAGTAACACTGGTGTTTTGTTTTTCTGTTTTAAAGAAAAGAAAACACTGATGACAGGAGATGTTGCTTCAGGGAGGCAAGTGGAAGTCTTAAATTGTGAGAGATATGGATGCTCAGAGGTAACCCCAGACAAACATAAAAACTAGAAACTTAGGAAGCACCAGAAAAAATCTTTCGCTGGTACAGCCTCGCAGGTTGCCCTCTTCCATAAAAAAGCCCCCCGCCACCTCCCCTCCCCCAAGAAAATGTCCTCAGGAACACAAGCAACATTTTTCAGAAATAAGACCTCAGAATCGAATAAAAATTAATTCTCTTCTTGGAGCAGTGTCTCCAATCGCCCTATTTGAGATTGCAAACTGAAATTCTTCAAAGTTGGCTTGAAGAAAAAGAAGAGAGTAATGTAACAATTCATCAGTGACTCACGGCCATTCACATAATTCAGCTATCGTACAATTAGAACTCACAGGGATTCACAGGACTGGGAATTGGAAAGTAAAGCCACTCATTTGGTCTCTCATCCAGTCTCTGTCTTTCTATTTCTCTCTCTTTGCATTTATGCTCCCCTCTCTTCTCTCTAAACAAGTTTCCTCTACTTGGTTATCTTAGCCTAATCCAGAATGCCGACCCTGACCTGCGTCTCCATAACCTTTTAGTTCTAGGGCCCACGGCCAACTGGAACTTCTCAGCACAAATTTCCAAGAAATGACCTGACTATGGTTTAGGTCACTTATTTGAACTAAGCCATACAAGTGATAGATGGCAGGCCAGGCCTGCTGGTCAGGTCAGATGGAGTGGGTAAGAGGTGTGTGTGTGTGTGTGTGTGTGTGTGTGTGTGTGTTTAATAAATAAGATAACCATCTTCCATCTTTCTAAAACGGTTTAACTACAACCCCACTCAGACATAGAACAGATGAATTAGCTGCTTGGGGCTTAGGACTCTACCAGGAGAATTGGTAGTAAAGAGTCTAAGGGACCAGAATTAATGTCCCATATTCTGTTAAAAGACACGTAATAGTATCATAACTGACAGATACAATTACACATTCTAATGAGACACTGTCACATGTTAATAGTAGTTATGGTCATTTTTAAATAATTAACAGTAACACATAGGCAATACATCATTTCCGCATACAAGTACATTGTTGTCCTGTAAGCATGCATGTAATGATGCTGAAGACTTGCTTATATGAATCTCAAGTGCAAAGCCAGCTTTGCCCACAGTGTTCCTCAGCCTCCTATTGATTTCCTTCCACGTAGTCCAAGCCACAGTTCCCATTGATAAAAATAACCAGTAGCCTTCTAAATCTCCCCAGAAACATGGTCAGTTGGATTTTCCACAGCTACAAGCAGGAAATTAATATAGGAACCAAGCAGGTCTTATTCTGCCTGCTCACCCACTCCATCCGACCTGACTCTTTAATCAACTCAACATGTTTAAAAATAAACTTGATTATATCAGGAAAGAGAAGCTGCCCAGGGGTTAGTGGCCACTCAGAGCAAAACTCAAAGGCGTGCCTCATTTTTTAAAAATTGGGTAGTCATGTGTATTTTTTCTCTTTCTTACTCCCAGTCCCAAAACATGGACTTGGGGTAGTGGAGAATGTTTGGCACTAGCTAAGTGAGTTTTCTTCCTAATTCCTTCACTGGCCATATTGTGAATTTGGGCAAATGTTTAACTTCCCCAAGAATTCTCAATGCACTAAAATGGGCATAATAAAATCTCCCTTGCCTACTTTGTGAAGTTGTGACCACAGAGATCAAAAGAACCTATGTATGGGAAAGAAATGGTGCTGCTCACTGCAAATATGAAATACAGTAATGATGACGACTGGTGAAGTAGTGACGCTGAGCCCCACAGTTTTCCTGAGATCACTCCAAAGGTGAGGCTGCTTCCTGGGTTTAGGGAAGTTTGGGATTTGGGGGACAATATGGTGATTCTAACCTAAATCTTCCCCATTTATGAAGCACTGCACTGCATGCACTCAACTAGGACTGGGATGACATGGCAATGATTAGGTACAAACTGAGGGGTACCAGAATATGCCACCCTAAAATATGCCTCTTTGGCATATGGCTTATTGTGAGCTAGAGGCCATCGAGAACTAGCAGACTCAGGAAAATCTCTAGAAACAGCATAGTTTTCCTTTCGTAAAGAAAATTTATATTATAAAGGAAATATCCTTTTGTAAAGATGTCCTCTCTCATACCAGGAAGAGAAGGATTCTTAACAACTCTTATCAATGGAGAAGGCACCAACTTAAATCTGAACAACAAACCTTCCTAAACACTTCTTGTTTACCATATTTTCCTGGTCACCTTCCCATAACTTGCCTTTCCCACCCAGAAGCCCCAACCATTTTTTCTTTGTTTCAGCCTAAGATGGTATAGAAACCCAAGTTCTGACCACCCCTTTGGGTAACTCACCATTAGGTAATTTCCATGTGTCCATGTGGCATGCACATGTTAATAAATGTGTTTGTTTATTTCTTGTTAATTTTTCTTTGCTCAGACTCATGTACAGGGCCCCAGCTGAAGAATTTCTAGAGACTTCTAATTTGAGGCACTCTGCCCAACAAAGTTTTGGGTGTTTAGTCTGACCATTCAGGGAATCCCAGAAGAGCATAACATTTGCCACTTGTGGATATTTGTTGCTTTGAGTCATTCTTATGGGTGCACAGACTGTTGGAGCTATAAAAGGAATCCAAATTTCTCATTTTAGAGATAATAAAACTGAGGTCCAGATTAGTGAAGAATCTCATTCCTCAAATAAGAATGCTTTCTACTGAAAATTGCCTCCTTTGTAAGTCCTCAAATGAGTAGGTGATATTTGAATGCCGAATGATACCACAAGACAAATGAGCATTGATTTAAATGCTGCTATCGGACAGATCCAGCCATCAAACATAACGTGACATCTCAGGAGAGTCATCTTTTAGAACAGGACTTGAGAATAACATGACTAGAATTTACAGCTGAACCAACTCTGCATCAGAGCTATCCTTTCTCCACCTGTTAATGTACTGGGTCTCCAACTTGAGCCTGTGTCAGAATCACCTGGAGGTCTTGCTGGGCCCACCCCAGAGCTTCTACTTGAATTGCATTTCTAACCAGTTCATGCTGACACTAATGTCGATGCTGAAGCTGCAGGGTATAGGTGAGCTCTGCACATTCAGGACACTTTGCTTAGAACCTCAGTTAGAGAAATACCAAAATAAGAGTAGATATTTTATCAAAACAGGGATTACAAATCTAAGAAATCTGCAATTTTCTAAAGCAAGGGTTCTTAACCTCTGATCATTGGACCCCTGCCTCCGCAGGGGCCCATGGATAGAATTCGGGGGATTTGAAAATTGGGGGGGGAAATATTTATTCTTATTCTCACAAGTTTATCACTGAAATTTAGCATTTTCTCCTATTCTGAATGTAAGCAAGAGACCACAGTAGTATGAGCAGTAACTGTGACTTCATCACCAATAAAAATCGCATGTCACATGCAGTTGTTTTAAATTTCACAAAATATCATTTATACACATTACTATTTTGAAATTATGGTAGGTATTCGATCTGCTACTAGATCTTGTTGTTTGATACACTAATAGAGAAGGGCATATATTACTATATAGTAAATTTGGTTTTTAAAAATATTTTTATAAGTGTACTTTAAAGTAATTGTTTTCCTATATAATTCAATATATCTTATTTTATGTACATAAAGACATTATTCTGAGAAGGGGTGCAAACATTTCACCCATCTGACAAAGAGTCCGTGCTATATTTTAAAATAAAAGCTAGGAACCCCTAACCTAAAGGGACATTGGTCAGTTTCTTAAATTCTCAAAATTGATTTCTCAAAGTAATTTTTAACTTATTGAATTTGAATAAGGAAAGACATTAAAACAAATATTGTAGAAGTGAGAGGGTCAAAAGCCCAAAAATAAGTAGGGGTGATTGTACTGATCAATTAGCTTAAGGGATCAAGACATGATAATATAAGTTATTGTTTTTAGGCTCCTAATTTCTAAATAATTTGTTAACCTGGGTCCCTTGATTTAGACTTTGAATTATATTTTCCTCTTTCGTTTCCTCTTTCCTCCTTCTCAGTGTGCCTTTTGTGGAAAGCACCTACTGCAAGCAGCCACCAAGACACTCCTCAGTGATCAAAATCAGGTATTTCCAGTTTTTACCTTGCCTGGGGACCCTCACAGTGCAAAATGCTATCTAACCAGTAAGACTTACATTGATAAGCTTGGGCTTTTCCAACATCCTATCAGCCCTCCCTGCCCCCAACCAAACCCAACTCAGATATCAGGGTATTTACTCAACCAAATCAAAGAGCTCATCCACTCTATATTAGAGGTTTCTTTTCTTCACCTATCTTGAGTTGGCTTCAGTTTGACCATACACATAATTTCATTTATATATAACATACATATATATGTATCTAGTCAGGAAAAATTCAACTGAACAAAAAAAAAAAATGCATGAGGAAGAGAATCATCTTTTCACCACTGTCTCTTCATGTCAACTTTTGAATATGAAGGTGATATTAAAATTAAATTTTTCCTCATAAATGAAGATAGGCTCTTCTGCATTCAATAAGACACCAATTTCTAACTCCCAGTACATAGAAATTAGAGGCTATGTTTAAAATATCTATATGAAGAGATTAAACTCTGACATAGATAATAAAACATAATGGGAAAGTAATTGTTTGAGTTGAAGATACTATTATATGTGTTATTATTTAAGAAGGGAGAGGAACTGCCCTTTTATGAACATGTATCAATCTAAGGCCAAGGAAGACAGCCCAGAAGCACACTGAATTACAGGGAAGGCCAACCAAAAAGCATCCTCCAAGAAGTATCCATCTATTCTTCTTTGGTGGTGGCTTTCAAAATTGTCCCCTCTCCATTCCCTCACTATCTCCATGATGTGTGCCATCACTTCACACCTGAACGCCAGCATCAGGCTCCTACATAGTTTTGCTGCTACGACCCTCCTCATAGCCAACATCCTTCTCCAGGAGGAGCAGTGCTGTAGACACCCAGTATGACTGGGCATCTCATAAGTGGAGAGAAGCCAAGGCTTCTTCCTTTTTTTTTTTTTTTTTAGACTTCCAATATATTATGAAAAAGAGGAAGAAAAACAAGAAGGAGAAGATAAGAAGGAAAAGGAGAATATGCATAAAAGAGTTAGCAAAACAAGCTTGACTGCTATCTTTAGAAAGCCTGCTTGCAAGGTCAGCCTTTGACTGGTATCTGGGAACTTGGAGATTCCCACAATCCCCTGATAGGAATAGCTCATTATGCCTGAACCATTTACACAATGTGGTTTATGCTTTCCTTCTGGAAGTCAGGAATTTTGGAACATACTAGTCAAAATGCACCTACATGACCAGCCACCAGCAAAAACCCTGGACACTGAGTTCCTAATAAACTTTCCTGATAGACATCATTCCACATGTGCTGTCACAACTTGTTGCTGGAAGAAGTAAATACATTCTATATGACTCCACTGAGAAAGGACTCTGGGAAGCTTGTGCCTGGTTTCCCCCTAGACTTCATGTACCTTTTCCATTTGCTGGGTTTGCTTACACTGTAATAAATTGTAGCTGCGAGTATGACTGTATGCTGAGTCTTGTGAGTCTCCCTAGAGAATCATTGAACCTGCGGTGATCTTGGGTATCGCCATCACAGAGAAGAAACAGAAAAACTAATACTAACAAAGGGAAGCCGAAGTGTGGGTTATTTGTAAATGTTTATGGTTTCTAAATATCATTTTACATATAAAGTAAATACAAAATAATTTTGTTATTCACATAATAATTACATTTATAAAACATACGGATTAATTCACGGTACACTAGAAGCAGTTAGGTCCAGTTATGAGCCTGAAAGGTATCTGGTATCTGGTTTTCAAACCTTTCTTAGCTGTGGAAGCCTTTGTTAAAATAAAACCTTTTATGAAAGTCAGAGAGTGAAGTTCCTCTGGTTAAAGACTTGCTCAGCTTCCTCCTTTGAGGCCCTCAGGGAACTCCTCAGAACCCCAGTAAATAGCGGATCTGATTTCCTCCCTCTCACAGATGATAGACCCCAGGCTCAGACCAAAATGATTTGCCAATGAATTCAACTTTTACCAAAGCATTGTTAATACCAAGCAACAAATAAATAAATGAAAAGCCCGCTTTATAACCTCTTCTGTTTAATGTCTCTTAATTTTTGCTCTGGCCTTGCCTGTGCTTCTGTGCTCCCTCCTATACTTTCTCTTACAGGACTTCAAAGAATGAACTATCACAAACAACCAAAACATTCACTGGGTAGATTTCAAGGCCAGTCAAATGACTACTACTCTTACCTTCAGGGACAATGTTTGGTGAAACTCCAGGGTGCCCATGCCACAAAAAATTGGAACTAGCAGAGGGGAGGAGCAAGTGGGGAGAATGCCACCAAACAACCCTTAAGGGGTAA
The DNA here is from genome assembly GCF_000151845.1 of Pteropus vampyrus. Lineage (NCBI taxonomy): Eukaryota > Metazoa > Chordata > Mammalia > Chiroptera > Pteropodidae > Pteropus > Pteropus vampyrus. The sequence continues at coordinate 5,061,918 of NW_011888861.1, read as the reverse complement.
CCATGTGAGGGATGTGGAACCTACATATCTGAGACCTAACCAGCCTGTGACTACAAAGCAATGTCACACTTCCTTCTTATACCCAAGCCATCACAGCATGAGCGTCATTGCATTTTACTGCAGAAAAGTGAGCCTTTACCAGATTCCTGTCTCCAAAGCTCTTTGGGGATCCTCAGGGACTTCCCACATGTTCCACAAATCTATCCTGCTTATCACTTGCCACCTCATCTGGCTCTAATAGTGCCCTAGGCCACCACTCTACTCTTCTTGCTGCCTGAAACTTGACTCTCAAGGCAGCTGCTATTGCCTTATCTGCATCCCAAGCATGGGCACAAACCATTCCCTTAATTCCTCTCAGCATCAGTGAATAACACACTGTAACATTTGAGACTTTAGGAAAGACTAGGGCGTGACCAAAGATAACTGCAATGCCAGAACCTAAAAGTAGATATTCCATATGGCTGCTTGTTCAAGTCCATGGGCCCTGGCCCGAGGGTTTTGATCTTAAGCTCTGGTCTCAGGCTCGCTTTTCAGGAGTCAGTTCTCTCCCATGTCCCACGCCATCCTCCATAAGTCCAAGCCCCAACCACCCCAAGATCAAGGAAAAGAAAGATTTTCTCAGGAAAAAAAAAATCTGAGAAAATTTATCTCTACCTATGAAGAAGACAGACTTTTAGATCATTAGCCCTTCTTGTCTCAAATGTCTCCATTTCTGAAGAGGACAGTTACTTTACCATTGTTCAAACCAATACCTTTAAAATCATTTTCTAAAAAATAAAGAACAATCTATCCTCAGGATGAAGTAAGGCCTCCACACCAGAGAAACAGGAGCAAAACCAAAACGTCAAAAACAAATTGCTTAAACAGTAAAAATGTCATTTTTCCTACTTTTAAGCATTGATGTTGCACAAAAAGATCTTGGCCAAAAACCACATAAAAAAAGTCCTCAGCATCACTAACCATTAGAGAAATACAAATCAAAAACCACAAGATACCACCTCTCACCCAGGAGGATGACTATTATTTAAAAAAAAAAAAAAGTGTTTGTGAGAATGTGGGGAAACATTTTCTTTTGCTGTGTGGTTGGGAATGTAAAATCATATAACCACTGTGGGAAATGGTATGAAGGGTCTTCAAAAAATTAAGCATAGAATTATCATATGATCCAGCAATCCTATTTCTGAGTATATTCTCAGAAGAACTGAAAGCAGGGTCATGAAGAAAGCTTTACTCCCATGTTCATAGCAGCATTATTCACAATAGCCAAGATGAGCAGGAGGCAACCCAAGTGTCCATCAATAGATAAACAGATAAACAAAATGTGGTATATCTATACAATGAATTACTATTCAGCCTTAAAAAAAGGAAGGTAGCCCAGGACTAAGGGGAGAGGTGAATGGAAATCTGTTGTTTAATGGGCATGGAGTTCCAGTTTGGGAAGGTGAAAAAGTTCTGGAGATGGTTGGTGGTGATAGTTGCACAACAATGTGAATGCCACTGAACTGTACACTTAGAAATGGTTAAGATGGTAAATTTTATGTTATATGTATTTTATCACCATTTTTAAATTTTTAATAAAATTAATACATGGGGAGGTTGAGGGAGGACCACTTTGGGTTCCAGAACACCTCATAATAGACACATCTATCCTTCTCATAGAACATGAGGTTTGAGGGGACTTTTAAGTCACTATACTAGGGAGATTTTTTTCTGATGGCAAAAAAGACAGGCTTGCCAAATGTGGCCACTGAGTACTTAATGTGGCAAATATCACTAAGGAACTGAATTTTTCATTTTATTTTCATTGTTTTAAAGTTTAAATAGCCACATGTGCCTGGTGATTAGCATACCGGACAGCACAGGACTGCAAGGCCACCGACTCAGGCGCTATTTGAAACACACAGTAACTCTGATGGCTCAGTAACAACCTTGGTGGTTGCCTTCGGGAGTAGGCACTTGCTGCCTCCACCTCCAGGCTCCACCATCCTGGTGACTCAACAATCTGTCTCAGTTCCTCTGTTCCTGCCTCTGTGAGCCAAGCACACCCTCATTGTCGCTTCCCATAGCTTTTTCTATCTTCTTCTGTGCACTGTTTTTCTTGGAGGATCCTCTGTAGCATGCCAACTCAGCATCATCCAGTATCTACTCAAATCTAACTACCCCAAAATACAGTACTTCAAAAGGCAGCCCATTTAAGTCTTCGGACTGTTCTATTAGGAAGGTTTTTCTTCAAGAATGAGTGAAACCTGTCAAAAAGGAAGATCTTGGAGAATGCCTGATCATGAAAGAACTGGAGCAAAGTTGCCCATCCTTCTGTCATTCTCTATACTTGGAGGTGAAGCGACTGATGGCTCTAAGCCAGACCTGGTTTGTAGATGTATTTGAGGTTGCCCACACAGTTTCCGACATTGAAAAATTGAGATATTTCACATAAAAATCCAGATCTCAGACGCCCCTTCAGAAATGGGAAGTCCTGGCAGTGTTTGGCCTGCACTCCCAGCAACAGCTGGAACTGAGTCACTACCCCCACAGTAGATGGAGCACATGCTCTTCATGTACTACGGTCCCTGGAGGCCTGTTTACTCATTCACAAGATGAGCCTGGCTCCTAGAAGAATTTGCATCTAAGACCCCTATGGGAGAGGTAGAATTGAAGAATCACTTGAATCAGTTACATGTCCCTTTCCCACCCCTAGCTGACCAGAGGGCAGAAAAAGTCATATTCCTCTCTATATTTCTAGCACTGAGTATAAAGTCTTGAACATAGTAGGTGCTTGATATGTATTCATTAAGCTAAACTGAGATTTAGCTTTTATATTTTTTATATTTTTAAGAGAGAATTTGAATCACACAATTTTCCTAACCGGTTCTCTAACCGAGAGAGGATAAACGATTTGCCCAATGTCATGGTCAGAACATGAACCATGTCCGCAGGACATTGCTTTCCTCTAAACTCTAGCTTACCTGTGGTCTCAAAGGATGTTGTTATGACAGGGTCATACATCCAGGGTGGTCCGACAGCCTGGACCCCCTAAGATCAACACGCTAGCAAGGTTCCATAACACAGCAGCCTCCCTGCAGGGTGCCCGGCATTCTCTAGAGCACACAGCCATAGCCCACATAAGGGAAGCCACAAAAGGTTGTGAAAGCTATTTTTAAACTTCCAAAGACCATACTGTACATTGATAATGGGAGCATCTAAGTGCCCGGGTGTTATGGCCCCAGTCAGCACGCCATCTAAATGCTAAAGATAATAATCTTGCCTTTAATAGTAGCCCCTTGAAAAGGAGCCCTGTTCAATGTAGTGTTGCATTAAATGGAAGTGCTTTTGAATAGGCTAGGCTCCATTTCTTTATGAAGAAAATCTCTGTGAATCACCATTTTCCTGCAGTGACACATTCGTGTATTCAACTAGATGCTTCACTGGGTTTTTTGTGTAAGCTGAAGCTGAAAATATTTTACTAAATATAAATATCCCTATATGGTTATAGGTTATTTTCTGCCTATGTTCTCCCTCTTATCCATTTCCTTTCTCTTCTCGTGTTCTTACCTACTATTTAGGAGCTATCTCTTCTTTTTCATACCTTGTCTAGTTTGCAGTGTTTGTTGAAGACCTAGTGTAACAACTGGGTCCTCTTAATGGTTTGGAGATCCTGGTCATAAATCTCAAATAATAATAATTACCTTTGGCTGAGCATCTACTGGGTGTCCAGCACAAGGTTAGAGACATGCTTTTATATGTATGAAAATATTCTATTTTTAATCAGGATATGTCAGTAGAATGGAAGCTGTGACCAAATTATCAGACAATTATCAGTCAAATAATGAAGCAAAGCCAAGAAATATGCAGAAAGAAGTCAGATATTGTTTTAATACTTTAGAGTTGCATCGTCCTAAGAAATAAATATTTTGTGAAAAGAATGCAGGTTTTCTTTCAGTTCAAAGGTCCTTTGAAATTAGATGGAAAACACATTTCTGTTACCTTAAGAGCCAAAGAAATACAAAATCCAACCAATTGATCACTGTGGCGAGGTTCCTGTCATAGACGGTAACTAGTTCTCCATAGGTTCCATCAGGGTCACAAAGAAAATTGTACTCATTTTCCAGCTGAACTCTCTCCTCTTCATGAATCAAGTATCTGAGAATATTTTCCCGAAATTGCTTGGAGTGCACGACTGTTTCCTTAGTGGGTCAACACCTTGCAATCCCAAGATTAAGAATTTTATATAGAAATTGCTGATATTTTTATGTTAGGGAGTAAGCTAGTGTTTGTCTTATTCTGTTGGGGCTGCTGTAATAGAATATAAACAATGAAAATATATTTCTCAGTCTAGAAGCTGAGAAGTCCAAGATCAAGGCATCAGCATATGAAGTATCTGGTGAAACCTTGTTTCCTGGTTCTTAGATGGCTGTCTTCTGGCTATGTGCTCGCATAGTGGAAGGGGTCAGGGAGCTCACTGGGGTCTCTTTTATAAGGACATTAGTCCCATTCATGAGGGTTGCACCCTCGTGGCCTAATCGCCTCCCAAAGTCCCCACTGCCAAATGCCATCACATTGGAGATTAGGCGTCAACATATGAATTGGGGTGGGGGGGACACAAGCATTTAGTCTATAGCAGTATTTTTTAATTTTGCAAAGTTTTTAGATAATATGGCCAATCAGAGTAATAGTTCAGCTTCATAACTGCAATAGAATGTGTAGTTGAGTAATTGACTTAGGTTTATGATTTTAAGCTGAAATCTTACTGTTTGTACAATATTGGAACGTTTAAGAGTATTTAAGGCCACTACATTTATACATTTATTATATTTATAAAAATTACTTAACTGTTTAAATAAATTTGTCAGATAGTTTAAGTACTCAATAAAGAAATGTAATATGTTAAATTTATAAATGTAGTTTAAAATACATAAAGGAGTTCAATTAACTATGCTTATAATATGGAACAAATATAATTCAAAGTCCACTTTAAAATTATTATTAAATCCTGCTAGAATGATAGCTACAATAATAAGATTCTGAAATTGAAGTTAAAAACTTAAGTAGAATTTAGATTCCTAAATCTGTAACTTCAGTAAATAATTGTTAATTCATAAACTGAAATAAACAATAGGATTGTTGTTAAGGGTGTGGTTCTGGGCAAAGATATGCTAACAGCCAACTTCTGCTTCTGTAATCTGCTTGCTTGTTTGATGTTAACTAGGGTGTGGCTAGGCTTTATAAGCTGCCTCTTTTGGAAGCTTGAGGCTGATCTCGAACCCTGCGTGGTAGAGAGTCAGTCTCCTCAGTCGCCGGCTGGCTAATAAAGGCTCATAATTCATCTCAATTGGCTCCGTGGGTCTTAGAATTGATCATGCCACAACATTTGGAGGCCCCAGAGAGATCTCTCAAGAGGGGGAGATCTCCTAAGACCCGCGACCCCAGCCACCTTGGGCGAGGACCTGCCCCGTCCAGGGGACGGCCACTGAGATGTTCCTTAGCCCCAGACGCCAAGCAGACTCGCCCAAAAGGGCAGGTGGACAAAATGTTCAATTCTGTAACAATTGGGCACGAGCCATCTGGAGCAGCTTCACCGGTGAGTCTGACTGCACTTGTCTGTCAGTGGGCCCTAAAGAAAACTAGTGGAAGGCTGGACGCAGCAATACTTCCCTAGTTCGGTCAAGGTCTGAGACGTCAGACTTGACTTCAGGTATTCAGGTTTCTGGTTCAGGTATTCAGGTTTTTGGGTATGCTAGCGTTTTGTGCTACCTGTAGTTTATCTTGTCTGTCT